>NC_090934.1:1067988148-1068291178 GCF_040938575.1 Ambystoma mexicanum
GTGCTCTGCCCTGGCTCGCGGACCCGAATATTTGAATTACAAGTGTGTGCCAGGATATGAAGAATACCTTGATGTAATCATGCCGCCTTATGCACAAGCACTGTACATCAGATTTCGAATGGGCTGTCTGCCGGTTAGGTCTTAGACTTGCCACTGGGATAGGATGCCGGGTGCAAGCTGCCTGATCTATGGCTGCCCTTAAACGAAAGTGCAGAGCAGCAGAACGGAAATAGGGATCTTCAGATGCACCATCTGACAAACTGGCCTGCCACCTTCTTCAAAGGCAATATAGACTCTGCATCCGCTCCAAAAGAGCCTATATTCAAGCCTGCATTTCGGCGGCATCTAACACCGCTGAACTCTTCAAAGTCTGCAAGGAACTGGCTAATCCTATTGCAGCCTCTTCCTCTACTGCACCCACCCAGACCCTTTGCTCGGCCCTGGCTATTCATTTCACTCCCAAAACACAGAACATCCTGTCCTCTCTCTCCCCGCCCCTTCGCCTGCACCCACATCTCTTGGGCCCTCTTCGGCCACCTCCCCCCCTCTTCTTTCCTCCCTCACCCCTGTCACTCCTGAGGAGTTCACTAGACAAGTCTGGTCCATGAAAACCTCTACCAAACAGGTTAACCCATGTCCTCCTAAAACCATGAAGGACAAAATTGATTCTCTTGCTCCAGCCTTGGCCGACCTCTGCAACCTTTCTTTCGCCACTGGAGTTTTCCCCACTCACTTCTCTCAAGCATTCCCGTGTGCACCGTCTGCTTAAAAAACTCTCTGCTGACCGTTCTATTCCTCCAAACTATCGCCCTATCTCTATCATTCCTTTCCTGGGCAAACTCTTGGAGAAGTTGCCTATCGCTCAGCTTACCTTCCCCACTGAATATGTTGGTTGTCTCCATGACCATCAGTCTGGAATTAGAGCATCCAGAGGCACAGAAACTGGTGAAGACCTGCTCTGAAATCTTGACTCTAACTCTCCTTCTGTCCTCATTCTTCACGACGTCTCTTCTGCCTTCGATATGGTAAACCAAAACATCCTGATCTCCCGTCTCTGTGATATCCTGGGCATCACAGATCAGGCCCTGGCGTGGCTTGGCTCCTTTCTCTCTGACCGTCTGTCCCAGGTGGAACTTGGGTCCTTTCTCTCCTCTATCAGTCTCTCTAGTTGTGGTCCCAGGGATCTAACCTATCCCCCTGCTTCTTCAGTGGTAAATGGACCCTCTGACCCACATGATCTCTTTTTTCACCTCTAACTTTTAGTGTTATGCGGATGACAACACAACTCTCTTTCATGTTACCCTCGGCCTCTTCCTCCTCCTCGCTCATTCCTGACTGTCTGTCCTCAATTCTGTCTTGGTGTGCTGCTAACGATCTCTGCTTCACTGCTAGTAAGACAGATATTGTCCTCATTGGGACCCCTGCTCCCGCTTTCCCACTTTCACTCTGGCCGGCATCCCTTGGCCCTGCGCCCCCACTTGCCAGTGAGGCAAAATATCTGGGGGTCATCTTCGACTCGACTCTCATCTTCTCACATCTCCAAAAAGTCCCACTAACAGCTTCATTTCCTTAGAGGTATTCTACCTTTTCTCACTTTCCCCAAAAGGTTCACCGTCTCCAGAGCCCTGGTTCTCACTAAGCTAGACTACTGCAACAGCCTACATTTTCCTATTTCTACTCTCCGTTCGCTACAGCTCATCCAGAACAGAACCGCAAGACTTAACGTTATCAAGTTCCGGGACCCCATCTCTCTGGCACTGAAATGCCTCCACTGGCTCCCCGTGGCTGCAAGGATCAAGTTCAAAACCCTCTGCATAATCCCCAAGGCTTTCTGGGGCCGTGGAGCCAGCACGATCTACAACGCTCTCTTCCTAATTACTCTCCCTCTAGAGCCCTCCGCTCATCCTTTAACTCCTTGCGGTGTGAGCCGCTTTCGCAAACAGAGATTCGGGGGTAGATCTTTATCCTTTGCAGACAGAACCCTATGGAACAGCCTTCCTGCCTCCCTCCATCTTGAGCCAGACCTCCTTAAGTTTCGGAAACTGCTCACGACCTTCTTCTTCTCTTCTTCTCCCCTGCTAACCTCTTTCATTTCTCTCCTGATTCCCCCCCTCCTTCTCTCCCTACCTCTGTTCAGTTTTTTCTGACTGGTGGACTGGTGCACCTGCAGAGTCCCACAGGTCCCAGGCTCCCCAACCAGTCTTTGCACTTGCCTCAGGGCCTCTGCACAACTGCACGTTCAGTATACGTTCCATGAATGGGGTACCTCTCTGCACTTTAACCCAGAGGGGAACCCATAGGAGTAACCTCTCTGCACTTAACCCTGGGCCCTGCTGACTGGGCGCACCCGTTCCCCCTCGTCCCCCTCCCTCGCACTGCTGTCTGCACTCTTGCATGTGACCTGTATGTACTAGGCCTTGACATTTTTTTTTCTGTCCCCCTTTGTCTCCCCTCCCTAGCTTGGTTGCGCCTGAAACACCTCATACACTTGCACTTGGAGAAATGCCATCAGGTCTAGTACGCTAGTTATTTTCCTGTTAGATCATTCGCAAAGTTTAAGGCCTAAGAATGACTACTGTATTCCCTTGCTCCCTTCCCGCCTTGAAGCGCTTTGAAGCACTTCACTTGTGTAAGCGCTGTACAAATAAACAATTGCAATTGGGTAGGTAAATTACCAAACACGCCCATAATATGTGTTTCTCCTCACATCCTGTCTCCATCCTATCTGTATTCCACTGCAAGAGTTCTGGCTTACATCTAGTAGGTACAACTAAAAAAGGATGCATAAAAGTCTCTGAATCAATCATAACCACTGGCCCCGCCGCTAATGTGAGCAGCCCTGCCCAAACTGCTAGACTGCAAGGCCTACAAATGCTTGTGATTGCTTTGGTTAAAGTGCAGAGGGTACATGGCCTTGCAATTGAGACTGAACTGCACCTTTTGATGGCAGAACCAAGAGTAATTTGCTAATGGTGTGTCCCTGTAATGGCAGATGTACTAAAGAATTATGGCATGGAATGTTGTGCAGAACAATAATGGCGGTAATGTTTAATTTAATGCCTTGCATCTATCACTTTTTGATTTTACTACTATCCCTTCAAGGATTACATTTTTGTTCCTACCAACCTTACTTTTTCACATATCTTCAGAACACCCAAATGCACTTTACATGGCTTCTTTCAAGTTTGGTACCTGCAGCGGCGCCGACCACTCCACCCCTGCAGCGGCGCCGACCACTCCACCCCCGCAGCAGGCAGTCTCTTGAAAATAATGTGTCTTGATCAATATCTGTTTGGCGTGGAGGAACTGATCAGGAGATGAATTATCCCTCTTTATGCCCGTCCTCCCCAAACTGATTAAAAAGCCAATGCAGCATGCCGTGTGTGCGTTCGATTACTGCCATGGCTAGTGAGGGTCTTGTGTGAGCCCTGTCAGTGCCACGGCTCACTGACACTTTTTGGAGACTGCCGGGCTCAGCACCTGCTAGCCCCAGTACTCTTAAAGCTCTGCATATCATAACCTTAATTGACCCCACATTCTACTGGAAAAGAGCTGCCTGTACATGCTTACCAGCCAGGCGCCCTTTAATATTTATCTTGTACATGCTTACCTTCCTGACCTCTGTCCCTCTGAGTATATGTGTTTCTTCCACATCAATAAACGGGTGTTGTTAAAGGCTGTCATGAATATAAAAGTATACAAAATTATCGACTCAACGGTATCCAGTCATATTTTCTAATACATATTTTAGAAACACCATTATGTCAAACATTTTGCTGAATAGTTTTTTTTTTTTTATATATATTTTTTTATTTTATGTTATTTTTTTTGGTTTGGTAAGTAAAAAAAGGTGTTAAAAAAAAACAGGGGTTTGGGGGCGGATCCCCCCATTTTAAACATACAATTAAAAAAATAAATCTAATTTTTTTTTGGGCAAACTTGCGTCGACATAATGGCATTCGAAAATATCACTATAAACCAGACTCAACATGTGCTTCGTGCTTGAGGAATGATGTTCCAATGTTTTAGCGTACAGTTTTAATGTTTGTATTTATTTTTCAGCAGTGCAGGGTTTCACTTTCTTCTGCCTTGCAAAGTGCTACAGACAGGAAGTGAAAGCAAACCTGAGACAGGTGAGCAAATATTTGGGAACTGCCTTTCTGAGTCCCTGTGTTTTGATGTAAAGGCTAGAGGCATTAACGTTCAAGAGAGGCGCTTTACTGAACGGGTTGGACCCTGCTTTTCGATTGTCATTATTTCAGTTGCTTACTATTCGTACCAAGATGTTGACCAACCTATCGTGTAAAAAGATGGCTAATAACTTAGATAATTCTTCAGAATGTTCAATCGGATATAAACTAGATTTAACAGTACATTTCAGTCGCCTATTTATTTTTGTGAGATGTTTTCTGCAGTGTCATAGGTTCTCATTGCAATCAGAGTTTTGCTGACAGATAATCTTTAATGTAATGTTCATTTTGTAAGACAGTTTGGGAAGCGTGTAGGCAACGCCATTTTCAATCTATCAGACATACAATAACCAAGATGGAAAACAAATCTACTAGAAAAGGGTCTGTCTTTTGTACCAGCTACAAAAGCACAGCTTTCTGAAACCGAGATCAAATTAAAAAGGTTTTTCAGGAATATGAGACCAAAATACTTTTTCGAAGCGCAATCTCAATGTCACTTGGCCTAGTAAGATCGTTGTCTCTGGGCCTCATTACAACTCTGGCGGTAGCTGTGCCGGTAAAACCGGCAGGCTGTAGCCTGAGTTGTGATTTTTTTTTCCAGCGCCTGGCTCCACGGAAACACTGGGGGATTACGACCCCGGTGTTCCTGGAATTCAGGCGCTGGAAAAATGTAAATCCCCATTCGAGTGGATTGCGTCCTCCAACGTATTCCTCATCTTAGATGTATTCCATCCAGCTTTGCTGCTCTTCGGAAATTTTTTCGCCAGAGGGTGGCGTGCGTCGATGTCGAGTCGATAGTTCCTCGAGGGCCTCCGTCGAGGGTGACATCATCGGGTGTATAAGTAGCATGCGCGGCGCCCGTTGGCCTCAGTTCTGTTTTTCCGCAGTACGTTGCTTCAGACATTCGGTGCGCCTCGAGTTCTGTCAGGAAATATAATATTACGAGAAGACATAATGTCCTCGTCATCGACGCCGACCACGACCCCGAGATCAGGTTTTAAGAAATGCAAGTTATGCGGCTCAAAAATGTCAATCACGGCCCCGCACCGCGAGTGTTTGTGGTGTCTCGGGGAAGGCCACGACATGGAGGCCTGTTCGAAGTGTCAGGCGATGACGGGAAAGGCCTTGCGAGAAAGGAGAGGAAAGCTACAGGTAGGTCTGAAGGATTGGAAAGCCTCTAGCTTTGAGTGGAGACCTCATGGGGAAAAATCTCCTCGATGCGAAAGGCATAGATCCAGATCTCGAAGCGACTCTCATCGCTCGTCGTCTTCGTCAAAAAAGTCGAAAAAAATACACCATAGATCTCCCTCCACCTCGTCGTCAGACGAGTCTCCGAAATTGAAATGCCCCACAAAACATTCGTCTTCCGAAGAGTGGGAAGCATTTAGGGTCAAAATGATGGAGGTGTTTGAGAAAGCGAAGCCTCGGTCCGCGCCTTCTTCGGAAGCCGGCCGGGAGTGTCATCGCTCCGACACTCGCGCGCCCTCGAGCCCGGGTGATCGTAAAAGGAAGGATAGAGAACCTTCCAGGATGCTGAGCGAAAAACGCTCGAGTCGAGTCGACCGCCGTCGACGCCGTTATCGACATCGACGCCGAAACCTTCGGCGCCAAAGGCTCCAACCAAGCCAGGGCAGCTAGAAAAGGAGAAGGAGAAAACTGCAAGACATGTATCTTCTTCAAAATCTAGTATTACACCTCCTCCTCCTCCTCCTCTCCCAGAGAAGGTTTTCAAGCCTCTCCCTAGGAAGGAGTTTTTCAAATCCTTGACCTCAATTTTTGAGGTTCAGGAGAGATCCGAAGAGGAAGATGTACCTTTTGGGTTGGAATGTGGCACCCAAAATGTCCCAGAATGCTTAATATCGGAAGAAAGCAGAATGAAGGATTTGGTGGAGTCCTTGCATAATGTAAGTGGCATTGATACCTCTCCTGAGAATGATTTTGGTAGACGAGATCTAGGAGAGCATGCCAGTCCATCTTATCGTCAATTAATGACAAAGGTGGTAGACTACTGGGGATGGGCTAAACCAACAGCCCAATTCATCCAGGACGATTTGACAGACATATTGGATCATGGTTCCACTGAAGACCCAGTTTTACCTTTTCATGTAGCCTTACAAAACAGGGTGGCCAAGAATTGGGAAACTCCGCATTCTATTCCTCCGGTGAATAAATCCCTAACATCAAAATACCGCCCAGCCAGTAGCGACCCCGGCTATCTGTGAAAACATCCAACTCCCGAGAGTTTGGTCATACAGGCAACCACAGCTTCCAACAAACTTGCGTACCCGTCTATCCCTCCAGACAGGGACGATAAGTGTGTGGATGTTTGGGCACGGAAGGTATTTTCAGCCGGGAGCATGGCATTAAAATCTGCCAACTCCACGTGTGCCTTGGCAAAATGTTCGTACACTCAGTGGAGTGCATCGCAATGGCGGCCGAGCACATACCAGAAGGGGAAGAAAGGGAAGGTTTCCTAGCCATCGTTAGAGATGGAAAGGAGGCCATGCAGGAATCCCTTCAATCTGGATTGGACACTGCAGATAGTGTAAGCAGGTCCATGGCCACTAGCACGGTAATGCGCAGTTTTGTGTGGTTACGGAAGTCAGGTTTTGCACCGGACTTACAGAACCGCCTCCTGAACATGCCTTTTGACGGGTCTCACCTTTTTGGCAACAAGGCTGACGAGAGCCTTGAGAGGTTGCAGACCTCAAAAGCAGCAGCCAAATCTTTAGGAGCTGCTATTAGGCAACCTCAGCCTTTTCGTGTGCAAGGACAATCATGGAGGGGACGATCCTATCGTTATTATACCTCATACGGGAAGACGAGAGGAATGGCCAGTCAAAGCGGCCAAAGAAAAGCCACTCGTGGTGGACGAGGAAAACACGCTAAGCCAGCTCAAGCTGCAGCCTCTTTGCCATCAGCGGCTGCAACATCCGCCACAAAACCACTTTGAGGACTTGCACCACAAAACACCTGTAGGAGGCAGGCTGTCGCAGCATCTGCAAGAATGGCGAGCCATTACTTCAGATGTTTGGGCTCTAGAAATAATGCCCAAGGCTATTGCCTTCCTTTTCTAACGCAACCTCAAAGCAATCCACCAGGGAGACAACCGTTGAAGTTTCCAAATCCGCTCCTACAGCAGGAAGTTCTAACCCTGCTGGAGAAAGGTGCCATAGAACCAGTACCGGCAGAGGAGAAGAACAAGGGTTGGTACTCCCCGTATTTTTTTATCCCCAAAAAGGACGGAGGACTGAGACCCATCTTGGACTTAAGAAGCTGAACAAGTTCCTCAGGAAGGACAAGTTCAAGATGGTTACTCTTTCTCAGATCCTTCAGGCCCTTCAACTCCAGGACTGGTTGGTGTCATTGGACCTCCAGGATACTTATTTTCATGTGCCGATTCATCTCAAGCACAGAAAATACCTGAGGTTCGTTGTTGGCGACTTGCACTATCAGTTTCGAGTCCTGCCATTCGGGTTGACCTCCGCCCCGAGGGTCTTCACCAAGTTAATGGTAGTGGTGGCAGCGCACCTCAGGAGAGGGGGGATTCATGTCTACCCCTACCTGGACGACTGGCTGATCAGAACGCGCTCTGCCGAGCAAGCTTTGGATCATCTGAAAGTCACCTGTCACTTCCTCCACAAACTGGGCTTCTCCCTCAACTTAAAGAAGTCTCAAATGACACCTTCCCAACAGCTTCAATACATAGGAGCTGTATTAGACACATCCTTGGGAAAGAGCTCGCCTCCCAAGACGAGGGTTCGAGACATTCTTCAGATGGTTTCAAAATTCCAAAATGCCCAAAATCTCCAGGCTTACGACTTTCTACGGTTGCTCGGCCTCATGGCATCCTGCATTTTTCTGGTGCCAGAGGCACGCTTGAGGATGAGATCCCTTCAATGGGCCCTAAAGACTCAGTGGTCCCAGTTCTCGGGTCAAATGATGGATCTTCTTCAGATTCCGAACAAGGTCAGACAAGACCTTCTATGGTGGACCTGTGCAGAGAACATCTTAAAGGGAGAACCCTCTTGGCAACCATGGCCGGAGGTCACAGTAGTGACGGGCGCCTCACTCCTGGGGTGGGGGGCACATGCCAACGATTTGACAATAAATGGTCGCTGGTCTCCATCGGAGTCCAAACTACATATTAACCTTTTGGAGCTGAGGGCAATCAGACTAGCTCTGAAGGCCTTCCTGCCATCCGTCAGGGGAAAGAATGTCCTGATAATGACGGACAACACAGTGGCCATGCACTACCTAAACAAAAGAGGAGGTGTGGGGTCACTACCCCTGTGCGGAGAGGCAATGCAGCTCTGGTATTGGGCGAGTCAAGAGGGAATCTCTTTAACGGCAATTCATCTAGCCGGGGAAGAGAATATGACGGCAGATGCTCTGAGCAGGCAGAGCACGGTGTCCCACGAATGGAAATTGGCTCAGGAAGTCATTCAAGAGATCTTTGCCCTTTGGGGAACCCCTCAGGTAGACCTATTCGCAACCAGTACCAACCGAAAATGCGAAAGGTATTGCTCAAGGGAATTTCCCCTGAGAGGAGCCCTGGGGGACGCGTTCGTGGTGGAGTGGAATTTCCCACTATTGTACGTGTTCCCTCCGATTCCCGTCATTCCTCAAGTCTTCAGGAGGCTGAGACGCTTCGGGAACCGCATGATCCTAATTGCCCCGGATTGGGCCAGGAGAACGTGGTACCCGGACCTTCTAGACATGTCCATCTGTCCTCCAGTACGTCTTCCTCAGAGAGAGAGCCTTCTCTCTCAAATGGAAGGTCAGGTTCTCCACCCAGAGGTCAGAACACTCAACCTTCATGCTTGGTATCTGAAAGGCTGAGATACAGGGAATGGAACCTTCCAGATGATGTTATGGAGGTGTTGCTTTCGGCATGAAGGCCAGCAACAAAGTCTCTGTACCGTTGCCGTTGCAAAAAGTTTTGCAACTGGTGCAGGGAAAAGAATGTCGATCCTTTTCTATGTTCTATTCCGGAAGTACTATCTTTCCTTCTGACCCTAGCACATAGAGGTCTGAATATTGGAACAATAAAAGATTACCTTGCGGCGCTTTCCATCTTCAAGCGCTCATCGGAAGAATGCTCCTACTTCAAAATTCCTTTGATAACACAATTCATAAAAGGTCTCACTGATGTGTTTCCTCCTCACCCATTTCAAGTACCGATTTGGGATCTAAATTTGGTATTAAAATTCTTAATGTGTTGCCCTTGTGTGCCTATGCACACGTGTCCATTAAGATTATTAACATGGAAAACAGCATTTTTAGTTGCTCTAACATCAGCGAGAAGAGTGAGCGAATTGCAGGCACTATCTTCTGGGCCACCCTATACTGTGTTCCATAAGGACAGGGTTGTGTTGAGGGTTAAACCATCATTTTTAACAAAGGTAATATCTGATTTTCATTTAAATCAGAAAATTGTTTTACCCTCATTCTATCCTCCACCTCATCCTTCTAAGGAGGAAGAAAGACTACACAGACTGGACCCAAAAAGAGCTTTAAGCTTTTACATCTCTAGGCTTTCTAGACTTAGAGTGGACAACCAGTTGTTTATAGGCTACACTGGAAGACAGCTGGGTCAATCAGTAACAAAACAAACAATTTCGCGCTGGACCGTGCTTTGCATTTCAGAATGCTATGGACCAGCACAAAAAGACCCACCTGAAGGGTTAAGAGCAAATTCCACCAGAGGCATCGCCTCTTCCACAGCCCTTCAAAGAGGTGTCCCTATAAGGTCCATTTGCGAAGCAGCAACTTGGTCTTCGCTTCACACCTTCTCAAAATTCTATAACCTGGATGCTTCCCAGTCTAGGGAGCTAACTTTTGGAAAAGCAGTGCTTTACTCTGCCATCTAAGGGCAGTTTAAAAAAAAAATAAAAAAAATCTGACCCCTCCTCCAGAGGAACTATGCAAAATACTGCTTTGGGAGCCTATCTAAGATGAGGAATACGTTGGAGGACACAATCCACTCGAAGAACAAGTTACTTCTTACCTGGTAACGTTCTTTCGATTGGATTTTCCTCCAATGTATTCCTCCTCGCCCTCCCAACCTACCCCTCTGTAGATTTTTTCCTGGTTATTGCCATCTCAAATCTCGCAAGGCTGATACCTGTCTGCCGGCACAATCTACACAGTACAAGATCACAGATACAAAAGAGGGGAAAAACAGAACTGAGGCCAACGGGCGCCGCGCGTGCTACTTATACACCCGATGACGTCACCCTCGACGGAGGCCCTCGAGGGACTATTGACTCGACGACATCGACGCACGGCGCCCTCTGGCGAAAAAATTTCCGAAGAGCAGCAAAGCTGGATGCAACATCTAAGATGAGGAATACGTTGGAGGAACATCCAATCGAAAGAACGTTACCAGGTAAGAAGTAACTTGTTCTTCCCATTTGAGTCCCATATGACTCAATGGGAATGACGGAAGCACCGGCACCGTTAATAACGGTGCCGGTGCTTCCCGGAAAGTCTGCAGGCATGTGCCGTCCCACCCGCTCGGTCAGACCGGCAGGCGGGACGGCAGCCGCTCGCAGACTCAGAGTGTGCCGGTCTGGTAACAACGGTGCCGCAGGCTTACTGGCACCGTTGTTACTAGACAGGCATGCTCGTAATGAGGCACCCTGTCTTCCCTCTGTTCCCCTCCCTTGCCTTGTCGCGCCTTGAAACACTTGTGTAAAGGGCGCATTATGAATGCCATATCGTATCATAAGTGTACTTACCTTTACAACAGATTGAAACAGGCAACAGTCCGAGAGTGAATGACATCCCCATCGAAAATATGAATGGTTTGAAAGTACAATCCAGTTTCAACCCCTCGTACCACACTATGCCGCTGCCAGCAGGATTAACAGTATTTGAGAACAGAGTGACCCAAGAAGTCTGCAAGAACATCAGCAGTAATAATCGCTGCTGCAACAATCTTGGAAGAGGAGGGAGAAAGGCATTACATTCATTGAGCAGAAATGACAAGATCACCATACAACCGGCAGCCAGTGGGGGAGGCATAGTTATCCCGAATACCTCTGACTACGACGATGAATGCCTACGCTTCTTAGCAGATGCCACGGCATATGAGAAGCTGACAAGAGACTACAAGAGGAAATTGCCAGTTTAACAAAACATGCCGAAAATGATGGGTAGATATGCAGAGATGAGGTACGGTTCTTCAACAAAACGCATCCCAAAATACCAGCAGTTTACATACTATCGAAGTTACAGAAAAATTCCACTAACCCTCCTGACAGACTAATAGTATCAGCAATTGACTCTCTCCTTGACCCACTCTCACTCGACACAGATGTCTTTCTCAAACCTTTTGTGATTAAAATGCCTTCATACATCAAAGACACAACAGAGACCATCAAAACATTGAATGAAATTCAACTGGACGACCACATCATTCTGCCCACTCTGGATGTTGAGGCTTTATATACCGCTACCCCGCAGGATAAGTGGCTAAAAGCTTGGGCAGGTTTCCTGGAACAATGCACGGGAACACTCTCAGCACCGACCAACTTTATTTTGGAATGTGTAAGACTAGCTAGGTCGGAAAACTTTTTTCTATTTAAAAACTAACTGCATAGACAAAAAGAGGTGCGAGTATGGGGCCACTTTTGCCCCGGATGAAGCAAATCTTTTCATGGCACAATATGCAACTGACCACATATATGCAGAAACCAACTCTTATAAAAAACACATTTATGTCTGGCGAAGATACATCGACGACGTCCTTTTAATCTGGACAAGCGATGAGACAACTCTTCAGGGATTCTTCGAATGGTTGAACCTGCAGAATGCGAATATAAAATTCACCATCGAATGGGATCCTAAGTAAATCAATTTCCTAGACTTACATATATACAGGGGTGATCAGGAATTAAAAACAGAGCTGTATAGGAAGACAGAACGCAACCGTCTGTTGCACCATACAAGCTTCCATCTAAAGGGGCTGAAGCCAAACTTACCACATGGACAGTTTTTGCACGTGCGCAGAAACTGCACCGATAAAGAGAATTTTACTAAGCATGCAGATGGCCTACAAAAGAGATTCATAGAAAAGGATTACCCGAGGAAAAACAGTGAAACAAAACAAGAAAAGGGCAGCTAACACGTCCAGGGATATCTGCCTTACACCACAAAATAAAAAATGTGCAATACAGCCCTGTTAGTAACAAGATTCAGACCATAATTTACAAGAACTGGAACCTGATAAAAAAATAATGGGACATTATCTAAGAAGCACCTTTTTGCATTAAAAAAAACAAAATTCGTAGAGATACATTGGTAGAGTACAAAAATCACTAGAAAGGCTGTGGGGACCCCCTGCCCCCAGTAAAAGGCCACTATAAGTGTTCACATTGCGTAGCTTGCGAGTTCAGAGACTAAACATTATTTTGACCATTGTACTATCAAATGGACCTTAAATGCACACACCAACTGCAATAGCAATGGCGTTATACGTATCATAGAACGCCCCTGCCATCTTCTATTTGTGGGAAAGACCTTATGCCCCATCAAACAACGTATTTCGGAACACAGATCTTGTATAAGAAACCAAGTTGCAGGCAAACCCCTAGTCGAACATTATGTGAGAAAAAACCACACTGACAAAGAGTTGAGTTGGTGTATACTACAAATGATAACGCCCAATGGAAGCGGGAGGGATTTAGACAAGACGCTGTGTAGATACAGCATTGGATATATAGACTTGACTCGGCCAACACAGGTTTAAATGTCTCAGTAGAATGGAACACTTGGGTCAGTTAATGAACCTGTGACAGTGCATAACCATCACAGCACAGACATTTTAATAGTGTATCCACATGGTAACACAGTACATGTATAGAATTCACCAAGGGTAACCATCACTCACCCCAAAATATAAGATAAAATTGTGTGGTCAATATATGTGCCAGCAGGATGGCATATAAACATGCCTGTTGGAATCCCCCCTAATGTATTAAGTGATAGATACACCTATAAGACGGACAGTGTCGAACAGACATTCTGGTACATATGAAAAATCCCTTTATGAATGCAAATGCTTATATTGTGTCAAGCCTGGGGACTCTCTGGTAAACAAGGACACAGAGGCTTTTTGACAAATGGAAATGTGAATGTATTAAGATTTCAATGATGTGATAAACTGTTTTTGTACATTGTGTTAAATGAATGTCACCAGAGAGAATGGCCCAGAGAGAGGCCAAATCATTTGTGTAGTAACGATTGGAAAGGTTATATGTAAATGTGTATACTTTGAGAAATGTGATGACACTATAAAAAATGAGGAAACAGATTTAGTTGATGAATGAAAATGCAAAAAGATGGAGAGAATATTATGTAAATTGTACTTGAGTGTTGTGCTTAATGAGTGACATCTAAGTTCTCAAGCATGGGGTCTGGCATGGATTCACGTGCTCATGAATAAGAAAAAATCAGTTTGAGTTTCGTTTCTGAACTGTCTTTCCATTAATAACCAATCACTGATCTCTGGGTCATACTGCCCCCAGCCAATGACTGCTCTCTACCTAAGCCCCTCCTCTGGCAGCCATCTTCAGATTTTTACCGCACGTTCAAGTGTTGGGAGTGCTCGTGCTTAGCTCTCGAGCTTTTACTGCATGTTGTGTTTTTTCAAAGAGTTTACCCTCATTTTTCGGTCAAATTCGAGCCTCAAACTCCAACGATTCATCTTCCGATTAACAGGGACCCATTTCGGAGTTTTCTACGCCACTCAAGGGCGATTTTTCATCGAATTTCACTTCTTGGAGGATTCCGGAAGATCTTTGAGGCCTACCCTGCGTGGTCATGGCTCAAGACAAAGGAGACTCGACGCCCTTTGGATCAAAGCTTTTCAGGAACTGCCCAGGATGTGGATTACAGAACGTCTTCAAGGAGGACGAGCACTCTCGGTGTATCTACTGCCTGCACTCCGACAAGTCGCACGTGGAAGAGGACTGTTCATTCTGCAAGAACATGTCCGTCCGGACCATAAAGGACCGTCGGAAACGACTTGCTGACTTGCTGGAGGTGAAGATCCCGGCAGCAGGTGAGAAGAAGTCTGAGGGGTCTTCTAAGACCTTTGAGGGCGCCCCGTCGACGTGGGCCCAACAGAAGGCAAAGCACTGCGAGTCCGCGGGCAGCGGGAGTGCCTTTGGTTTGGGCTCCTCGGCTGCCCGGCCGGGCGCAATGTCACCCACGCTGTCAACCACGAGCCAACGCTCCGGCTCGGTGAAAAGGAAGTCGAAGAACCCGGGTAAGCTTTGGGAGAAGCCCCAGTCGATCCCGGCGGAGAAAGCCAAGGGGGAGCGAGGCAGTGACCCTCCCCCAACGCTGAAGGCCTCTGATGCGCCTACGGTCGTGAAGGCCCAGATTCACCCGGCTAAGGCCTCGATTGAGGGAGTCGTGGCGTCCCTGGCAAAGCCCGCAGAGGCGACCACAGTGGAGACGGCCACCGACCACAATGGAGACGGCCACTAGGCCTAGAGTTTCCCTGCCATCCCGGAGGGAATCGTCTTTCCAAACGATCGAAAAGACCCCCATGAAACCCCAGACCGAGAAGGAGGGGGGCGAGGTAGTCCTAGCGGTCTCAGATACCTCCTCAGAGGACGAGCTGTCTCTCATCAAGGCTGCCCTGGACAAGAGGTTTGAGGATCCCGACGAGGCGGATGTAGAGAGCGCGGGTGGAGCCGACAAGGACCGGCAGGTTGAGGAGGAACCAGAGGAGCCTCGGCCGACGCTCCCGTCTCAACCGAGCCCAAAACCGCCCTACAGGTCGGAAGACATCTGGCTGGCACTGCACACCTTGTGCACGGAGATAAGGACAAGGTTGCCCTCACCTTTCGTCGGATGATCCAGCGGCACCTGGACTGTCGGGGAGCCCTCCAGCCAAGCGGAGGCGAGTCCATCCACCCCCACCTTTCCATCCTTCACCCCCATCCCCTCCTCCGAGGGATGAGACGGAGATGGAGACAGTGACTACGGGGACGGACGACGGCGGAGACGACGGAACAGATCTCCCATCACCCCCTCCCCGGGCTTCCCCTCCTGACGAAATTGGCTTGTTTCATGCCATGATCGCCTGGGCCTCGGAGTTCTTCAGCTATGTCCCGAAGAGTAGAAGGAAGGATTTCTGTATCAACGACGGGAGGCCAAGAGGAAGACCGTACTCTCAGTCCCGCTGTTGGACGACATCTGGGACGAGGGACTGTCCCTTCTGAAGAACCTGTCCACAGCCACTGCGAAGAGAGACCATTACGAGAAGAAGTACCTGGTCCCAGATTTCGCTCCTATGTGCCTCAGGGTTCAGCCGTCTCTGGACTCAGTAGTCTCTGCGGCGGCCAAGAAGAAATCGTCAGGGGCGACGGCATCAACTTCCACTTCCTCGCCGGACAGCGAGGGGAAGAAGCTGGACGCTGGGACAGCTGGAAGAAGGGGACTTCCTGTCGTCGCTGGACCTGGAGGATGCATACTTCCACATCCCCATACACAAAGGACATCGAAGGTTTCTATGCTTCGTGGTCCAGGGGCGGCCTTACCGGTTCAAGGCACTGCCCTTCGGTTTGAAGTCGGCGCCAAGGGTCTTCACCAAGAGCCTGGCGCTGGTGGCGGCGCGGCTGCAACTGCAGGGGATCCACATCTACCCCTATCTGGACGATTGGCTCTTCCGAGCGAAGTCAAGGGAACTCACCGTCGACCACACAGCGAGGACCATCCACCTACTCACGGAACTGGGGTTCTCGATCAACTTTGCGAAGTCCTGTTTGGTGCTGTCGCAGGACGCCCTATTCCTAGGGGCTAGGCTCAACACAGTGGCGCAGCTAGCTTCACCGTCGGAGGAGAGGATAAAGGCCATCCTGGGCAAGGTACAATGGTTGTTGACCATGCAAGTAGCCAGTCCATCAAGGCCCTGCTTGGCATGATGTTGTCATGCATCTATCTCGTGTGTCTGTGCAGGTTCACAGACTAGAGCGCTGAAGTTCTACGTGGACCGCACAAAGAGTTTTCGGAAGACATCACGGCTGTTTGTGAACTTTGCCCTGTGAACCAAGGGAAGGCCATCTCCAAGGCTTCCATTTCCATATGGCTCTCCGGCTGCATCATGCACTGTCACCGGTTGGCAAACCGACCGTTGCCCGGCCGTCCGAGAGCCCACTCGACCAGAGCGACCACTGCTACTACGGCCTTCCTGTCTGGAGTGCCCCTGCTAGACATTTGCAGGGCAGCTACGTGGAGGTCGACGCACACCTTCACGAAATTCTACTGCATCGACCGGGATTCCAGGGAGGAGCCCAGAGTCGGCCAAGCAGTGCTGTGCAACCTGTTTACTTGAAGGTGAGCCTGGTGAGGAGGAAAGAGATGCTTAATGTTGAGTTGTTGAAATGCTTAATGTTGTCTCAGGGTGCCGCCGTCTCTGGACTCAGTAGTCTCTGTGGTGGCCAAGAAGAAATCGGCAGGGGCGACGGCATCAACTTCCACTTCCTCGCCGGACAGCGAGGGGAAGAAGCTGGATGCCATGGGATGTCAGGTCATCTCGTCGGCAGCGACGACCATTAAGGCAGCCAACGCTGTCGCTATCGTGGCCCGCTACGATGGGTAGCTGTGGTTTAAAATCAACCCCCTCCTGGACTTCCTCCCGGACGACAAGAGAGCGGAGGCCCTCAAAATCCTGCAAGAGGGCGAGGTGGCTTCGGATCACGGTAGCCACGGACATCGCCGACACCAGGTTTCACCAGATGGGCAACGGTGTTTGCCTTCGCCGGCACGGTTGGCTCAGGGCCGCTGACTTCCATCAGGACGTGCAGACCAGGGTACTGGACATGCCTTTCGACGGGAACAATCTGTTCGGCAAAGCAGTGGACGAGTCGCTGCAAGCCATCAAAGCGGACACCGAGACGGCCCGTGCCCTGGGCACGCTAAATCAGCAACGGCCGTCCTTTCGGACCTCTGGAGGCAAGTCCCAAGGTGCCTCCAAAGGATTCGGCCGCAGCTCTTCATCATACCACCAGGCGGGGCCCGTTCCTCGTCGCAAGAAACCTACAGAGGCCGCAACAAGGCCGGTGGACATCATCACCGTCGCCAAGGGGCCCAAGGAGGCAAGGCCTTGGCGAAGCAGGACTGAACCGGCCGTGACATCGGGCCCCCACCCGAGCACCCCGGTGGGAGGCCGGCTGGTGAAATTCATCAGCGTGTGGGAATCCATCTCCACCGACCGTTGGGTGCTGGATGCCCTGGCCCACGGGCACACTCTGGAGTTCCAAAGGAAGTGCCCAGACTTTCCACCTATGGCCAGGAAAGAAAATCTCATCCCACAACTACTTATGGTGGTACGAGCGATGCTGGCAAAGGGCGCGATAGAACTCGTCCCGAATAGGCTCCGAGGCTCCGGAGTATCCTCACGGTATTTCCTCATCCGAAAGAAGACCGGTGGCTGGTGGACTATCCTGGACCTCCGCCGGCTCAACAGGTACATAAAATCCCAAAAATTCTGGATGGTCACCCTTCAGCAAGTGCTGGGACAGCTGGAAGAAGGGGACTTGCTGTCATCGCTGGACCTGGAGGATGCATACTTCCACATCCCCATACACAAAGGACATCGAAGGTTTCTACGCTTCGTGATTCAGGGGCGGCCCTACCAGTTCAAGGCACTGCCCTTCAGTTTGAAGTCGGCACCACGGGTCTTCACCAAGAGCCTGGTGCCGGTGGCGGCGCGGCTGCACCTGCAGGGGATCCACATCTACCCCTATCTGGACGATTGGCTCATCGGAGCGAAGTCAAGGGAACTCGCCGCCGACCACACAGTGAGGACCATCCGCCTACTCATGGAACTGGGGTTCTCGATCAACTTTGCGAAGTCCTGTTTGGTGCCGTCGCAGGACGTCCTATTCCTAGGGGCCAGGCTCAACACAGTGGCGCAGCTAGCTTCACCGTCAGAGGAGAGGATAAAGGCCATCCTGGGCAAGGTACAACGGTTGTTGACCATGGAAGTAGCCAGGGTAAGGTCCATCAAGTCCCTGCTCGGCATGATGTTGTCATGCATCTACCTCGAGCGTCTGTGTAGGTTGCGGATGCAGCCACTGCAGGAGTTCCTTGACGCATGTTGGATACAAGTGGTGGGAAGCTTCAAAGACAAGATCTCCCTCAACAAGACTTTACATCAAGCAATCTGGTGGTGGGGCACCCGCGTGCATTTCGCAGTGGGCACGGACTTCCAGGCCCCAGTGCATCAGTAAATGGTGACGACGGACGCCTCCCTGGAGGGATGGGGCGCGCACACCAGAGATCTCCACGCAAGAGGCCTTTGGCTCCAGGAGGATAGGTCACTGCACATCAACGTCCTGGAGCTCCGGGCCGTGTTCTGGGCCCTCAGGTCCTTCCTTCCGTCCCTCAAGGGCAAGGTAGTACAGGTCTTCACCGACAACACCACCACAATGTTCTACATCCGGAAGCAGGGGGGCACCAGATCTCCAGCTCTATCCAAGGAAGCGCAGGATCTGTGGCGCTGGGCCGTCGCCAAGGGCATGTTCCTGGTACCCTTTCACCTGGCAGGAGTGAATAACGCTGTTGCCGACTCACTCAGCAGGGAGCTGCACTCTTGCCACGACTGGGAGCTTCAGCAGGATCAAGTGGATTTTCTTTTCTGATGGTGGGGCAGTCCCCAGATCGATCTGTTCGCGACGGCGACGAACACCAAGTGCCGGAGGTTCGCCAGCAGGTTTCCCCAACCGGGGAGCATGGGGGATGCATTCTCCTAGCCCTAGGATGGACTGTTCATCTATGCATTCCCACCGTTGCCGCAACTACTGCGACTCATCAGTCAACTCAGACGGTCCCGGTGCTGGATGATCCTTGTCGCACCAGCGCGGCCGAGGCCGATATGGTTCCCGTTCCTTCTGGACACGTCAGCGTCCCCTCCAGTCAAGATTCCGGCAGACGTGGATCTTCTCGCCAGGGAGGGAGGGGTGATCCTGCATCATGACCCAGGATCGCTGAACCTGCAGGCGTGGCTCCTGCAGCACTAGAGTTCGGAGGCTACGATATCCTGGCGTACTTCAAGGAGGTACTTGCCAAGGCCAGAGCATCATCGACTTATAAGTGCTACGGACATAAGTGGAAGAGGTTCTCTGTCTGGTGCCGTGCACAGAAGATCAACCCTCTATGGATTACAGCCCAGGGCTGGCACATGTCTCCATCAAAATTCATCTGGCGGCTATCTCCCGCTACACCAGAACTCCGGTGCGGTCATCGTTGTGGTCCCACCGCCTGGTGAAAGAGTTCATGAAAGGACTTTTCCGCTCTCACGCCGGTGAAGGCTCTTGCCCCGGCCTGGGAGCTCAACGTGCTGCTGACCAGGCTCATGGGTCCGCCATTCCAGTCTTTGCATTCAGCACCCCTGAAATTCCTATTGTGAAAGACAGCGTTTCTTGTGGCCATCACCTCTGTATGACAAGTGGGAGAGATCCAGGCCCTCTCCTGTAAACCGCCGTACCTGACGTTCCACCAGACGAGGGTAGTGCTTAGGACGCACCCCTCCTTCATGCCCAAGGTCCTGTCGGACTTCCACCTCAACAAGCCCTTGGTGTTTCCTGTTATCTTCCTGTCGCCTTCGTCACCGGCTGAGAGGACTTTACACTCGCTGGATGTGGCTAGAGCACTGAAGTTCTACGTGGACCGCACAAAGAGTTTTCGGAAGACATCACAGCTGTTTGTGAACTTTGCCCTGTGAACCAAGGGAAGGCCATCTCCAAGGCTTCCATTTCCATATGGCTCTCCGCTTGCATCATGCACGGTCACCGGTTGGCAAACCGACCGTTGCCCGGCCATCCGAGAGCCCAGTCGACCAGAGCGACCACTGCTACTACGGCCTTCCTGTCTGGTGTGCCCCTGCTAGTCATTTGGAGGGCAGCTACGTGGAGGTCGACGCACACCTTCACGAAATTCTACTGCGTCGACCGGGATTCCAGGGAGGAGACCAGAGTCGGCCAAGCAGTGCTGCGCAACCTGTTCGCTTGAAGGTGAGCCTGGTGAGGAGGTAAGAGATGCTTAATGTTGAGTTGTTGAAATGCTTAATATTGAGCCTTGCCACCTCCCGTGGTTGTGCATGTGTGTACTGATATGTATTCTTGTATTCATGAGCATGTGAATCCATGCCAGACCCCATGCTGGAGAAGGAACAAGTTACTTACCTGTAACTGTTGTTCTCCAGCATGGGTCTGGCATGGATTCCCATGCAAACCCTCCCTCCTACTCTTCTGCGGCTCTTCTCTTGGTCCTACTGCCATTTTACGTGCTACCAAATCTGAAGATGGCTGCCAGAGGAGGATCTTAGGTAAAGGGCAGTCATTGGCTGGGGGCAGTATGACCCAGAGACCAGTGATTGGTTATTAGTGGAAAGACAGTTCAGAAACGAAACTGAAACTGATTTTTTTCTTTACTGAGGATTCCCAGCCTGACGACAGGGAATATTCATGAGCATGTGAATCCATGCCAGACCCATGCTGGAGAACAACAATTCCAGGTAAGTAACTTGTTCCATATAAAACTTGCCAAGGTAAGGGAGACCTTATTATTGTATCAGCGAAGACTAAGAAGGGTATAGACATGGACTCCCTGTCCCTAACATTCTAATTATGAACATTCTAATTACGAACGGGCAGAGCTACGCTGATTGGAGCTCGTTACTAACAAACATGTTATTTTGCAAAAAAAAACTGCATTCTTTTGCCTGCTATGCCATTCATAAGTGAACCTGACATTCAAACATGGAGTAAGAATTAAAAATAATAATTTAGGAGATATTCATTTTTCGGATTGAATTCTTCTCCCAAAATATAGTTTTGAGTCACTAGTGGTTTTCCAATGAAAACGATTTTCAACATTTCAACTTTAGGGTGGGTATATGGACCCACACATATGCTAGTTTTGATATATTTTTACCTTACTATCCACACTGAGTTTTACCCTTATAAGATGGCTGCCATGTTTTGGACCTAGCTTCTCCATCTCAGGTAACCTAGCAACTGATAACATCGTGACACGCGCGCTGGGTTCCGAGGAGACAGATCCAGTGACACAAACACAGAGCGGACAGAGACGGTGAGCACACTGGCAGCTTGGCCTTTTTTTTTGTATTTCTCTGATATATTCGATTCCACTATTGCATGTCACCCCTCCTGGGAGCATGGTAGCTCCCAGGAATTGTGTTTGGGTCACATGGTATTAACCATGTGACCCACCTAATAAATGGGACGAGCCGCTTCTGGCTCGTCAGTCTAACAACGAGCTGACTCTGGCGTGTTTACTGGGAGCACCATGCTGGTGCCACGCTCGTTGCAGGAGGCCTATGGGATGGGCCCTACACTTGGACAGTGCCCCTACTGGGCAACATCGTCCCACTATCCTTGGGGCGCAGTGTGAACACTGCTATGGTCACCGCCCCGGCCTGGGTGCCCCCAGAGCTGGGGCTGCTGTAGGCTGTGTGTCCTCAGCCTTGAGGTCCAGCTCTGATGATCCGGAGCCCGCAGGATGCCTCCTGCTGTGTGTCTGCTGCGTGAGCACAGCTCCATGGTATGTCGGGTGACGTTCCTGTGATGGCAACAAAGGTGGTCCAGGGCCATTGTGCTTTGGTGAGCACGGGCCGCATGGTGCCCACGTTGATGGGGGTCCGGCGTCGCCCGCTGAGAAGACGGGTGGCCCAGGGCCCCGTGTGTGTTTACACAGGCCGCCTGGTGCTCGCAACAAAGAAACAAAGATCAGCTGTGGTCATGAGGTGGCCCCTATAAGAAGGGGTGTGGCCTGTAATCGTGAGCCGCAGCAGTGAGAGCAGGGTGCTGAGGCCATCTGGCTACTCCCTGCGCTCTCCGTTGAGGAAGCAGGGAGGAGCGGCTGGTCCTTGCACACCCGCTGTTAAGAAGGATTTCTGAACTCTGACCTGGAGGGACAGAGGTTCAGAAGGCCAACCTATTTTCTTGGAACAGGGTAACCTCTGGACAAGCCAGATCAATCAGGGTAGCTATGGCAGGCGGTCAAGACTAAGTCTCAGGAGAGTTGAGGGTGACTGAAGGACCTCAATGAGCACACAGAGCAAGGACACTTACAAATTACTCCAGGCAGGTGTTATAAATAAAAATATAAACACATTTATTACAAGGCCTTTGTAACATAGCAGAAGAATCACAGTAACACTAAGTAAACCAATACATCACACTCAGTACAATATATATACAAGACCATGGGAGTCTAAAGGGTTAAATGCACTAAATATGTCGACAACCTAGATGGGAAGGAAACGGGCAGTGCAGTTAATCTTTAGGCCCAGTTCAACATCAATAATTCACCAACTAAGAGGCAGTCCAAGCCCTACGACGAGAGGAGCCTTGTGCTCAATAGTACATGCACGCACTTGTGCCAATGGGCCGGAATAGGGTTTCTTCAAGGGTCTCTAGCAGCTCAGGAAGGTGGATGAGGCGATGCAGAACAGGTTCCCACTATTCAAGAAGGACATCCACTTGAAGGCAGAGGCAGTTTGAGAGTGCGGGATGGAGTCGCTATTTCGCAATAGCCGTGGAAAGGAGAGGGGCCCCCAGGGGCCACTCATGCGTAAAAATGGCTTTTGCGCTAGGGGCAACCGGTTGGGGTAAGGAGAACTCACCAGTCCCCGATGCAAGCAGACCCAAACTTCGCCAGTTCAGTCCACTTCGCTGGCAGGTTCGAGTGCAGCAAAAAGGACGTCTCAGCACCTTTCAGTTCCTAAGATACAGCGATGATTCCCAAACGGGACAGTGTCGATTTCTCCGATCCGGGTGGAGGTATCGACCTAGTTTCACTGCAGCAGGCTTCAGGGGCAAGAGGGTCCCCAATGCAGCGAACTTGCACAGGTCGTTGCCACGGCAGGGCAACACGATAACCGTGTTTACTCCGTACCTGCCGTACTCGTCTCACTTCAGACCTGGGAATGCCAAGTGTACGAAGTTCGGTGTGAGGGTGCCGGGGACACAGAGCTAGCAGTATACTAAGTTTCGAGGGCCTCCTCGAAACGGCGGCGGTGACAGAGCAAAGCAACTGGGTAAACTGGTCAGTCCACTGGTTGGCCCAGGGACACTTCTGAGAAAGCTTTCTTGCAGGGTTTGATGAAGGTGCCAAGAATAGTTGGTCCCACTATTCCAATGGGTGGAAGCGTCTTCGAAGACCTTCTAGGACGACCAGATGCAGAGGGGTCCCACAGGACAACAGCAGGCACAGGGTGCCAAACGTTCCAGCCGGTCACCAGCGGTTCCTTGACTCCGCTTCGTAGTTGCAGGATTCTTGGATCCTATCCTTCGTTCAGTGAGAACTCAGGAGATCGACATGGTAGTGGTGTTTTCAGCCTCCTCTTATCCAAAGTTTCCTTCGCGCCAAAACGGAGAGGACCCAATGGGGTATCTGCTCACAAACACACACTCCATACGTGGACCAATCACGGACCACGGTGGTCCCAGGCATTCATGGTACTCCAGACTCTCTGCCCCCCAGGATATGTATTGGAATCGGACATTCCAGCCCACATCCTGGAGGCACACACACAAGGCATGCAGAAGCCCGCGAAAGCATTGGGATTCACGGGAAAGTGCATGACCAAATAAGGACTGACCTGGGTCGACTCGACCTGGGGAAGGTGAAGGGGCAAGATGGCCAAAGGACAGGACAAAGAACCTTGTGGCATGGCCATTTTGGAACCAGACCACCTCTTTGTGCCAAACGCGGTTAACGTGTTTAACATGGCTAGAATGCAAAAAGATAGCTGCCACCAGTCCTGTCCATGACAAATCTGCACAGTTCATAAAAGATCCAGCGAGAGTATCTAGGGCCTTTGGAAATGACTATAAACCCAAGTGTGCTGTATGGTAAGATACATTGCACACTTGTTACATGTTGCACAAAAGTTACAACATGAGGAAAGGACTAAGGGAAACACAGTCTCCCAGTACTGACTGTCTTAAGGGCATGTCATTTTCCCCATAAAAAGTTAGCGAAAACCTAGAGGAGTGCAGCTGATGGCTGTGCTTCTCTGGCAAAGTCAGTCAATGGTGTCTAAACAGCAGCAAACAGTTTGGGGGTTGACACATGGAGGGAAAATTACATACAATTATGAAATCTTTCCTAACACCCGTTCTGAAGATGGGTGCGGCTCCGGGGCCTGCTGGCGACTCGTGTGGTCCCAGATAAGGGGAAGCAGGGAGGAGCAGTGGGTACTTGTGCGCCTGCTTACCGATGGGACAGAAATGTCCGGACCGGAGCACTAAAAAAAAAAAAAGGAAAACATTCAAGCCTGCATCAGCCCAGGGAAGGAGGGGTGTCCCCCATCAAGACCTGGGCCTGCCGGGGGATGAGAAAAAAAAATGAACAAAAGGAAACGGAGTCCCGCGGTAACCCGAAAATGACTAAGGAGGTGCACGTGGCCTATGATCACTGGGCCCGCGACGGTGGAAAATAAACACCAAAAAAAAGAAAAAAAACATTGGGCCTGTGGTGACCCGAACAGCCGTTGGCAGCAGTCCCAAGAGGGATAAAGGGGAGGAGGAGCTGCCGGTCCTCGCGCACCCCACAACCATGACAAAGGGGTAGCCTTGGGGGCATGTCCACCCGCAACAACGACAAGAGGGGCATCCTGGGGGCACATACAACACCAGAGGTTCGTGCACCAAGCCCCGCGATGCGGGGAATCACCATGCTCTGCTCTGGAAGCAGAAAGCATTTCAACAAAGGTCATCTCTATGTCAGTAAGGGCAGCACCAACGGCCCTAGATTCCCCCATGGGTGACACGCCAGCAGGCATGCACACACCAAAGAGACACGTGCATTGCCGGCAGTCCCCTGGAATAAAATAAGAAGCAGCATCAGCCGCGATGGTGGTGAGTGCGCAGCCCGCCAGAGCTCAAGCATCGATGCAGGGGAGCAAGGCACACGCTCCAAGTCGGAGTGGTGGGAAGAAAAAGGGCCAGGGATAGTGATGGCGTCCCAGGCTGCATGTGCAAGAGTGGTGGTATGATCAGCCCACTCGGTCCAGGCAGTGCAAGTAGAGCCCCCAAGGTGATCCGGGGTCCCACAGGGGTGGTTGGCAAGTGTGAATACAAAAGGAGGCACTCTGTGTTTGAGGAGTGCCAATACAGTGACAATGGCCCCTGCAAGACACTGGGCCCAATGGAAGGTGTGATGGCTGCAGGATACAGGAAGGAGGGGAAAAGGGTTGCAGCTCTTGCGAGTGCTTGTGCGCCCTGACATCAGCAATGTGTGGCCACCGTCCCCTGTGTGAAGGGGAAAGTGAAGTGAGTGGTCCCTCATCTCGCCACTGGTGTCCTGCCACTGTTCGCCCAACTGTCTAGAGACTAGGCCGAACTGGTACCCCAGAAGCGGCTTTGCCAGCCCTGAGCTACAGCAGGTAACTCCACAGTACTCCTAGGAAATAATGTATCTTAAGAATTATAATAGAGACTGACCTTATAGGTTTCATTTCGTTTCGTAACAGGACTCTATTTAAAACGGTCACAGACATCTTGCTGCCAAACCAGTCAATTCAGAGAACATGCATGGTACCTGTCCCATTGTGGCCTCTAAAAGAAATGTTCTTACATTTATTGACAAATAAATAAATCCGGTCATACAGGTCCTAATCACCATTATTAAATCTTTATATTTAGAGCACTGAACATGAACACAGAAACCCTCACTGGGGGGATTCAACCTTTTGGTCCTGATTAAGGCCGCACAAATTAGAGCACTTGCCAATTGCTCCAGCGGCCGAAACACTGATGTGTTGACGTCAAGCCAAGAATATTAGTGGTGCCACATGTACACTACTTTAATAGCCTAACCAATCAGGCCCTCAGATTAAATTGGCCCCTATCCAGTGATAAGTGATACATTGTGGGATGATCAGCCCAGTTTTAGTTTTTATGTTTTGAATTTAGCACACATGTAATGTACTGCACTCTATAGACCTGTGTTACAACATTGATGTGGTTATTGTCATTATATCAATATGTAAACATGAATATAGACTTCTCTACATGATAGTCAGGCACCTCTTGTAGAAATGCAATGTTGTTACCTCTACGTCCCTCTTAGACGTCCTGGTACCTACTTGTGAAGTAGCCTTACCTCTGTTGAGGAACCCCTTTTCCATTCCTATTATTTTCATCCCTGCCCTGCCTCTTCCTTTTGGGGCATATCAATCACCGTCATCCGACATACTCCAGTCAATAATTGTTCCTGCCTTTTGCAGCGACCTGGCAGCAGTTCTTTGCCATACAATACTTTCCTGGCATGTCCAGGTGGGGCTATATTCTTGTACCTGGGGGCCGGAATCTCCTAGGGGAGACATGTTCCCCACGGTCCTAGCTCTTGGAGGCTGTCCTGAGGGCCTACCATTTCAGCTTGCGGACCGATTTGGGGCTCCCGGGCGCACTCCTCAATTGCTGTTTGCTGGGTGAGCAGGCGGTCCTGCAATGGCAACAGGCCCTTGATTTCACTAAAACTGCCAAGCTGAGCTTCAGTGACTCATCAAGAATCCGGGGCGATCCTACCCTGGGCAATCGGTAATGTGCCGGGAAAGGGCTGGGTGGATTGCTAAGCAACACTGGTGTGGTGTCAATGGGCTGGTTCAAATGTTGGCTGCCAAGCAATCCACGTGCGCTGCAGGGCCGGCACCAGTTCAAAACAATTGTTCTTATTTGAACACAGGAGGAGGTCATCAATGGATCTCATATTCATCTTGATGGCAAGATTGCTGCACATACATTCCGAATTATGGGGAAACACAGAGGCATGATGACGTTTCATAAGAACAGATGCTGAAAATGTTTAAGAAGGCCATCAAAGAGGAAGGCATGTTTCCCCTTTCTCATCCTCAGAGTATTCCTCCAGCAGCTCTACTGAGGACTCCCTGTCCCCACTGGATGAGGATCCAAGGGGTAAACACCTGGATAAGGAGTCAGACAATGTCCTGATCCAGGTGCCCCATTACATGGGGTTTCCAGATGTCCCCCCTGCAGCAACAGCCAGATTTAGAAGGGCCCTGCCTCCATAGTTTGAGCATACCTTGAGGCCTGGGCTTCCCATCCTTACAGAAATGAAATAAGGAATCGTTAGGGAGTTGAAGGAGCCAGGGAAAACCTCTGTCCTCAGGTTCCTGGCAAAACTAAATCCCCTGAAAGGAGACTAAAAAGCGATGCCCCAGAGAATCCAGGATGCTGATAGCCTACCTAGCCTAGTTGGGAGGTCCTCATGGCACCTTAGGAGGCCATCAATGACCCCACAGTTAGGAAGGTGGATAGAGTACTAAAAGGCCTATGGAGTGACCCATCTAGTGCTTAGATCTGCTACGTACTTGTCATACACAGCGGAAATGGTGCCAGGAGGCTGGAAAGTCGACACTAAAGCATAGAGGAAGGAACAGATCCTGTTCCAATTCTCCAGTCAGTTAAGACCCAAGTGTTGAAGTCATGTCCGACTTAGCCTACAACGGATCCATCATTGCTGGAGGAGGCACTGGCACATCAAGGATTGGCGGTCTGATTATCATCAAAAGAAGATTGCAATGAGAAAGGAGCAAATGTACTTCTGGGAGACGCTTGAAGGCAAGGTCCATTGGGTCTTCAAAGCTGACAAGCAGGTGGGGGAGTTAAGGAGAAAGACAGATCCCAGATCCTCCCTTTAAGCCATGCGGTCTTCCAGGATAGATGTGTATGAGAGTTTTGGCCAAAAGTGGCAGTCCCGACACTCCCTGACACCAAAAAAGCAAAAATCCTGATGCCAGGCAAGTATAAGGCACCTTCACAGTTTGTGTATCCAATGGATCCAGCTTTCTGCAGACACCTGGGTCAACAGGCTTGTCCTTTGCAGATACCACATACCTCTGGAACTTTCCGTACCCCACTCCCCAAGGACCAGGTCCAGAAGATAGCAACGTGCCAAGCGATTCAGGAGCTGCATTTAAAGAAAGCCATCTGGAAGGTACCCATGCACAAGAAAGGAAAGTGGATATATACTCCATGTTCCTGGTGCCCAAGCATTCAGGGACATTCCGGCTTATTATATATATGAAACCTCTCAATCTAAGTGTGGTAACACAACACTTCGAGATGGAATGTCTCCAACAGATCATTCCCTTGGTACAAGAGAAGAACTTCTTAGCCCACCCGGTTCTTCAGGATGCCTATTTCAACATTCCAATCTGGAGGCCTCGCCAACAATTCCTGAGGTTTGCGGTAGACAAAGAACATTTCCAATTGAGAGTCCTCCCCTTTGGGTTAAAATCAGTCCGTCAAGACTTCACCAAAGTCATTGGGCCAATAGTGGTTGCATTCCATCTCCAGGGGATCCAGGTGTTTCTGAAGCTAGATTACTGGCCTTTCAAGCTGTACTCCTTGGATCTCCTGGTACAACATGTGAAAACATCTTGCACCATGTTCGAGAGCATGTAATTTCTTCTGAACAGAACCAAGTCCCAGCTCCAACCATCACAAGACATTCAATTAATTGGGACACAGTTCTGGACTGCACAGGGAAAGGATCTAAAACTTGAGTCTACTTTAAGACAGCTGCTGTCCCAAACCCAGTCTACTGCAAGGGACTTCCTACAAGTTCAGGGTCATATGGCTTCTTGCCTCTTCTGTGTAGCCTGAAGCTGCCTGCAGCTGAGTCCCCACTTCATCCACCCCCATTAATTCTGGAGCTATCTATGATGTCATGGAGTCCATGGATTTTGATGCTCTGATCCCAGTTGTACGATCTCTTCACCAGTAACTACAGTGGTGGTTGCAGATGCCCAGCCCCTGAATGGATTTTCATTACAGCAATTTCTGCAGACCTTTGTTACCACCAATGCCAGGAAGATGGCTGGGAGTGATAGTACAAGGTCAGGTTTATCAGGAGGTGTGGTCAGAACAGGAGGTGGTCCACTCCTCCAGTTGGAGGGAACTGGCAGCAGCCTCCAGAGCCTTCAAGCTTTTGTACTGCTACTCTGGTGGAAGCCGGTTTTCTCAACACCACCACAAGAGCATACTTGAACAAACATGGGGCACTTCCCTCAAAATCCCTGAATGGCTGGCACTAGATCTGGGCAGAATTTAACCTCCTGGCACACTTGACAGTTTACATTAGGGGGCATGAGAACCCAACGATGGACAGACAGCACAGGGTTTTCCCCTCTCAAGATTGGGTGTTGAGAATAGAAGTATTCCAGAGTAGTCAAGTCAAAAAGTAGTTTATTTCGGTATGGTACCATAAAAGTAGGCAAACATTAGGTAACATCCATAAAATTAATAAAACATTAAAACGAATGTTAATCAAGATGTTTTCCATTTGGTTGTTCTCCTTCTCCAGGCTCTGACTACAGCAAAACACCACATCCGGGACGAGAGAATTCCTGCACAGAGCCTCAGCACTTGCCAATGTACCTACTTCATGATTCTTAAGGCACAATCTTAGGTTGCCCAAACGAGTTCTGGAGTACCCCGGGCAAATAAACAAGAAACGTTCGAGAGATTCAGTAATGCCTTCACAAAAAGGGCAACAAACATTTTCTGTTTAATACCAAACATTTGTTAGGGGTGAGAGTGGAAGGATGTTGAATCGTAATTTCATATATAAGGCATGCAAATGAAGATTTAACATCCATCAAATAGCTCTTGCGATCTCACGTGGTTTTGTTCGCCAAGTATGCCCCTCCAGCTGCCAACAATCAGTGCCCTTTTTTGAGCACACCCATTCTCTGAAGGCATCCTTGATTATATCGACGCTACTCCCCTGGATAAAGCCTCAAGTCATACCAAAGATACCCCAGATTCAGGAGGGTCAGAGTAGACCTGATAGAAGTTAGCCAAGGAAGGTTCTTAGCACCTTCAGAACTCTGATCTACAAGCGCTTCACCATAGCACCCAAGCTCTTGGTTGTACCAGATCATTTCCCAATAAAGCAGTGATGTAAGAGTTATTTCTTTAACCCCACATTGGAATGCTACAGGATCAGCTACTTCTCTAAGGGCAAATACTAAGTAGTCTTCTTTATTCATTCGACCTAGAGGATGATGGGACATTGTCTGGTCTCCTTGGTATGCCAGAGTATTTGCAGAAGGGGGTCACTGAGTAAAGACCTGTTTACCCAAGTTCCCTGGTGCTGCTCCAGGTTTCCCTCCCCAAGAGCCTGGCGAGTGGACACAGTGCCAATAATTTGGTTAGAGGGACTTCTTTATGCCCCCCCGGACCCTCTCATGCTGAATCTGCTCAAGATCAGGGATTCCTGGGAGAAGGTAATTCTGATGATGCCACTTCGGCCTGGCAGGAGTTGGTTCCCTCTCCACCTATACCTAGCTGTAGCTCTGATGTTTCCCTTCCCAACACATCTGGAGCCTCTGCTCGCCCCCAGGGCTTGGTCAGTCTGAAGAAGCTGGCTTGGGTGACTTGGAGATTGAAAGGGAAAGGCTATGACTAGGTATCTCTCGGTTGAAGTAGCCTTTTTTCCCAAAATGATAAATGGCCCTCCACCCTGAATGCTTATGATAGCCACTGGAGGAAATTGGAATGTTGACGCCTGGTGTATGGTAAGGCTCTCTTCCCTTCCCTGGGCCCAGGGACCAGCAGCCTTCGATTAAGGGTTTAACCTGGGCCTGCCAGTGTCTGCCCTTCAGGCACAGTGGGCAGCCATTTGCTCTTTCATGGTCATGGGGAATACGTTTTCTAAATTGCAGGAGTTAGCTGGTAGACTGCTGAAGAGCTTCTCCCCTCCCAGACCTATTACTGAATCAGAGCTATCATCCTGGGATCTCCCCTTAGTTCCCAAAGCCTTGTCATCTCCGCCCTTTGCGCCCATTGAAGACATCCATTTGAAGTTCCGGACGCTCCAAAGAGTCTTCAAGGTGGCTATCGCCTCAGCAAGGCGACTGGAGATCTGTGCGCTTTCCTGTGAGGCCCTGTATTTGGCGATTAGCTCAGGTTTCTTTTCTTCTTGACATGATTCTTATCGGCTTGATCGCACAGAGCCTTTCCTCCACCCCTAGGGCCGTGTCTTAGACCCCCACAGTACGGGCTGTGGTAGAAATATAGATAGAGAAGGGCATATACCCATCACTGAACATTGGTAAAGAGAGTGGGCAACTACCCCATGAGGTGGGTGGCTGTTCTCAGTCATCCGCACAGGAGTGGTTTGCTAATGTCATGTATATTTTATTGATGGTCCATTGCTCAAAGCTGTCACCAACCCATTTGTATTAAAACTTGCACCATATATATCATATCTATATACACCTCTCAAATAGATGCCCCACACATAATGCTCATGCTTCTGACAGGATTCTCGATATTGAACACTCTATGAATGTTCTTACACTCTGCTGTGAAGTGTAATTCTTTTAATGAGGAGAAATAAGTAATAAACATTGCTACCATTATTGTCACTACACATAACACATGTCATATGCAAATGGATATTAATTAATATGCATCTATCATAGCCATTGCCTCTGTATCTACTCAAGACCAATCAATCATTTCAGAAGCATAATCGACATTTCAAAAGTAACTTACTACCTTATCAGATACGTAAGGTGATGTGACTGATGTACCCGAAAGGGAAGCGGCGGGACTATGATGAACGTAATAGAACGTGAAAAGCGGTTCCTAGGTTGAGCTGTGCTCTAATGGCTAGGTTGAGCTGTGCTCTAATGGCTAGGTTGAGCTGTGCTCTAATGGCTAGGTTGAGCTGTGCTCTAATGGCTAGGTTGAGCTGTGCTCTATGGCTGGGTTGAGCTGTGCTCTATGACTGGGTTGAGCTGTTCTCTAATGGCTGGGTTGATCTGTGCTCTAATGGCTGGGTTGATCTGTGCTCTAATGGCTGGGTTGATCTGTGCTCTAATGGCTGGGTTGATCTGTGCTCTAATGGCTGGGTTGAGCTGTGCTGTAATAGCTGGGTTGAGCTGTTCTCTAATGGCTCGGTTGAGCTGTTCTCTAATGGCTGGGTTGAGCTGTTCTCTATGGCTGGGTTGATATGTGCTCTATCTGTGGCTGGGTTGATCTGTGCTCTATGGCTGGGTTGATCTGTGCTCTATGGCTGGGTTGATCTGTGCTCTATGGCTGGGTTGATCTGTGCTCTATGGTTCGGTTGAGATGTGCTCTAATGGCTGGGTTGAGCTGTGCTCTATGGCTGGGTTGAGCTGTGCTTTATGGCTGGTTGAGCTATGCTCTAATGGCTGGTTTGAGCTGTGCTCTTATGGCTGGGTTGAGATGTGCTCTATGGCCGGGATGAGCTGTGCTCTATGGCTGGGCTGATATGTACTCTAAAGGCTAGGGTGAGCTATTCTCTAATGGCTGGATTGAACTGTGCTCTAATGGCTGGGTTGAGCTGTGCTCTAATGGCTGGTTTGAGCTGTGCTCTAATGGCTGGGTTGAGGGATTACAGGTTCTGTGTCCATGTATGTCTAATCTGCGGTGCACACGTTGGCTTTACTGCGTTCAGACCAGTAAAACTAACCCACATCCGTGGCATTTTCAAAGGACTATATGTGGTTGAAAACATGCATGCAGTCTTTTATTGTACCCCATTTTCGTGTTAGTGAAAACAATAAAAATGCATTTCCCCGCCTCTGAATTAGGGCTGCAGTGATTATTTACTCCTCTGGAGTCCGGTCACAAAATGCAACGCGTGGAAAGGTTAATGGTCCTTTTGTGCAGCTCCATTTACAAAGGGGAGGGGGATGTGCGCATCTAAAATTCTCCCATTATCACCTCTTTCAAGTGAACCAGATGCCCTGTACAGAGGTAGGGACAGATCTATCTCTCTATCTAGATTTTTCGATAGCGCCACTAACCCGTAGGCCTCGGGGCGCTCATAAAAGAAACCCATGCAGAGACAATGATATAAACCTGAGGAACAAAGAGGAGAGGAACCACCCCAGAGAACAAGCCAGCAGCTACCAAAAGAAAGAAATCATGAAGGCGGCTTCTTTAGGGGTTAGATGACGGAAGTAATCTACCCCCTAGGCAAGTAATCAGGTCAGTTTGTTTGCAGTTTTCTCTAAACTCACTCTAACTCACAGCCCCACACACGACCCAAGTCTCAACTAAGGCACTTGTCTGAGTCTGAGCAGCAAGACAGAGAGAAGGAAGAGACCCCGAGGGCAGAACATTTTTCCCATTGGCAATCATCATTGGATTGTTCAGGAAAGTAGCCATAACAGTGCACAGGTAAAATGCATCACCGAAACATAGCAATATACACATTGCATAGGTTATAAACACATCGTATCTGACCTTAGAGCCAACATCCATCCGACTGTTAATGGCTTAACAACGGCCTAATAGAATACAGGAAGAGGTGTTAGTTCTACTTCGCATTCCCTGTATGCTCACTGCTGCCATAGCTTTCCCCATCACCATCTTTATTTTCCAAGCTCTCGAAATAAAATGTAAATAGCAGGTGATTGTTTGGGAGTCCATGCTAAGAGCACACCAAGGCACTTCTCTCATGCTCCTGTGACCTCAGGAGGAGCCACACCCATGTATTACTCAGAGATATATAGTGGAATGAAGGATATACAAAAGAGAGGATTGTTTCTATAGATCAGGGATCTGCAATCCGTGTCTCTCCAGATGTTTGAGAGTACAACTCCCATGATCCCTCACTATTGATGATCTCAGATAGGGCTGATAGTAGTTGTAGTCAAAACACCTGAAGAGCCAAAGGTTGCCAACGCCTGCTATTGATCATCAGTCGAAGTTACGCAAACAGTCCTCCCCATCACGTCTATGCCAGGGCCCAGTGTTTGATTCCAGGGGCAAGATGTCCAGCCCACATTTCATATGCATGCATCCTACATTGGTAGCCAGTGATGGCCTCGGTCCTGAAAATATCGTTGTGAACAATAGAGCCAAAATTATAATGCTGGCTTGAAAAATCGTTAGGAAATAATATTGTGATGAACGATGTACAATGACATGTCCTCTACCTAAGAATGGGGACGGTGGAGGATTGTGTGGGCGGGGGAGAGGAGATGGTTCGGTAGGGTTGTGCCCTCCCCCCCCCCGATTTATATATAGAGCAAGCAACGCCAAAAAGTAGAAAACGTCAATTGGCAGTAATACAGATGTATGTGGATATTTTTCATGTGCTTTTCAACACTGCGTTGCTAGTCTCCTAAACGCCTCTAGATGGCAGTGCAGGATGAGATTTAATGGATGATACATATTGCTTTGAAAGAAGGACAATGTTGCTCCAGCAATATATTCTGAAGGACATTTCCAGGAAACAGTTATTTTGGACCGATTGAATCACATACAACCCCTATGTGGTGCTTTGGCATACTTTCTAGATGCTGCGCAGGACCCCTTGTCACTCCGATGGAAAATCATGGGCAGTCTTTCTGTTGAGCTGCTGCATACAGTCAGGCTCTTGCCAGAGCTCTGGCCGACCTAGCCTCTAGCCCCCCTAGCCATGCATTTGAACCGTGGAAGAGAGCCTGCCTTTAGCAACACTTTCATCCCGGTATGGTGATCCTTGTAGACCAAGGCGGGTTCAGCCTTAGCCGAGATCCTAGGTCAGAACCACGTGTTAAGGTTCTCTCCAACTCAGTCACGTTCCATCTGTACCTAAACCTCACGCATCCCTGCATCCCAGAGTGTATCGCCTGAAGCAGATTGATCGTGGGCGAGCCAATCACGGGCGGTTCTCACGGGGGACCCCGGAAGCACTCCATTCACATTGTGAAGGGCCTCCTCCTGGATGGACAAAGGCCATCATTCAGTTGGGCTTTGTTCATGCCCAGTGATACGCCATTGGTTGGAATATTGATATGAAAGAGTACTTTAATTTGCCTATTTTGCATCTGATATATGCAAAAAGTCAGCTGCTTTGCTTTGCCTTTAAATCACAGACGCATGCAATATCGGGATGGAAAAGCTGGATGTGGGTAAGCTTAGGTTTAGAATAGTCACAACAGGTGTATGTGTGAGAAATATACATGCGGGGGATTTCGTTGGAGTATTATTGCATCTGCGTGGGTGCTTCTGAGAAGAGCAAGCCCCGCCCCGCCCAGCCCAGCCCAACGCCCTACAGGGAAACGCATCCCCTCCTCTGGCCTCGAGCTTTCCCTTCAGAAGCACGGCTTGTCAGGCACAGTTCCGCCATGCCTTGGTAAAAGGGCAGTACATGCAGCGTGGGTGCTGCTAAGAGGCTGGTGCCCCCTGCCATGCTCTACAGAGCGAAAATGATATGGGCGCACTGGCCACTTACAACATTGTGTTCTGCGGGAGTTCGTTTCTGTCCAGGCGACACTGGTACGCAAAGCTGTGCACGCGGAATTCTTGTAAATGCACGCTCAGAAGCATCTTTGCTCACCTTTAAGTGTTGTGTATTAAGGTGCTCAGAAGCCATACATGTCTAAGCGGATTACACCATAAACTATTGCATATCCTGAGCTATGCATACCAGGGAACTCTCAGGGAATCCTTTTCTGAAAGCCGGAAACTGCGTGCAGGGGACCACCCACGGTGTGCACTTTTTATTACTCACAAACCTTAGAGTAGAACTAAAGAGTAAAACGAGCCAAAACCTCCTTTACCTTTCAGTTTTACTCACCACTTTGGGGATCTAAAACACCGCCTGCAAAATACACTTTGCAGGCAGCGATTAGTAATCTATTTCGTACAGTCGACGACACGAAGCAACACAGGTTCGATCCCCGGGTCCGCGCTTAGAAACCTCTGGGTACATAACCTCCATATCATTCGTCGTCATATTAGTGCTGATGAGCAGGCACATTCCTTTGGAATCTATGGAGCTCGTTATTCATGAGCTGTAACATTAGTTATTTTTTTAAACCCTTTTTATTTAAAAAAAGAAAAACACACACCAAATAAAACCAATGACCTTCAAGTATCACCAGGCAGGTAATCACATCGATAAGTAACAGTACTCGATAAATCGAGGTGAATAATACAACAAATCATAGAAGAATGCGTAACTCCTCATAAATCGAGAGAAAAAAAACACCCAGACACAGTAACACCTGCTCATACAGTACCAATCCAAAGTAGCAGCATCTCAAGAATGGGGGTTTCCCCAATGTCCCAGGGAAGCAGAAAGCTGTAAGATACATCACCATGAATATGTCGGTCCAAGGTGGACCCACTATGGGGGCATGCCATCGGATGCTGTGAACATAGCTTGTTTTAGGGCTGTCCAGGCCTCCACATCTTTACTTACTTCTTTCAGCCGTCTATATACAGCTCTACTCCAGGCCGCTGTTTCAGCAACCACCCATCTCTTAAAATCACACCACCACGCATCCACAATGGGTCCCACGCTCGCCTCCCAGGTCATCGCAATCCTACGCTTGGCTAGCATGCAAACCAAGTCTTTCATCATGGTGAGGTGTGCAGTGTGTTGTGTACTTAAGCCACGCCTCCTGAGGCCCCCCATGCATTTCAATGCCACCTTGAACAACCTTATGTGCAACTGCCATCCAAAGCTTCTGAGCCACTGGGCAACTCCAGAACATATGCAACATATCAGCCTTCTCGTCCATACAGCGAAGGCAGACCCGCAGTGCTGCTCCATGGAACTGAGACATTTCATACAGAGTCATATATGCCCTGTGTGTTACATACAATGGCGTCAGTTTAAATCAGCATTCCTAGAAACCCTCCTGGTGTAGAAAAAAGACCAGGCCCATTCCACACCAGTGAAGGACCTGCCCAGGTCTAATTCAAATTTCATCCAAACTTTCAACCCAAGCTCATTCAGCTTGTTGAAAACCAGTTCATACACTCTGGAGACCGCATGCACCCCTTCTGATACATCATACTTGATGTCCGGATCCGGCTTCATGCCTTCAAGGAGAGCAGGCCATCTCCCACCAGTCTCTTTCAGGAGGCCCATGTGCAGTAAAATGTGCCCTGATGTATACCCGAGATCTGCATTAGGGACCCAAAGTACTTTACCTTCCCTTCATATATCAGGTCGCCTACAGTAGCCCCCCCCCCACAGGTCTCCGAATGTCTTCGAATCTCCCGGACCGACATAGGTCGCGCACCCAACAACACCACTAGGGGAAAACCTGGGGTATACGGCACCGGGGTTCCCGGTAGCCGCCACAGTCTCTGCCACACAGCCTTCCCCAGTGCCAAAAGGTGGGGCAAGCGCAAAAAAGCACTCTCACTGATCCACAAGACCTTCAGGAAATAACCAGTGATTGAGGGCTGCAGCAGGCTTGTATCCAAAGACGGTTCATCCGCCAGCCAATCCACAACGAACTGCAGCTACCCCACCAAAAAATACAGTTTAAAGTGTGGAAGTCTAATCCCCCCCATCCGTGTAATCCCTTTGCAAAATGTGCAGCGCGATCTGGTTTCTCTGACCCTTCCAAATGAAACCCTGGATGATAGGGTCCAATTTATTAAACATTTTGGGGATGTTGATGGCGATACTAACAAAGTGATAGAGCAAACACGGGAGTGCCACCATTTTCAAGAGCCCCACTCTTCCTATCGTTGACAAAGGAAGCTTATTCCCAAACGATACTTATTTCCTCACACCGCTCCGTGCCGTCAGAGTGTTGTGGACATGTGAGGTGCAAATGTCGTTCTGCATGTCCACCCCAAAATATCTAAAGGTGTCCGTCTCCCAGCTCCACTCTAGGAGAGGCAGCTGATTTCTATGGAGGCTTTGCAACCCGGCCAATGGAAACAAACAGTATTTAGTCCTGCTGATGTGTATACCCAAACACTCTGCAAATCGGTCTAGTACAGACATAGAGTAGAATATCATCCGCATACAAGGAAATCGGGTGCCTAACGCTGTCTACTAGAATGCCCGCCTCCAGGTATTTATATTTGAGATACACCTTAAGTGGCTCAAGACTCAGAATAAACAGCATGGGAGACAGCAGCCAACTTCTGCAGCGCACACCCACCAAAAACCTACCTGCCCGTCCTCACCCCAGACCTAGGTTCCATGGACAGCAAGCGCACCCACTGCAAGAAACCCTCCCCCAATGCCAAAGCAACGCTGGGTTTCGTATAGCCGGTCCCACCAGACCGATTCGAAAGCCTTAGCTGCATCTAGTGAAGCAACCATGCAATCCAAATCTGAGTTTGCAGTGCTATCAATAATGTGGTGGAGTCTACACAAATTTCACGTAGTTTTCCTGCCAGGAACATATCCTGTCTGATCCTTGTGAACCAAGGTGCCTATCATCCCCTTTAGTCTAGCCGCAAGTAAAGCCGTGAGGATCTTAGAGTCCTGGTTTACCACGCAGAGGGGTCTGTAGGAGCTACAATCCAATGGGTCTTTATATGGCTTAAGTACTGGGACAATGATCGAATCCCACAAACTGCCAGGCAAGATTCCCGTATCATAGTCCTCCTCCAGAGTGCTAAGGAGCCTGGGTGGCAGTATCTCAGCATATTCCTTGTAATATTCTACGGGCAGACCATCAGCCCCATGGGTTTTTCCAGACAGCAAAGTATGCATGGAAACCAGCAACTCATCAACAGAGATAGGGGCATTCAACAAGTCTATCTGCTCCACGTCAAGACGGGGCAACGCTATATGAGACAGGGGGTCCACAACCTCGGTGCCACAGGCCTCTGTTCCAGATCAATAGAGGGCTTCATTGAACGTTGTGAACCCTGTATTAATCTATGCCTGCTCATACCGAGTGACACACTGCTCATCCCGTATGGCACTAATCATTTCCCTTTTATCTTCTCTGTTGCATAACCATGCCAGCAGCATACCAGGTTTGTCATCCTCTGCTTGCAGCTTCCGCGTGTATTCTGCAAAATCAAATTTGCCTAACTGATACCAGACCAAAATACATTGTTGTCTTAATGCGGTCAGGTCGCCAGACTCTCCGCCAGCCTCCACAGCCCTACATTCCAACAATTTGATGTTTGCCTCGATGACCGTAAGGGAGTTAAACAACTCTCTCTGAAGCCCACCTATCCTACCCATCACTTCCCCACACACCACCACCTTAAAGGTCTCCCAGAGGGTGCCTGTCTCAACCATGCTGCCAGCGTTCGTGTCAAAAAAGCTCACTATAGCGTCTTCCAGATGTTCCCTGAATGCAGCATCCAACAAAGCTTCAGCCCTCAAACTCTAAGTTGGGATCTGGGGACTGCCCTGTCCCCCTTGCCACATAACCATCAATGGAGCATGATCCGAAAAGGACTCTAGCCTGGTAAGCAGCGTCGTAAAATTATGTGAGCACCTTGCGGCCCACGAAAATGTTATCAATAAGGGTGTGTACACCATGAGTGGCAGAAAAGTGTGAGTAGGTGTGGTCCATCTCATGAGATGCCCTCCAGACATCTGTCAACCCAAAGTTTCCCAGTAGTCCCCCCAGGGCGTTAGTGTAAAAAATGCTCACTATCGCTTCTCCCAGTTGTTCCCTGAATGCAGCGTCCAACAAAGCTTCCGCCCTCAAACTCCAAGTTGGGATTAGGGGTCTGCCCTGTCCCCCCTGCCAGATAACCATCAATGGAACATGGTACAAAAAGGACTCTAGCCTGGTAAGCAGCGTCATAAAATTGTGTGAGCACCTCACGTCCTACGAAAATGTAATCAGTATGGGTGTGTATCCCATGAGGGGCAGAGGAGTGTGAGTAGGAGTGGTCCGTCTCATGAGATGCCCTCCAGATATCTGTCAATCCAAAGTTCCCCAGAAGTCCTCCCCATGACCCTCACCATGGGGGCAGGCCTCTGAAATTCTCTATCCGACCTAGACATTAATGGGTCCAAAGTACAATTAAAGTCCATGTCCACCAGGCACCCCTATATGGGGCAGCCTCGGGTAGAGTGAAGCAAAGAAGGATGAAGCTATGTGGTTAGGGGCCTACACATGTATGATGCACACTTCCCTACCCTCTAGGAGTTCAAGAACTAGCACCATCCTACCTTCATCATCACCTTTTGTTTCCAGAAGCCTGAAAGGAATCTTTGTGGCAATCCACACAAGAACCCCCCTAGCAAATGCAGAATATGGGGAGCCATACAGTTGCCCTCCCATTTCCCAGCTAGCCTGGCCTGCCTATCCCTTGTGAGGTGTGTCTCCTGAAGCAGGGCTATCCCCACACTCTTCCTACGCAAATATATCAGAACCCTAACACGTTTAACATATCCATTCAGGCAGCAAACATTCCACATGGCCACCCGCACATTACCAGCCATTCATCACTCTCTTCAGGTCTTGCTCTGTTCCATCGACCCCACCCCCACCCCCAGGCTCCCAACATCCCCCCCTTTTCTCTCCATCCAGCGAGAGCACCCCAACCAGCGCCATCCCTTTTATCCAGTCAATATAACAAAACCCCACCAGCCATCAAAGCCCCATCCACAAGCAGAAAAAACTATGCAACACCAAACCAAACTCCCCCCACTAAAAAAACTGCCCTCCCTCCAACCAAATAAAACAGACCCAATAGCAAAACGCATATTCAGTTCAAACTGCCTCACGCACCACCTTCCCACCTACCGGGTGACAAACAGCAGCGGATATCCTAAAACTGGTACCAAAAAATGTTATAGTAGTGTCAGCTGCAACCGCAGCCAACAGCAAGTCTCCGAAGAAGAACAAAGAAAAATACAAAACAGCAGGGGAGTGGGCTGAGGTGCCAAACCCCAGGCCTCTGCCATTAGCTCATCAAGACGCCGTAAACTCGTAACGGTTAATGCAACCACCCACTGCTCTGCTGTTACCATGATGTGGTGTCCTCAAAAAAGTGTAAACGGCCATCATGCAACACCTTCAACTTGGCAGGATAAATCAGCATATATCGCAGGTGGGCCCTCCAAACACTTTCCTGGGTGGGTCCAAACGCTGCCCTCCTCCTATGCACCAACTGTGTGTAGTCTGGGTAGTCAGTTTGGAGGACATGCACTATATCACCCTGCCCTCCTTGGAGAAGGCCAGTATGCTCTCTCTGTCCTTATAATTCAAGATTTTGGCAATTAGCGGTTTTGGGGGGGCACCTGTCTGGAGCCTTTTAGATAAAGACCCATGGGCCCGCTTCACTGTGAACCCCTGTGTCAGCACTCTTGGACACACCTCTTGTAACAGCAAGTTCTCAACATATGAAGTAGGGTCTTGCCCCCTCCTCCCCCTCAGGCAATCCTAGAATCCGCACATTATTCCTCCTTGCCCTGCCCTCCGCGTCTTCAGCACGCCGCTCCAATTCCCGCACCTTCTCTGTCAAAGTGGCTATTTCCGACTGGGCTCCAACAATGTTGCCTTTGTTCTCCTGTGCCAGGGATTCCGTGGTGCCAAGCCGGTCCACAAGCAAATGCACATCCTGTCTCAACAGACCAACATCAATGGTAACCGCCTCAATCTTATGTTCCAGGAACGCTTGTAACATTGCTATCGCCGCCAGTATACAATCGTCCCCTAGCTGGCTCCCGGAACCTGAGACAGGCTCTGCACCCCTCTGTGGCAGTGACTGAACAGCAGCACTCCATTCCCTCTGGGTGAAAGCCTCCATGACCATCTGCTTGGCCCTGTTCCTGCTAGGGTTGTCCAGCATTTGCAGGTTGTACTTTACATGCTTGGTGCTGCATAGGACACAATCCAGCAGGAGCTGCATGTACATGTCTCTTCCTATGTGCCCCACTCGGGCAGTGTCGCCAGCCCGTCTGCCCAAAGGGCACCCCAATGGCAGCACACAGCCGATAGACACAATCCACTCCCCCTCTTGTACCTACGACACTTCAGCAGGCACACAAAGCAAGGACAGGGTCCAGCAATAGACTGCTACCTCCTCCGGCCACCACCCTGTAACAGGCCATCCCCACTGAGCCCAGGCAGAATTGACTCACTCCTCACAGGCAGGCATCCTCCTCCCAGACCAGTTCATAGTTACCAACCCCTCAAGGGAGCACAGCAGCCAGGTCAATCCTCCATACCACATCAATCAAACAGCTGGGCTGCCCCATGTCATCTCCGTCATGCAGGGAAAGTCAGGGGCCCACCTTCTGCAGTTAGTGCAGCCCCAGTGGCAACATCTGTTCAGGTTGGGGGGCAGGCCTGAGAGAATGGCACACAGAAGGGGCACCCCAGCAGGCAACACCCAAGCCAGGTGCACAGTCCTCACTGCTACAGTAGGGCCCTCCCCGTAGTATCCCCTGGCTGTCAACGGACAGGGTCTCTGCCGCCTACTTTCCAAAGCTCTGTGCAAGCACCTCAATGGCAGAGGTCTGGGAGATAAGCAGACAGGGCAGCACTCACTGCCACTTCCTGCAGCCTGCTTCAGTCTGCCGTGCAATGCCACCCACAGGCAAGGAAGTAAATCACTGCATGCCAGCCATCAGCCCTCCATCAGCCGCAAGAGCAGCCCATCCACCAGCCGCCACACACGTCTCCTCCATGGCTGCCTCACGCTTCACACAGGGTCAGGGCTCGGCTCCCCTGCATTACTTCACTAAGGCTCACCGGGCTGCCTCGCAGTAACACGCAGGGACACAGCGTGCCATCTTGGAAAATAGCAGCAGTTTGCTTCAAATGGCGACCCACACCGCTGCAGCACTCGCGTGCTGCACCAGCTAGCTCAACCTGCTCAGGAGCAGAAATGTGCAGATAAAATGCACGTGCAGGCAAGAATACAGGCTCATTAATACAGGATCAGGCAGGAGCTCGGGAAGACCACTGCTCACTGCATGGCTGCTGGCCTCCCCGACTGTAACATTAGTTAGATACGTAAAAGTCAAATGCAATTAACAGTGCAGCTCATTTTTATTAATTTGTATAGCGGAGAGGAGGGGCAGATCGTAACTTACAATTCCACCGGCCTCTTTGTCTCCGCCAAAAAAAAACTACAGAATTTGCGCCAGCATGCATTTTCAAAACAGGTTGACTCCATAAAAGCCATTGTAAATGCCACCTGCTATGCACACATGGTGCAGTTTAAAAGGGTGGCGTTCAAGCATGGCCGCCACCTTTTTACCCTCGGCATTTGCACTCTGCCATGCAAATGAGGGAAATTAGGCGGCCGGGGCCTGTTTACACAAATGTGTACACTTAATAGGTCCCCGCCACCTATTTACAGGGACTTTCCAAATGAGCCCCTATTCGTTTTACACCTGCAAGAAAATCTTACGCAGGCATAAAGCGAAGTGCTCTTCTGAGACGGGGGAGGAAAGAAAAGGAGAGATCTCTGCTTTGCTGCCCTCCTATGCCTCAGGATCGCAGGAAAATGAGCTGGAGCAGAACATGAAACCCTAAAAGCAATTTTACGCTTTCATTCTCCGCGCCACTCATTAGAAAATGAGCCCCTCAATGCTGGGGGCTCTTTTTTCTCAGAGTGAGCTTTTATTATGTATCAGAATATAATTGTAGCTCTGTGTTTTTATTCTACTTTACTGTAGCTGGCAATCAGCGTTTCGGCACTCACTGACTTTCATCTTAAGTCGACATTCTGCGAAAAACACCCTTTAACCCCTTAAGTGCGGGAAATAATATCTCCCTTTGTTAATTCAGCTAACATACTCGTACACTTGCACAGTGCATGTTGAAGGAGAGGAGATGTAACCACGTGTTTTTTTTTAATTGAAGGTGGTGTACCCAACTCAATAAGTGTGCACTGGAGTGGGAACCAGAACCTCCTACTGTATCTACTGGCAAGACCTCCCAAGGAGAAAGCTGGTACAGTAACTGCATGCATATTATAGCTTTGTTGTTTCAATGTGATGCCATGTTTTTGGAATCAAGTACCGAACAATGCATTCCTTTCAACGCAGTTATTTTGTCTGTGGGTCGTAGAATTTTTTCTGATCTTTTGGCTTTCATGGGATGATTTGGATCGATCATTTTCTTCTGTTTTCAATTTTTTGCTTACGTGTTACTTCACTTTCTCTGGAACTCATGCACCTGAGACCTCTGAATGGTGTACTACTTACATACTCAGCATCGATGTTAAATACGGGCATTTTAATGATTGCCGGGTCTTCCAACCATTCGACCCATGGGTAAAGTAGTGCCACGCTATCAAGCCCCAAACTCTCACAGTAATGCACACTTTGTAGAGTCCAGCATGCACTCCCGTTACTATGTCTTCATAAATAAATGCAGGCAGCTGATTGCTTGCTCCCTCCCAGTCAAGAAAGTTGACCTTTCTTCATATGTGCAGTTGGTTAATTCTAGCTCGCCTATTGCAAAAATCACATCTTCAAACAATGGTCTATCTCTGAGACGCACATCAAAGGTACACCTTTGCAATTCAAGCTCGTTGAGTCTCTTGCTCCATGTCAATCATCCACTATTCTTTTGAGTTCGCAATTCCAGCTCCTGACTCATTAGATGCCGTTAGTTCTTTTTATATTGGACCAGGTCAACTCCAGCTTTGCCTAATTGCCTGCAATGGGACCTCCAGGTCTACCTAGCCCTCTGATTGTCCCAACGAAATGTGAACTATTTGTTTGACAGGTGCCTGCTATTTCCCCCTGCCAACATTGAATATGATTAAAATATTGTACTGCACCTAATCGGCTAAGTGGATTGTAGGCACCCTTATCACAAAAATGATGGTATCTGCACCCCTTTTTAAATACAATGTGCACCTCCAATTGATGCAACTGTCCCTAAGAGGGAACATCACTTTTAATTGCAGACGGTGGCAGAAATAAATGGATGTTCCTTGTAATCTTCAAACCTCTTGAGGTTTATAGCACATGCGTTCCAACTGCATGTTCACCCTAACAAGAGGGCCTTCTCATGTTCTCCACACCCACTGTTCCTGCTGAAGAATGTGTCAGCAGCTGAACATATCGGTGAAAGGCACGGAGTATCCTGGACAATATTATGGGCAGTGGATGAACATCTCTTTACCTCTATGGTTTGAAATGCTCAATGGATATTTGTTGGAAACAATGGTGTAATGCAGGTGACCGACAATAATATCGATCATGCTAGCTATAGAGGCTTTCATATACTTTGGAACCAAGGATTTGGCATCTGAGACAATCATCTAGAACGTATTTACATTCTAAATTTCAGTGCAAAATATAATCTGTAGATTAAAATAAACCTGTGTATTGATGCATCCTAACTTGGAACCAACACAGATACCTATCTTGTTTTGGGGAACATTTTCCCTGTGTACTGATCTCTCCACCAAACAGTACCTGGACTTTGCCCGAGGAGGTTCCTGAAGAATGAAGCCCCCTCTGGGCAAATTATCTTTTGATGCTTTGGAGCCTTCTCAACCACAATGACCATGATCATGATCAGTGGACACTCCTATGGCATATTCCTCAGTCATGGATAGTTTGTCTCACTCTGTTGATGTCTGCCCTGAAACGTAAAGCATACGGAAAGAGGACTACAGCTCTTATTTGAGATTCTACTTTGATCAGGTGTTACCATTGCCAGTGCCTACTGATAGGGGCATGTTCCTCTTCTGCTCTATTCAGTTATAGGATATTATTCTCTCACCTGCTATTTGAAATATGACAGAAGTATTGGCAAGTTTCTAATGTTTCCAAAATATTGACTTGAGGAACAGCAAAAGGAAGCAGACGCCTCTAGTCGAAAATAGAAATTCAGCAAAGAATGCATGTAAAGCTTTTCAGTATACCCTTTTCTACAAATCCAGGATTCTCTTAAAATTTTTGGAACCAGGCTTCAAAAACTACTGTAGACCTGAAAGGCTTCCTCTTGAGCAAATCTTAAGTACGATTATTGTTCTGGTGCTTTAGATTTCTCCTAATGATTGACTTAAAGGGGGGAGAGACAGAAACGTGGGCAGGGAATGTTGGTTTACGTTGTTAATGCTGACCTTAGTGCACACTTCTCAGCCTGCTGAGCTAGGAGAGGGCAGTGCTGCAGCATGTTTTCCCTTGGGAGCTTATTGGAGCGCTCTGAAGAAGTAATTCAATTAATCTGGCTATTTTTAGAGTTTAACTGAAACTGTAGATTTCTCAGTCTTTGTGAACACAAATCTTAGAGGCAGAGTTCAGGGTGGGGACCAGACATAGAGGCATATCTTTGAGACTATTGTGGCCAGACCTGTACACTTGAATTCTGCAGTGTACTGTGTCTGTAGCTTTGAACAAAATTGCGTTGGGTGCCCACCGTAGTCAAGTTAATATGTAGATGGTAGTATTCATTGAAGGCAGTGATATGAATGCTCCTTGAAGCCTGCAGTCAGCGTCACAAGGTTTAGTACAGCTGTAAGTATTCATGTCAATACAGCTCGGGCTTGGCACAAGGTTCATTTGACTCCCCATCCAGTTGTGCAACTAGAAATAGGCCAAGGCAATTTGTTCAAGACCATCCCAGAAAGTGTATGCATCCCCACTTGACTTTCACCTCAGTTCAGATTGGACAGATTCCGGTTAATTCCCCTATACTCCATCTCATTAGCATCTCATTATCATCCTGGAGGATCCAAATGCATGTGTTGCTTGGGCAGTTGGATGCGCAGGGTGCCTGGAGTTTTCAGGGTCTGCTTGACATTCAGGGACATCAGTTTGAGCTTACTGCACAAGAGAATCAGAATCAATGTGGTGTTTGGGTATGTGAGTTGCAGTTCACCCACCTATACAGTGAGAAGCAGGTCAGGGTGTGGTGTCAGTTGGTTTTGCAAGGAGTACATGCAGATTGGGTTTGTGGCCTTGCATGATGCTCGGTCAGTTATGCTATAGGTTTGTTCCTTGAATTAGAAAGAGGAATTTGTATGTCAAGGTGTGTGCCACCGTTTCAGGATGTTCCTGTTCCATGATGATGGTGGATGTGATGGGGGATTCCCTATGTTGTCATGCTTGTTGTACACACCCTTTCCCTTTAACTGGCCGGCTTTGTATATAATATCCCAGTGTTAGGATTGAAGTGCGTTGCAACCCATTCATCAATTGACATTGTTGCCATATCTCAGTAGGGGTCTCCTGCTCTCCTCAGCTCATACAGTTTGCCTGACTTCGGGCAATTTGTTTTATTCACTTACAGGAGACAATGTCCAGTTGCAATCCTGTCTTTTTCTATGTCTTGTCAAGAGAGGACCAAGTATGTGTATGAAAAGGTATTCCTTCCCCAGGTTTTCAGCACGGGGCAAGGCGGCATGCTCGAGCTTCACACACACTCTGGCTTCACTGCCACGATGATACAGTTCAAAGCAGGTCCTTCTGCCAATGTCTCTTTTCCAATAACAGTCTCTTAATGCAGAGGGCCTGTTGTAACAAACACATATCAAATTTCAATTTCTATCAGGATCTTCACATATACAAGTTCTCGCTTCCAGTATTTTACATGAGTCTCCCTCCTTCAGGCTTGGACCCCTTTGTTCCTGTCATGATCCCAGCACAGAAATACAGATCCCATTCAGAAATTCTTGAGGCAGGGAACTTCATTTCTATTAGTGGGTCAACAGTGGCTTGAAGCTTGGTGCTAGAGGCATTTACCTCACTCTTAGCATTGTACCCATTGGCTCATTACACTTACATTAGCTTCCCTATCCTCAACATGGCCGCCGCTAATCCCATAAGGTAACTCGCAGTGCGTTCTACACCTGTAGCAGAGGGAGCTACTTAAGCCCCGCCTCCGCCGGAGCACTCGCTTCGCGTCTTCTCTGCTGACAGCGGGTAACGCTTCCAGTGATCTCCTGACAGAACCTGCCAACAGAAGAAAAACAAGTCAAAGATATTAGTTCCATAGCAAAATCAAGAGAATAGCAGAAAAACTGTAAAGACTTACCAAACCAAAGTTTTCCAAGAATTTTCCTCAGTCCGCAGTAATAATCAAAGTGTCTGCATCTCCTGCCAGAAGCTCAGTCGCAGCCCCAGCATTTCTTCTCTCAGCAGCCTTTGTCCGCGGTCGCAGCGTATTCTTCCTAAAGTTTTCAATAGCAGTTCCCAGCATCGTCCGACGGTATTTTCTTCCAGTTGCTCCGAAGACCTGCAAAACAAAGGTATTTAATGGATGAATTAACTTGTTAAAAAAAAAGAAAGAAGTCGTTTCATATGTGCTTACCTGAAGTCTCAGCAAGGCTTTTCTTCCCTTATTTTTACCGCGCTTGTTTCTGAAGGCAGCTATTACTCTGTTTGTTTTGACGAACTGACGTAAATTAATGTTTCCTTAAAAATGGTTCCTTAGGGAACCACGAACCGGCAAGGATAAAAGGAAATTCTAGCAAGAGAGATCTCTCCAACATAGGGACCATTTCTAATTTGATGAACTATAAACAATTATTTTTTTACCAAGAGACTTGCCCTTGATACCTTAAAAGAAGTTTTGGACGCTATTCAAATAAAAGGCATTTGACACCATTGCCCCCTCAGAATAAGTCACCTATTCAACACGCCCCTGTAGAATACAGGATGGAGAGCTCCAAAAAACAAAAGCACAGGTGAGAAGGGAGGGTTATCTTCAAGGTACACTGTATAATAGTTATAAGTTTGTGAATGGGGATTACAATGGTGGTTTTGTTATAATTGTTGTTTCCACATAACTAGTGCCCAGACCACAGGTCCTCAGCTGAAAAGGCATTACGCTCCAGCAGAGACTTAAGGTAAGCGTTACAGTTCCACAATGTTTACTCTCGGTCTCCTCGTTCAGGCTCGGACCATGGATCTCTCTCGTTCGAGCTTGGATCCTCTTCATATCAAAATCAAAGACTTTTGAATGTGCGATGGGTTTTGCTTAAACCGTTGCAGGACCACTTCGATTCACTTCACACAATGTGCTCATCAATCTTTTGGCTTTCGTTTCTCTTGGCGGGATACCTTACATAGACCTTCGATTGAGCACACTCATGGCGCCAGACCACTGTCTTAAAGGTATCTTATATTTCCTTCTCTAGTTCATACATTAATCAGCAATTTAGCTTTATCCCATGCACTTGCACGTTTGCAATGTCACTGGGCCTAGTAAGATCGTTGTTTTGGTCTCCCTATTCCCCTTCCCTCCGTTGCCTTGTCGCACTCTGAAACACTTGTGTACGAGTGCAATATAAATAAATATCAGTTCAATTCAATTCAATACTCGCGTTTTTCATCACACTAGTTTAACAATGTTCGTTCCAGCGCTTGTTATACAATGTTGTCGCTTGCAACCTTGACTTCAACACAGACCGGTCTTGCATCGGTCTCCCCAACTCACCGGCTGTGTTGATCTCTCAGATGCCTCTTTGATCTTGGAGCCAAGGATGATACCCCAGCGGCTGCTGCACCTCCCCACCTTAGTTGATTACCCGAGAGGGCCTTTGGTTTTTCCGACACACAATACAGGATTCTTCAGTCTGGTTTCTGGCCTTATGCTTTCTGCCTCAAAGGTTTCTTGAAAGTAACAATTTCTTAACGGAAAGGTCAAAAGTATTTCCCTCCATGCAAACCCTTCTTCGTTTTCTGTCTTGCCCCCCTCGTTTAGGTGCCGACTTGAAACTGCTACTCTTCGTGTGCTTTGCCTCGCTCAGTGTGTGCTCTCATGCTCTCTTTTATCCGTGCGGGGAAGTTTAATGGAAGTCAGGTGTGAGTGATTGTCAGTAATTGCCTACCTTCTCCTGACCATAGTAGTGGGACATGTCAAGTACACTGCTCGGGTGTGCGTCTGTTTTCTCCCAGAGCGGCCTGTCCGTGTTGAAGTGTTTGTGAAGGGAAATGGGGAGGTAAAGTTCCCACATATCCTATGTGGTAGGATGGGCTAAAGGTGTTACAGGGTAGGGATACAGTGTCTTGCCATCCGGTCTCCCATTCCCACTCCCCGAATACCCCTCACCCAGATGATCCGGCACTGGTCCAACCCCAGGAACTAGATCCAAAAGCTATGGCCATGTCCTGGCCACCTGGATGACAGAACCCTGGGGACTAGCGAGTGAGACACCTTCTCACAGTAGGGATGGTAATATATTACTGCATCAGGTAGAAGGTCACACTATGGGCCTCATTACAAGTTGGGTGGTGCGGATAAAATGCAGCAGTAATACCGTACACCGCCACATTACAGCACTGCCTGACTTTGACGTTAAGTTGGTGGATTCACCTCCAGCTATAGAGTCGAGGTAAATCCATCACCTTTATGCCAAATTTCTTCAGAATTACTGCCAGCGGAATTACTGTTACGATAATTCTGGCGAAATCCCCCATGGAGCCCTATGGACTCTAATTAAATGGGGACTAACACCACCACTTGTAATCCAGCCGTAATACCGCGGGACCAAGTGACAGTAACAGTAATTCTGTTTGGTGGTATCTCAGCATATTTACTGCCGATACCAACAAACATATAATGAGACACTATTTGTGGAAGTTCTGTTGATTTAGGATTGTTCATCATTTTGAAGGTAATTTGTTTTTGTGCTTAGACACGCAAGGCCTCAGCCTTGTTGGACACTGAGGTATTGACTGTAAAAAAGACCCACGCATGAGCTACTGTGAACGATTGGTGTATTTTCACTTCATTAACAATGAGTTTATTTCATATTTCCTTATAAATAGATATTTAAAACATATTGCTAATGTTAAGTTTCTGATACCCTACATTCCAGTTTCAACTGAGGTACAATAGTCTGAAAAGGGTTGCGTGTGATTTGAACAAATAAAAAAAAAATACGAATTAAATATTAACGAAAAAAATCTTTTTTTTATATTTGGGTGGTCCACCCCACTACCCCTGTTTCCCCATGCTTCCAACCGAATCCCGACACCCTTTAACATTTACTGCATCCCCATATATATATTTTTCGATATTTATTCCTCAATATTTAATTCGTTCTTTTTTTCCGTTAAAATCACTGCAGACCCTGGAAAGCTTGTGCCACTGAAACATTGTTATTAATGTACAATCTGAGAAGGATGGGACATTCTAATCTACAACCAAGATCACCAGCTTGGATTTTGTAGTGTAAATGAATATACCACATTCAATAGTGTGAATGGCAGAACATCCGAATATCATGGAGCTTGCCATATATCTGACTGTTGTAGGTCTGCCACAGAAATATGCGATGATCAGACATTGCTGTTCTTTTTCAGATGCGGAACCAAAGCCGGATCTGGTGTGGCCCTGTGCCGCTCCCATTGTCTGCTCAACTGTCTCTTCTTGCTCTGCCTACATGGCTTTGGGATTTGAAGATGGGTCGATAACAATATGGGAATTGAAAAATTCAGGTGACCTGTTTTATTGTTGCAAATATTTTTGAGTTTCAATGCTATTATGCCACAGTATCACCTGAGAGCCTGGTGGGCAAATATTCTCAAACACCTAGTGCTGTCCTGCCCAACCTGACATCTGTTATGTTCAGTAGTGCAAAATGTATTATTTAAAAGTGAAGTTGAACAATTAGATTCTTGAGAAAATATGAACTACTTTAGTAACCTAATTAGTTGTATAATTGAAATATTTTCCTGTTAGCGGTTATGTTTTGTTTGTTTGTTTGTTTTTATTACTTGTATTGCGCACCAGACCGAGGGGTAACCGGGCGCATTTTTATAAGACAGCTTACAGCTTAGTTACAGGAAAAACACATGGCAAAAAGAAACAAGAAATATACAAGGAATATATGTACACAAAATACACAGCAACGTATTTACAGTTCTACATGAACAGGCAGTAACTGCTGGGCAGTGGGTGTGTGCAGAGTGCAGAGTGCAGAAGTGGAGAGGGCTGCAGGATACATCCAGGCGGGATGGTGGTCTGTTATTTGTCTGTGTCTTTAATCCACTTTGTAAGGTTGTGTCGGAAGGTGAAGTATGGTTGGTTTGTCCGCAGGGTGGGTGGTAGGGAGTTACAAAGTTGAGCTGCTTTAACCTGGAAGCTACAGCCACCGACTCTGGCTAATTTAAATCTGGGAGTTGAAATGTTGTTAGAGTTAACGGATCTGGTGAGTCTTGTAGGTTTTGTTCTCATAAATCTTGCAGAGAGGTAGCATGGTGCGGCATTGTTTAGGCATTTGTAAACAAGTGAGGCCACTTTTAGCTGGATTTTCTCCTGAGTAGAAAGCCAGTTGTTGGCCCTTCTGAGTTCGGTGATGTGGGCTCTCCTGGGAATGCCTAATGCTGCTCTAAGCGCGTTGTTCTGTAAGATTTGAATTTTTTTGATAACTTCCTTGTTGGCCTCAATATAGAGCGAGTTGCAATAGTCCAACTTTGATAACACGAGCGCTCTCGCAAGTGTGATGCAACTATTGTTGGACAGGAAGGGTTTGCCTGCTCTTATCAATTTGCAGGTGTAGGCTGTGGCCGAAGCCATCGCGTTCACCTGCTTGTTGAATGAGAGGGTAGAGTCCAGGTAGAAACACAGAGTTTTTACCTCGTGAGCGGTTGTGATTTGGTTATTATCTATGTTAAAAGAGGAGTAGTTGGGGCCTAGTTTTTTGAGGGTGGCGGGTGTGCCAAGGATAATGATCTCAGTTTTGTCATCATTCAGGCATAGTCCATGAGTGGCCATCCATGCCTAGATGATGAGATACACCCTGTTCACCAAGGCCAAATCCTTATCATAATCACCAGTAAGTGGTAGGAGAATCTGAGTATCGTCTGCATAGGTAGTGTAGGTGATACCAAGAAGGTCCAGATCATGTGAGATATTCACTGTATATAAGTCAACAAAGATATCTTTGTGTGACTCAGACCTCCTTGAAACCATCAAAATAATTTCGATTTCTCTATAAAGGTGATACTTGCCAGGTTTTTCATGGTTTGCGGCGACCAATGGTATGTTTTGTGTAATGATTCTATGTGGTTTACCCGACTCCTATTGCATGTTTTTAAATGACTGCACTCTTTGATCACCACTGTTTGTTTAAGACAATCTCCTTTTATCTGCGCTCCTCTTGAGCTGCCCGCTCCCTGCTATGCTCATTTTGGGCCCATTTCCTGTCCTGTCATACGTATTGTCCACTCGCACCACACTCTGGGACCCTGTTTTGTGTTTTCCCTACAATCACTGATCATCCACGTCTGCCCCTCCCACCATACCCGACCCGCTCTTTCCTTTTGGCATGCCCGCCATCAGTCATCCTGTCCTCTTGCCCAACCCCCACGCAAACAACATGCCACACAAGGGCCTAATGAGAGGAGCCTAGCGGTTTGTGCTTGGACTTTCCAGCCCTGTCAATTTCATGGTCCATGCACTTAGTGCTGATGCATCTGCATAGTACGCTTTTAAGCTTTTTTATGAAATATGAACACATTATTGCCAAAATAAATAGCCACTGTGTTTCCACTACTCCTGTCTAACGAATGGCACACTCCTTTCCAGGATACCCATTGGCTATACTTGCTCTCCCGGAAGAAAGCTACCTCCATAGCATCTGCTTTTTGGAAAGTCCATCAGCAACAGATGAGCAGCCACCGATGGACGGCTGTCCTGCTACCGCCAGAGCCCAGATCCTGGCACGGTGCACAAACGGTTCCCTGTATTCAATTACTGCTGCTACAGGCAAAGAAACCAACATGGCAACACTACTGAACAGGTAGGTCCTGCCACCTTGCAGCAAAACCTCCTCGTTGCGAAATGGACCAGTATGTTTAAATAGGAATGAATGTATTCTACCCCAGCACTGCAAAGGTTACTAATTAAAAGGGTGCCGTTTTGTATGAAGATAGTGGAACTGCATGTCATTTTAGACCTAGTGTAATCCTTTCTTCTTGGCTACTCATAATTCTATGCTAGCAATACTAGATTGAGCATTTCCAGTTTTCCACATGAACCACCAAAGTCTTGCATGGCAACAGCATTATATAATTGTGTTTTACTAAACTTTAAATCCTTTGTCATCCGAGGCAATGGACAATTTATGAAATGTATACATTCATTTAGGGTCTAGCGTGTAATCTAGCAGAGCACACATAAGACACTGAAAGTACTCTGGTTGAAGGGTTCCAAAAACGTCCACCTTCATTATCCAAGGGCAGGAAGGTGGGTTTACTGAACTAGGATTGGGGGCAGAGTGGAGTTTTACATATTTACATATATTTTCACAGGGCAAACTCTGGGATAGTAATTCAGAGCTGCCAGGTCGGATTGCTACATGTGACCAGGTCTAGAACAGATTGTGTGAAAAGTTAATGAAGTTGGATGACAAAAGGGTCGGCCGTGCAGTCATGGGCCTGTTGGCTCATTCTAGGTCCTGTTGTAGGACTCCGAAAGAGAGGGGAATAGAGTGATAAGGCCTCATTACAAGTTTGCCGGTCCGGTAAAAACAACAGTGCCAGTATTTACCGGTAAGCTACCGGCGCCGTTGTTACCGGACCAGCAAACTACGAGGTCTGACCTGGCGGGCAGAACGGCACCCACTCGCAGACCTTGACGGATGTACCGGCACCGTTATTAACCATGTTGGTGCATCCGTCCTCCACATTCCCATTGAGTCCAATGGGACTCGAACGGGAATGGGGAGAACATTTTCCCAGCGCCCGGCAGTAGGGAATTACCGGGACCGCCGGGGCTGTAATGCCCTAGTAGGTCCCCATTGTCGGGCGGCGGATAAAAAAATGACTCAGACGGCAGCCGTGTCAGTATTTACCGGCACGGCTACCGCTGGACTCATAATGACTCCATAGTCTGGTAATGCATTCTCTAAGAGTGAAGTCGCCGGAAATGCTGGTGCCGGTAATGCCGCCAAATCCAAATGAATGGGCATTAACTCTGTTCCTCCTGCACTCGTAATCCGGCAGCAATGCCGCCAGACTGATTGCCCGAAACGGTTACAGCCTTTGCCAGTGCGCTGGTGGTTTTCCCTCCAGGATACCGGCAAGGTTGGAATGAGGCCCAATTTTCGGTATAAAACACCTCAGAACCGTGCATTAACAAAAACTCATTCGCTGCTTTTCAGCGTTAGAAAATATTTTTGTTTTGATACTGTTCACATGACAGCATAAGCTTGGTTCTGCACAGTTGGTTAATGCCAACAGCAAACCTTTCATTAGCTGCAGCTCAAGTAGACAATGCTACATTTCATGAAGTGCTCAAGTGAATAGCCACAAGATGGCAGCCAACTATAAGAAATCGTTTGAAGTATAAAAACACCCACTACGTAGACTTGGGAAATACATATGAGAGACATAGACCGAGAGAGACAGAACGACAAACGCTCTCAGGCTCGTTTTCCTCCCTCAGACTCTTTTTTGCACTCTCTCTCATTTCTATCTTTCACGCCTTCTCTTTCGCTCTTTTATACATATTTATATCTTTTGGCATAAAAGGTGCACTCAGGGCGTATACGTTCTGCAGGGCAGGTATTCACTCTGAAAAAAGATCATCCCTGAATGGGGCGCACGAGGACGTTTGGAATATGGCAACAAAATATGAGGATTGCATTTAGATCCCTAAAAATATAAAGCATTTTAAGAATATTGGCCACACGGTGCCCCGTCGTTGCTTCTGATTTGTGTTTTAAATTATAATATGCAATCTGTGTGAATTGTTTCCTTCCCCATCCCTGGATTCGTGTGCTTCAAGAAACTGGGCGCTGTATTGAGAAAATATTAACGTTTTGATTTGTGTGTTTTATTTTTAGTACCGAGGACCTTGATTGCCAGATCAGTGCAGTTATGCCCGTTTCCATTCTCTCTGGTGCTGTGAGTGTTAAATATCGTACTTTAAACCTCTCTCTTGGTTTGTAAGGCAGGCTATTAGCACACAGTGGGAGTAGCAATGCATGCTTTGGAGTGTTGGTGGCGAATGAAAGCAAATCACTGTGTTAGTGAGTAAAGTAAATGGACACATTGAGTTAGTGAGTTAAATGTGGTTTTTAATCTTGTAATATTTGAATGAATTTATTGTTTTCATACGTTAAGCATATTAATTGAAATAGGTTTAACTGAAACAGCTTTAGCATGCATTAGATGTTAGGTAAAAGTAAACCTTTTCGTTAGAAGAAATGAAACAGAGTTTCCTATGTTTAGCGTTCAGTTTCGTGTGTTAAATAGGATGTTGCAGGAAAAACGGACTTCCAGAGAGGAAGTGTCTTCTTGTATTTAGTTTACAATATATACATATCACGAATATGAATGGATTACAGAGACATTTCGGGTCATCCATTGCAAATAACATTAAGCATCAGCATATTACACAATCAATATCCGTCCAAATAATTCTCAAATTAACATACTATGAACCCACGATTTAACAGCACTCTCAATCCCTCCAACCCAATCTATAATAGAGCATGTTAAAACAACACAAGACAAAAAGAGAAGAGCGAGAAAGAGAAGAAAGGAAAAAGAAGAAAGAGAAACAACCCCTACAAATCTCCCTAACCATACAAATCATTAAATGGACTCCATAACAAAAGATAAACATCCAAACGATTCTTATTCTTCAATGATGTCTTCTCATAATTCATCAACATTTGCATTTGAACAATCCAATCCTCCGCCACAGGCTTTTTCCTACTCTTCCAGATCCTTAGAATCAACTTAATGGCAATCATCAAAGCTTTATCTATCCATAAATCAAATTCCCTCACAACTGAACATCGTCCTCTACGCATCAATAACTTCATGTTCTCAGCCGACCTGGAATAACTATGTTTAAAGTAACATCTATCCCATCCAATACTTCCTTCCAGAAGACTTGCACCCTTGGACAATCCCAAAGCAAATGCAAGAGAGAGCCCCTGCACAACTCCAGCACATATCATTATCTAAGAGATGAAGCTTATGCATCTTCACCGGCGTCCAATACAATCTCCCAATAATCTTTTGACCTATGGTTCTTAAATTCATATCCATTTTTGATCTGAAACCAACCCTACACAAATCCTCCCACTCCTCTTCAGATATCTGTAGACCAATATCAATTAACCATACATCTCTCAATCCCAACCATGAATCTGCATGCTCTTGCCCCATGTCCATATATTTCATGTAAGTAGACCCTCCATGTTCTACGCCATCTAACAACTTGCTAATACTCGGCTTTTCTTCGAAGTCTCTGTCAATCATTACCATTATTTGGCATATGAGAGTTGTTAATTCCGTGTAGCGGCACAGTTCCCTCATGTTCAAACCATATTTATTTCTCATTTCTTCAAAACTCAAGACCCTATTACCTACCAGAACATCTCTCACCTTAAGAATGCCTTTCACAATCCAACTCTGCCAGTGCAAACATTTGTTTTTCAACTGTATAGCTTGGTTATACCACAAGAAAGCATCATAGCTAACCCCAAAATATTGCTTGTTCTCCTTAAACCAAGCTACCCCCTTTGGCTGGAGCCTAATACTTTTCTTCAGGATGTTTTCCATTGAATATATAGCATCTAAAGCATATGGCCTACAGATCTCCTTCTCCATTTCTAACCAGATTAGGTTTCTGTCACCTTCTCCACCAAAATCGTGTGAGCCCTTTTTAATAAGGAAGCCCATATAGTATTTAAAGAGATCTGGATACCTGAACCCACCATCTTGCACCTTACGCTACATATATATCTGGGGATGCATGGCCGTTTTCCGATTTTCCCATAGAAAATCTTGAAAAACCTTGTCAACTTGCTTCAGATGCTGCTTTGCAATTAATAATGGGAGTGATTGAACAATATACAATATTTTAGGCAACAGTACCGTTTTCATTGCATTTATCTTAGCCCATAACATCAGAGATAATCTTTCCCATTTTTTAACAACTACTGAGATTTTACTTAAAACCTTGTCAATATTCAACCTCACAATGTCCCTCAGATCCCTTACAACATGAACTCCCAGATATTTTACCCCATTTGGAGACCACTTGCACTCCCACGACTCCAATACTCTCATATCATACGCATTTGAGAGCGGAAACATCTCGGTTTTCGCCCAATTGATTTCGTAACAGTGAGAAAAATTCTAATTGCATTCTGACTTCTCAGATAACCATCCCTGCGGCACGCAATCATTTATCTCACGATTCCCTGCCTTCCTGCAAGAACAATTTTTTGATGTTAGAAGAAAGGCGATCTTAAATTGCAAAGTCAGTTGCCCTGTTTGCGGCACTACCGAGACTATACATATGAATCCTTGGAATTCTAAAAAACCTATTCAGTAACATGGTGTTGTAAATAACTCTCGGACTCCGCCAGATCCAACTGAACCTATGAAATGGCCCCAGTCTTTACCAAAAACTAGTGATGTCTCTGCTCCTAAATAAAACAATATCACTTGCCCCCCTTATAGCTATCATCATTTAACTTTGCAATGCAGAGGCAGACCTTTTTCCATCTATGATCTAAATAGAACTAGTATCTTGAACATCTTCGGTGATATTCCATATCTTGAAGACCTCTGTTCCTCTGACATAGCACAAGTTGAGTTCTTAAATGAGAACAACTTATCTATAGTGAGACTTTGGATGCAGTCAGGCATCTTCCTTAACACCATATGGCCGGCCCAAGAGGCCCTTTTCTGTCTAGGCTTCTTGCTCACATAGCAACCTCTGTCAAAACAATTCTCTATCGCCAAATCCTCATGTGAGAGTAATCTACCGATGAGCACAAATTCTTGTCCATTACCACTAAAGATAACTGCTCTCTAGGAGCTTTTGAAATGCTTCATCGGGTAGAGCCTATTTTGGGCCATTCGATGTTTTCGTGTGAGTGAACCCTAAATTAACAACCCAAGGATGAGAATTCCTTTCCTTACCACCTTGCCTGCTGGAACACAAGAGGCTACGAGCATCTCTTGTCAACCACCTCGAACTTTCTAAATTACTATGACATCATAGCCTTACAGGAGGTCTGGCTACTTGAACCTCCTATTTGGGATGATACAACCTCTCAGTAATTGCAGCGAAAGCTTTAGCGAGGGGTAGACCCAGGGCTGGCCTTGTTGTAGCCGTAAAAGTTGAATCAGGTCTCCAACTTCAGCCATGGGCATCTCCAAATATGTTTACACAGCTGATAAGAATTAAGACTCCTTCCAAGATCTTGGCCCTGATAAATGTATATTGGAACCATGCCAATACAAAGGATGCCGTGTTTGTGAATTATCTGGAATATATACTAGATCTAAACATTAACGATGGCTCAATAGATCACACCATATTAGTTGGTGACCTTACTATGCATTGCCTATCAAATTGCACTACTCGGAACCTGGCCCTTTCACATCATTGGTCGTCAATGATGGAAGATAAGCAACTGATCATGGTGAATGGAACAACCCCTAGTGACATCTCTCTGCATAATACCTGGGTGCGAGATAACCAAAGAGCAATAATTGACTACACCTACACAGACTGCAACCTTTTCACAGTTATTTATGACTTTCAAGTCAAGCCACAACTGCATAGTGATCACGAGCTGCTATCTCTGTCATGGACTTCCTCAGTTATAATACTACAACTCTGCACTAGCTGTCTCAAGTGGCAGAAATCGGTTGAGATGAACTCCTGATTAATTAAGAGACTTGAACCTGCAAATTGAGAACCCCAGTGATATATTGTATCCAGATCTAATACGTTTTGAGGGCCTCTATATTGCAGCCCTGCAGCTATATAAATTTCACCCCTCGCCTCTTTCCAAGTGGCGCTACAGATGCAAAGATGTGTATGATCGAGAGATCCATGATAAGAAAACCACGTTTCATCTCTCAAATTACCTTTGGTAACTGGGTTATTAAAACCGATGCAATTTAAAACCCAGAATAAGAATTAGATGAAGTCACTGAAAGTGCTCACCCTACAGAAGGATCCTGAACAGTTGCTCCTAGCCTTAGCCTCCAAAAACTCATACTTGATTTGGGGACTACTAAACCGAGCCAATCCCTTTACCCATACTCATGTGCAGATAAACGCGGTTCCTGAAGAAGTTTTGAATCAGTACTATCGAACTTTGTATGCCTCTCTTCCCTTTGGCGGCTGTCAGTGCGAGTAAATCATAGTGATATCAATATTGCCTTTGATCTCGAAGACATTGGGCCTCAGTAACAAAGGTGCCGGTAAGCCTACCGGCAGTGGTGTTAACGGACCATGCACACTACGAGTCTGCATGCGGCTGCCGTCCCGCCTGCCAGGCCTGACCTGGAGGGTGGGACGGCACCCGCTCGCACGCTTTCATGGAAGCACCGGCACCGTTATTAACGGTGCTTGTGCTTCCATCATCCTCATTCCTAATGAGTCCTATGGGACTCAAATGGGAATGGGGATTTACATTTTTCTGGCGCCTGACTTCCCTGAACGCCAGAAAAGTTCACAAGTTCGGCAGCAGCCTGCCGGTTTGACTGGCACGGCTACCACCAGACTCATAATGAGGCCCATTATCTTATCTCTAAGCTCACTTCTTCCAGAGCTCCGGGATCAGATGGGCTCAGCAATGCCATGTTTAAGCTTCACACCGAGGCGTGGGCCAAAATTGTTTATACCATCTTTACCAGAGCTACGGCGTCCCATTAGATTCCACCATCATGGCGCAAATCAATTATTGTAACTATCTTTAAAAAAGGAGATCGCCACCTCGCGGAGAAATACAGACCAATCGCTTTGCTTGGTGTTCCCAGGCAAATTGTTCGCTAGCTTAATTCTCAGAGATTTTTATCTTTTGGAGGACATCTCAAAATGTACGTGACCCATTTCAAATGTGGTTTGTTCCGGGTTTGGGAATGGCGATACATCTCTAAACCAATCACGCAATAAAAATGCTCAGACATCAGATGAAACAACGGCCTCTATCCCCTCTATATGGCCTTCATTGACTTTAAGACCGCCTTTGACTCCGTCCCAGAGAACTACTGAGAAAGAAGCTCCTAAATTCTGCGTGCCCTCCTTGTATCCAAATGCTGATTTTGCAATTGCATACTGATACTTCTATTCAAGTACGCCGCACTCTGGATGGCAAACCTTCGGCCCCTATCCCCACCTTTAACGGCCCAAAGCAAGGTTGCATCTTAGCATCTGCGCCATTTTTTTTTTTATATTGGATAGGAGACACAATTTGATTGAAGTCTCTTCTGATTCTCCCGAGCTGGGCCAACAAATTGTCACTTATGCAGATGACCTTGTGCTTCTGGCCAAAACTCCAAAGGGGCTTCCAAACCTTCTTTCTGCACTTGAAAAATATGTAGATGTAAATCAACGTATGATCAATTTACAAAAAATGAAAGTCTTAATATGTGCATCTGAATATCAGATTCACAGATGTTCTTATATTTGGTATTTACACGGCGAACGCATACAACTGGTCAACAAATACAGTTAATTGTGATGAAATACTAATAATCATGTCTTTGATCTCCCATATTTACTTGAACTTTAAAAAAAATGCACACAGCAGGTGACCCAAGCTTGTATCATAAACAATACATATTTTACATCCTTCCTCTACTTACCTTCTATAATCAGAAGGTAGCCCATATAATCATATATTGCACTGAAAACAAGAGCTCAGATACCAGAATCCTTCTGGCTACGATTAGAGGGCTTGTTCTGGAAGCAAGTTCTATCTTTACCCCAGAGCCTGCCCATGTGCATACTGAGGCATGAAACTGGTCCTGCTTTCTCTAAATAGTTCATATTCATAGAAATTGTGCTTCGTATACAGGAAGCATTTGTTACCCTCAAGCTCAAAGTCCTATATATCTGTGTATGTGAATTCTACTGAACATCTTTCCGTGGTAGTTAGGAAACAGAAAATAACAGACATCATGCCGATGGCTGATATATTCAGTGAATTACTAATGACTAATCCAATCCGAGTCAAGCAGAAATTGTGGCAATATGACTGGATCAGCACGAGAGAGTCATGCATGACCCAATACTACTTCCGAACTGTACGTTTTTATTTTAAGAGATTTCACATTCCTGAATCATACCTGATTACATTTAAGTTCCAGGTACAGGAATTTATTCTTGAGATTTAGATTGAATCTGTAATCAACAAAGGATGTCTTCGCAATTCGTAGAATTATCCCCAAATCTGATTAAAAAAAAACGGAGGTTCTGCTGTAATTTAAAAGAACATGAAATCTTAAAACATTTGCTTGCTTTTATTCCGGTGTTACTGGTGAAACGAATACCCTACTTACAGCGTAATTTTTATGCTTACCTTATTTTGACACGTGACTCCTTGTGGGATAGACTATTCAGTTGTCAACGAATATGTGTACGAATTGCAATTATACATTTACTGCTATCCTCAATCTGTTTATATTGTAGTCTTTCCCTTTAGTATTATTTATTCTTTTGTTAAAATGTGATGTGTTTCATGAGACACACATTTGTAATGATTCATTTTCCTTTGGTCTCCTTTTACTACACATTGAAAAGTTGATCTTTTTCTTTTCATCATATCAATAAAAATATATATATAATAACCCATTCCTTATATCCGGCATTCACCAACACTCTTTACAAAAACACTCTTATATAAAATAATTTTTACCCAGAAACTGAAATTCATACTCCTTTGTCAACCTCAGAAGGTTAAAGGTTGAATAGACCTTGCTAGGATTCAAACATGTGACCCGCTGATCACACATACATCCCAGCACTTAACCCTCTGAGCTATTTTACCAGGTTCCTCCCCTTAAATGTACATACCCACAGCATTTAGTAATGCATTGGCTCTGGAGGTTACATTTCTTATTAATATAACATTTTTATTACAGTGCTTAGAAGTAGAATGAATATTTCAAGACCCACTAGCAAACGTGATAATAGTAGTGTTATATATAAAGACATTAGTTGACTAACATGACACATTGTCTGTCTCCTGATTCTGACTTAGCATAAATCTATGACCAGTTTCTTCACTCCTGAATGTGTGCATTGCTCCACTTACAGTTGAGCAAATAATAGTTTTTATAAACATTTGTGCCACATTTAATTTGCATGTCCTCAATCGCCCTTATTTCTCATTTCCTTCTGCCACATTTAATGTACATGCCCCGATTTCAAGGCATATCTGTTTCCCAGTTTGGCACCTACGTTCCTTCACTAGTTATGAAAGCCACACGCTCACAAAAGCAATACATTATGAATGTATTCACTTAGTAAATTGGCAAGCAGTGATGAACACTTTTTTAGAGGTGTTTCCCATCCACTTGAGCAATTGACTAGCACCAACTATCCCTCTATGCCCCCCTAGAAATACTCCTGCTCTCTGCCCTCTTTGTGTCTTCCAGCAGACCGGATTTTTTTTCTGAATGGTGATGTGCCAGTGGGCTAAAGCGAGAAGTCTAGCATGTCTGGCTTGCTTGTGAGTTACCGGCCTGAATATCAGATTCCCTGCCAACTGTGGACAATGGCTGTCACAGATGGCCTTAGGAACATGTCAACCACTCCCAGAGATAGTTCAAGGGTTTTATTAGAAATTCTTGAAAGGGCCACTTGCTCTCTCATTTAGTAGAAGCAGTACCCTCCCAAATCTGGGTGTCCCTACTCGCCAGGTTAATATCTAGAGCTTGTTAACCCTTACTATCTAATTTCTGCCTTACTGTCAGTGACAGCCTAAATGCAATTACCTTACCTGTCTAAACTCTGTGGAACTTCCTAGGACCTACATTATTGTTGAGGTTAGTTCCAAGGGTCGTAGGGTTGTCTCTTACAAATACTGAAACCCCAATCTGTCTCTGTTCTTTCATGGCTTGATGTTCTACCCTCCTTCCGCTACTCTCCTACTTCCAACTCGACCCACCTTCTCTCCTAGTTCTTCCTCCTCTGTTCCTCTGATGTCTGTCTCTCATAATACAGTCTACCTCCACCCTGTGACTTGCTACTCTCTGCCCTTCTACTCCCCACTCTCTTACTCGCCCCTCTCCACTTTCCTACTACTCTCCCCTTTCCACTCCACTAATGCTCGCCTCTCTCTACTGCACTACTACTCTCCCCACCTTCTATTCAGTCAACTTCCTTTCACACTCTCCATCACCTACCACTCATTTTGTACACTTACTCTAACTCTAATACTCTGTCACCCAGCTTACTTGCACACTCACAGCACAATACCAATTGCTGTCAACAGCCAATACCTCCCCTTCTTACCAAAACACCTGTATACTCCGTCCACCATCCTCTGGTCTCTTGTTTTGACCACCTCCTCCTCCGACCTCATCGGAAACAACCCCCACCTTCCCATTTCCCGTCCCCCTCCTTAACAGCCGCCTCCTTCTGCCATAGGCCTTCTTCCCTTATCTAATCTCCCCTTGATGTTCCCTGCCATGGAGGTGTTGCAAGTGATAGAATACAAAAAAGCAGGCTAAACCCTCCCCCTTTTTGCAGAGCAGGGCTGCTGTGCCAGAAAGATGGCGGCCCACATTGGGAAGAATTCCAGTTGGTCAGTAGGCATGCCGCGTATTGAGGTACCAGGCCCACTCACCCAAGTGCCCTTAAATTGTCTCACGGTGTTAGGCGCCTTGCGCATCATACTTTGTTGGATTGTAGAGTACTTTAGTTTACATTTCCAGAATTGCTCTAAAGGTCCCATCTTAGTTTTAGAGATGACCTTCCTTAGGTTCTTATCCCAAGGCTACCTTTCTCCCCTGGTTCTGCCTCTCCCCCCCAGCCAAGGGACACTCACCCTGGGTCTTAAATGATTCTGTTTCCTTACCTCTACCCTCTCTGGTTGTTGTGCTTTCTCCTCCTCTCTGCCTCTCCCTTGCCCCACTCTTTCCCTTCCTTCTCTCCTCTTGTATTCTACCTTTACTTTCTTTGCTCTGTCCTGCTCTTCTCTGACTCTACCTCACCCGACTCTCCTCTGATGTTCCTCCTTCACATCTTCCTCAGTCTCTTTCTGTATTTCCCACCTCTTCCCCAGGGTTTTCTTCTATACCCCTTCATTGTTATTTGCAAATCACTCACTCTCTTTTCCTCTCCCACTTGTTCTGGACCTTTTACTCTCTTACCATTCTGTTGACCGTTCTTCTCCTTTGCTTTCCTTCTACTTTGAAATTCTGCTTCCATCTTCTCTGTTGTCTTGCTCGACACATACTTTCACTGCACATTCCCTTCTCCCCCTTTATCTTCCTCCACTCTACTTTTGCCCTCCCCCCTGTTCTCTGGTACAAACTCCCCTCTGCCTGCTCATGCTCCACCTTTTATCCACTACCTCCCATCTTCTCTACTGTAACCTCTCTCTCCTGTCCTGTTTACCTCTCACTCTGCTTGCCTTCTAACTGGATTCGAACACCCACACTGCCACTCTGGAAACCTTGCCTTCTATACCGTAGCAGGGCCTTTAATTGGGCCCTTAAGGGTGACCTGTGGGTCATCTGAGTGCAGTTTGTGAGTAGGCTTTGCAATTGGTTTAACATCAGGCAGATTATAATTGTTCAACTTGAGAGCTCTAATTCGGGGCACCATACCACAGATCTGCACACTAAGGCTACATAATGGGTAACCGCCTTCTTGAAGTCTGGCATGCTTCTTTTTCAGCCACTTGATGCCAAGATGGCATTTTGTAGTCTGATGTACAATGTTAATGGTGGTAGGCTCTCTGGATTCCCCTGGCCCATAATGAAATAGGTTTGCGGAAAGCCCTGTGAGTTCCTCTCATGAACCTGTTCCTATCCTCCAGGTGGCATTGGCCTTGGTCTGTGGACATCAATTAACACAGATCTGCTGGATGTGGTTCCTGATATCCTCATGTTTCTTTTGCCCAACCCAGATCTATATATACTGTCCCACAGCAGGGTCTTGGAGCTATGTTAGATATGCAACGCATGAGGCGGGGAAGGTATCCTGAAATCCCCTGTACACCACCTCCAGTGTGTGCATCCTGGAGCAGGTGGCAGCCCCCCGTCTCTCCCACTCCCTAATACCTAGCCCAGGAGTTTGCAAACTGTGGCTATACAGTTGTTTTGGACTATCACTCCCATGATTCCTCACCATTGGCTGTGCAGGATAAGTTTCATGGGAGGTGTGGTACAAAACATCTGGAGAACAAAAGGTTGCAGGCCTCTGACATGGTCTCTCCCATGCGGCTTAGAGGCGCTACTGTCTTTTTCTGTGGGATAAGGGCAACATTTTGAGGCATTTCAGTGACTTGGAGGTCGGAAGAAGTGTGTGTCAAGAGATTGTTCCACTGTTTGGAAGAATATTTAAGGAGGGATTCTTCGCATAATAAAGTGGATTGGCGTTTAATGTGAAAACACAGAACTGTTGTACCACAGATCACAACAGTCTAATCATCCAATTCACATAAAAACAAATTCATGAACTTTTGGGGTGCACTAAAATAGTCTGAAATACTTCCTCATGAACATGTACAGCAAAATACTGTGTACATTGTCGCAACATGGCCATTTATCATTGTTGAGGTATCGTGCCAAAATGTACTGTGAATCTGGATGATTGCTAACACCAAAGTCTGCATCTGTTGCCTTCCAGTAGCATGTTATGTTGGCTGACCTATGTGAGGGGGTCACATGGTCAACTCCACACTCATTTAACATTATTCATTGGGGTATAATTTCAAGCAGCGACGCAAGTTTTGGTCAAACGATCCTCACTAACCTTTTTTCCTAAAAAAAAATAATTAAAAATTTATTTTTAAAAAAAGGGAACTCGTACCAACTTCGAAAAACATTAGCAATGCTTTGGAATCTCCCATCAGTATGGAAGAAAGGGGAGGGGACATAAGAGTACTAAAAGGTTACTCCACCTTCCCCACTTCCAAGGTGCACAGTCCGACTTGAAAAAGGGACTAACGGTTGGTCACGGAGTGCAAGGTAGGGGCCGTGCCAGAAAGTTCTGGAAAATGCTGCTTTGCAACAGGCTCCAGTTCCGTCCCGTCCCATCAGAATGCAGGAAAGGGACGAAATCTGTCATTATGACATATATTTAAGCATTCCAGACAGAGAGAGGGGTCAGTAACCCAGGAAATTGATCCTCCTCGACGTATATCCTGATCCAAAGCCGATGGGTATAAGTTAGGGAAGGGCCATTATCCCATGTGACAGTGACCCCCTTCCAAAGGTTATATAAAGCAATTTGGAGTTGTGCAACTAAAAAGAAACATGTTTTTATTGTGTTTAGAAAATGTGCAAACACAAGTAACTTGTCACGTGAGTTCAACACGAAAATTAAACCAGTAGCAATAAACCTTACAGATTTCCAGGCCGATTCATGGAATTAATGTGCACGGAAAATCGCAGCGCAAGCGTGGAAATCGCAGCGCAAGTGTGAAAATCGCAGCACAAGTGTGCCAAAACATCAATTCATGGACGTCGGTGCGCTAAAATCGTGGGTGGCGCACGCGGGCGCACAGGTCATCAAAAGGAGTGCGCTACGCGCACAGCGAAAGCGCACATAGTGCGGCGAACACAACAAAAGTGGGCGGAACACGGGGCGGAACACGCGGAATGGGGAACAACGTGTGAAAAAGAAGGCGTAACTGGGGAAGTACTGCAGGGAAATACACGGAACGCCCACACGCACACAAACAACTCGTATTCTTGGATTTGAATACGGGAAACCCGCACACGGTAAAAGATGCGCATAGGCGTCAACGCGTCTGCCACACGAAGGCAGGCGGAAGCGTCCCAGCGCACAGTTTAAAAGCGCGCACAAACAACAAACACGTACATACCGCTACGATGAATGCCCCATTTGTCGCAGCACTGATCGTGGGACACCGCAGGAGGAGGAGAATAGCCAGGGCCCATATTTTTTACCCCCGGACAAGCCTTTTTGGGATGCCTGACGACCAGGTCTACGGCAGGTATAGGTTTCCACCTCGTATCATCCTAGACCTGGTCAGGGAGTGGGAAGATGATCTTTCATCCCCCACCCTCTGCTCCCAAGCATTGAGCCCCTTGGAGAAGGTCTGCTCCCAAGCATTGAGCCTCTTGGAGAAGGTGCTCACTGTCCTGTATTTTTTGGCCACTGGGTCATTTCAGCGGACTACTGCCATAGCCTGGGGGGGGGGGGTCTCACAGGCCACGCAGTCACGCTGCCTACACCAGTTGTTGGCAATCATGACTGCACGCCCCTCAGTCCGCAGGCACATATACATGCCCAGAACTCCCGCAGAAAGGCAGGCCGTGGTCCAGGACTTTTACAGGGTGGCACACTTTCCCAAAGTGCTCGGTGCCATAGATTGCACCCATGTGGCCCTACGTCCACCTAGGGCCACTGAGCACATCTACCGAAACGGCAAGCACTGGCATTCCATCAATGTACAGGTGGTATGCAATGCCAAGGGAATCATCACATCTGTCTATACAAACTACCCTCCCTGAGCCAGGCCCTGGAAGCTGGGCAACATGGTGACACATGGCTCCTATGTGAGTACAAATGCCCGTGCACATGCATGCATGTCACACACAGACAAATACACAAACCCCAATAATCACAACCATTATCACCTCTCCAGGGGACAGTGCCTACCCTCGGAGCAACCACATGATGACGCCAATCCGGAACCCTACCACACCACCCCAGGTAAGATACAGCGCAGCTCATATTGCAACCAGGGCCATAGTGGAGCGCACATTCGGAGTGCTCAAGTCATGCTTCCACTCCCTTGACCGCTCTGGCGGGCAGCTACTCTATGCACCCCCAGTAATGTGCAGGATCATTGTGGAAGCATGTGTCCTGCACAATGTTGCAACACGGCAGGGCGTACCGGTGGACATGGTGGTGCCCCCACATCTCCAACCACAGGCACAGGCACTGCCCATGAGAGGGGATAGGGCACCTGGCGAGGCAGCCCGGACCCAGCTTGTGGCCACACATTTTTCACCTAAACTCCCACCCCTGCGGAGTGCACACATGCCTGGAACATACCAGGTGACAATTGATGATGACAAAGAGACAGTCAACTGTCACAACCGTACCACCCTGAGAATGTTGCCATGGAAGTGCCACATTGTGTGCTTCCCTAGCTACTCAAACCAACCAATCCTGTGTGACCAAAAGGCACACATGCAAGGTGTGAATCACACAGACCTGCAAAACAGGCCATGACTATCACTGGTATGTCACCCAAACCCTCCCAAACCACAACATGACATGGCAAGCAATAGCAAAACACCAACACAGTAACAATAAGGTACACATTGACATGTGAAAAATGTAAAGTGGCATCAGACAATGATGCCTGACATGGAATCAGATGAAATGACTGACCAACAACCTCCCACCCAAAATAAGGAATTCCCAAATGCATTCCAACAGTTGTAGTTGAAACATAACAATGAATGCCTGTTAAATGCACATTGTGCATTGCAAAATCAACACTACAGAATCCTTGTGCTGTGTCCATCTCCTGCAACACACTGCTCAGCACACAGCATAGTGACCAGCCATTGTGTGTGACGCACACCCTGAGCATCACATCAAAATGACAAACTACATCAAAAAGCAAATTACGCATGCACAGGATCCACAAATGGTCATAGATCATGTGCTGCAGGGACACAGTGGGCCCCAGAAGGCAAACTGAGTGTACATGTGGACATGGAAGGGTGCTTGTACATGTTGTGGATCATAGTGCGAGTGTGTGCGTCAGTAGCGACATGCACACAATACATGCATGTGCAATCAAGTGACCATCGGTGTCCTCTACACATCACATATGAACATTGACCATGTGTACACCCCAGCATGTCAAACCACAACTATCCCCTCACACCTGAAAGGTAAACACAACACATGAACAGGCATGGATCAGCAGAATACATCATGTACATAGGATACCACAATTACAATGTCAGGGTGCCCATCACACTGCAGGGCAAGGCAACTGTCAACAACAAAATACTCCCCCTCCCACACAAATCACCATGACCCACTGATCAACAGCGCCTGGGTTATGTAGCCTTCTTCCTTGAAGCCTACCTGCCCACAGGATCACCCTTCCCCTTTGTCTCCATCTTCCACCTTGTGTGTAAAAAGTGCCCAGCACCCTCAGAGGCCACCTTGACTTGCAAAAATACCAAATCAAAGAGAACTCAAAGTAGGCAAACGCACAAGCCAAGCAAAAAGCCTGCAGGCAGCAAAATACACCAGAAGAGTCTCCAGTAGATGACTTGAAGTAGGAGTACATCACCTAGCACAATGATGGAACAACCAAGGTAGCACAGTAAAACAATGTCACAACAGGATGTGTACCATGTTTGGTACATGATATACAATGATGCACCACAAACTGATGTGTACTGTCACAGCTCCTGTGTACAGGCGCAGGAGTGGCACGAACCAACCCCCCCCCGCCGTGGTCTGGGTGCCTGCAAGGTCAAACTTATACAGGCCTCTGCGACCCTGGTGGGGAAGGAGGGTCAGGGATATGTAGTCGGGACAGGCATTGGTAATCTGGATAACCAGAAAGAGGGGCAGGAGAGGGGAGTAGGATTGACAAGGGAATGTAGGGAATGCACAAAAATGTACTACTCACATTAACACATACACAATCAGACCAAACTTGTTCATCGTGCACATAGTACCAAATTACTCAAATGGAACTCAAAGAGAAACTTATCTCTGGGGTGAGTGCTGGCCTCCTGCCTGCGCACTCTTAGGTCCGGTAACAGGAGCAGTTCAATGCTGCAAAGAGAGCCACAGTTACTAATCTGTGCGTGCCCATAACACACAAACGCACCACCATACATTCCCCAAAGTAACAAACTACTCTACAAAGAAACAATCTGGTGTGGTGCTTCGTACCCATACGTAACATTCACCCTGTGATGGTTCATACACAGTCAATGCAGTAAGTCAGGCGCCGGTGGGTGCGTGGCAAATGGAAGACCAATGTGTCACGATTCACACAACATGCAATGTTCCCAGGGTAAGCAGCCAGACGCATATAGTAAGGTACGACTTCAAAACAAGTCATGTTCCACCATAACCAAAATAAAGTAGGTAGTGCATGTGTCAAATTCTACATGGAAATAAAATGCACTGCACACAAGTCTGTCCCTTGCTGTCTGTCCCTGTGAGCTGCTTCTTTCCATGTCTTGGAACGCTACATGGCTAATACAACTGCCTCAATGGATCATGGTCGACCGGAGTGTATGTGCCACTGCCCCTGCAGGTGCCCCAGACAACTTTCCCATCAACTAGCCATTAATCCACCAACGCATCTCAGCTGTATTGTGTGCTTCAACACCAATATTTGTCCAAGCTCACCGTTAGTGCAGCTACTAAGCATGCATGTGTAACTGGCCTAGTGGAAGGTTGGCTGCGGTGTGGCCCCCCTGTGCTGCTCACCTTGCCTGGAGTCCCTTGAAACACGTCAGCTTTTTTTGGATGTATGAGCACAATCCCTGTGGCTCTGCTTGTGCACACATGCGCATGTCGGTACCACCAAACGTGTCCAGCTGCCAGACGTCCATTGGGCCATGTCTGCTGGCAAAGGTGGTCTGGAGGCTCATCCCCCTGCAGAAAGGGCACGAAACACATAATGAATGCTTTGAAATAACCTGTGTGTGTCTCTTCAGGCATTTCATGACTGGACCATGTCAGAGACGTACATCAGAAATCACACCATCAGTGCGACTTTCACAGGCAAAGTGTGGTAGACACTATCTACAGCATGAATTGCAACAAGCACATGTACAGTAAAGATAATAAACATACTACACAATGTATAGCAATTAATGTACACATGAATCATGAAACCCCCCATCTAGCAAAAGAAGAACAGCGGTCAATAACACCTCTATCATCCCCACTAGGGGTGTTAACACAAGTAGGACAGCAGCAGATATGCCACAGATATATCATTCCAAAACCCTTGTGTAATAGGCTGTTACACCGAACCATCCTTGTGAGCCCATGGATAAGGGAAGCAGGAGTGGCAAATGTGAGTCAGGACCCCAAGCTGCAAACACATACACAAGACAAGCCTGAAGGGCCCAGCTGGAACAGACAGTGGATGCTTTCAAAAGCCACAAAGCACCACACCGTCACATGAAAGCACAATAGACAAGCAATTTTAAACTATATTAACTAATTACACTAACTATAAAAAACCTACATTACCTAATTAAACTAACTATCAAAAAGAAACTTAACTAACTAAACTAAAAGAAAAATCAAAAATGGCCACATACGACCCGGGGAGTGGGGGGAGGCAACCAGGAGGGGGGCGGGTACAGGGTGCTGCTCAACACCCACATGCGATGATGTTGAGGAAAAAAAAAACCTCAATGGGCTCAACGCCTGCACAGCCCGACCTATGTGGGAGATACCTCGTCCGAGTCTGGCTCTTCCTGGAAAGGAGGACGTGGCACAGGAGCCTGACCACGCCTAGCCGCAGCTTGCCCCTCATCTGCCGGACGGGTGAGCCTGGTTCTGTGCGGCGATGACACGTAGGTCTGCATGCAGGACCTCACGTGATACGCGTGCTTCCTCTTGCAAGTTAACACGTGTAACACGGAGTTCCTCCTGCAAGGCCTAGCTGGACAACTGATGCACCTCCCGGCAAGCATGTAGCTCAGCCGAGATGGTACGCTCAAGCTGCGCAAACCTCTCATCTGACCGCTCCCTCTGGGACATCAGAAGGACACCCAGAGTGGATTTGAGGGAAGCATACTCCTCCCTGAGGGCCTCCATGTGTACCTCTGCGTAAGCAGCAATTGCTCGAAGCAAAGACACCATTTCAGCCTGGCGTGCCCTGTCTGAGGCCGCCATGCCCAGCCTGAGCGAGCTGGCCGTGGACCGTGCCGCCTGCTGCTGGAGAAGCACCTGCCTACCTGGGGGGAGCACGGATAGGGCCACACGCTCCATCCTCACAGCGATGTTCTCCATTGCTGCCCCCTGGTGTTCAGAATTGGCAGTCATGTCTTGCTCCCACTCAGTATACAGCGGTTGCGCGCGGCGACCGCGTTGCTGGGCTTGACACCTGCGGGACCCAAGGACTGGGTGTCCTTGTTGTGTTGGCACCGCCCGCGGCTGCACGACTACATGCCCCCATCGATGTGATGGCCCAGGCACATCAGTGACTGGTGTGGAGGGTGACCCTGCGTCCTGATCCATCACAGGCGGAGGTTCCAAGACTGTCTGACCCCTCAGTGCATGTGTCGCGGACAGAGGAGTGCCCACATCAGAATCACTCACCCCTGACATATGGACCTGATGCTCATCCAACTCGACATGGGCGTCAGAGTGGTCATCAGGGCTGGACTCATTGCCAGCCAGAGACAAGATGGACTGTAGCACATGTGGGTTTTCGTGGCCTACCACCCCACGACCCCCACTTGTGCCGGGTTACTGTAGTGATAACAACCCTGTGCCTGGCATGACAACACCATCCTCTGGCTCCATTGCATCATCATCTGAAAAGTAGAGAGAAAAAAGGTCACTGCACATGTTAGAAGCACACAACACACACACACACACAGACATCACACAGACACCAAACACATCAAGCAGACATGTCACACACAAAAGAGAACCTGCCATGCATGCTGGGTCAACTTGACATTGCTTCTGTGATTAGGCATGCAGAAGGGTGTTATATCGCTCTGAAGTGGGTCGATGCAGTGCAGCACTTTTGTATGTTACTCACTCCACATGTACAAGTACTTCATGATGTGTATCAGAAAATGTGAAGGCAGTGCAAGGTCAACTTCAGCCATCACGTGCAATGTGCATGCAATGGGTAGCATGGCTACAAGCAAACCACCCCTCCCCCCAAGAGCAAATGCATGGATGCCTTGCATGGTATCAAAAGGATGACGATAGACCTGTGTATTGACAGACATTTTTGACTAGCATCACTTGCATCATTTGATTCAAGTGACAACACAGCAGAAGATGATGGGACAATAAGCAGGACACATGATGAAACCTCTGGAGTACACCCATGTGTGAAGAAGACACTACACCAGTTGGACAGAGTCATTGGCCATGAAACGGGCTGAGGCCTGTGAGCCACACAGACTGTCACACCCTAAACATGTGTGCGACGCAGGACTGAGCCACAGTGGCCATGGGAAGGCTGATGAAATGCCATGCAATGTAGGTCACCCTGGACACGTACTACAATGATCATCCAGGCAAGGACACATAGGGGCATGCATGGAATCCACATGGAGCATGCATGGGCACTCATGTCCCTGTGGGGCATCTGACCTCTGTACAGTCCAACACCCTGCATCAAGTACAAAGGATGTACCCCACAGCATATGTCTGGCAGATTGGCTGGTGAAAGTTAGCATGTATACAGGACGCATGAACAGGCAAGTACTCAATGGCAAAATTGAAGCAGACCAGTGCAAAGGTGGAATTGGGGTGCAGAGAAGGGTCGAGGGGCAAGGGAGCATGCCTACGTGGAATACCCACATGCAGGCAGAGGACACATGCACGTCAGTCATGCTATGATATAGACCCAGGGCTGAGAGCAAGGTCACCCCAGGCTACATGCAGAAAGTCCAGTGAGCTGGAACATGGACCGGAGGGGCATCCTGGTGACCAGCATGTGAGTAGGGTGCAATAGTGGTGATGCGGTTCCCGTCCGCTCCACATGTCCACCATCCAGCAGAGCAGACATGCATCAGTGAAGCATTGCATTACTTGCACATCAGAACCATGTACACGTGACATGTAGTGGCAGTCATGCACATGACATCACACAAGTAAAAGACACATGTCCTCAGCAAACATGCAGCAACACTCACTGGACTGGGCATCAAAGTCCAGCATCTCTCCCACTCCTTCGTTCGATTCAGGTGGTATGAACTCCGCAACGAGTGACTCGTGCGGAGTGAGGTCTTCCTCCTCAGGTGCATGCCCACTGCCAGTCACCAGAGTCAAGTTGTAATTTGAGGCACGCTTAGCCTTAGCGCTGCGTTTGAGGTCATTCCAACGCTTTTTGCACTCTTGCGCCCTGCGCACCTCATGGCCGAATGCACTCACATGTTCCGCAACTTGCTTCCAGTGGGTATCACAGTGGGCAGCTGTAGTCTGACAATTAGGCCCCACTAGCATGTCACGGCTGTGGTCCCGCACGTAGTCCACGAGGAAGTCCAGTTCCTGGTTGCAGAAAGGATTCTTCCTCGACATGCAGGAGGTTGTGGCTGTGTGTGGGGTCCCAGCCTGTGCTGCAGGTTCAACCTTCCTCCTCTTGGATTGTGGCGCAGACCCTGGCTGGCAAATGCCGCCCTGATCAGTATGGCCAGTGGCACCAGTGGATTGGGCCAAGGGAGTGGCAGGTGGAGGGACGACCAAAGGCCTGACTTGCGTCAGTGGCAGCTGGGTGCCCTCTAATGGACCCTGCGCAGCAACATCTGCTGTGGCAGGGTCATTTACCGTGACTGTCCTGGTTGGCAGACTCACAACCGTGGTGTTGTTGGCTGCATCTGCCCCTGCACTTGCAACACCCGGCTGGTCGGGCAGCAGATGACATTACTGCCCCAGGGACACGTGTCTCGGTCAGGGCAGCCCTGCGTGCACCTACGGTTTCCCTCCTGCCCTGTTGGAAATCTTCCAAGGACTCTTCAAGTGCCAACGCAGCCTGCGCTGGCAGACCCTGAGCCTGGGCGGTGGGGTCCACAGCTGCACCTGCAGCTATCACTACCCTTGGGCCCGTGGCAGTCAATGAAACGGACTGCCAGGTCACACGGGCGCCAGTGCCAGATGCAGAAGCTGCATCTCCCGGAACCACAGGGGGTGGTGGCATGACTGCACCGACACATGGCACAACATCGTGCACAAGTGGCGCACCCCTGCCTCTTCCCCCTCTGTGGCCATCCTGGACACCCTGGAGTCCCCTTACTCCCTGGTCACCCCGGCCACGTCCCTGACCACGCCCGCCACGAGGAGGACGCCCAGCTGAGGCGCCCCTCACCTTTGGTGGCCTCCCAACCATGGCACTGATGGAGTAGTGCCGGCACAAATGGAGGAGTGCCAATGGGAGGTGTACACCACAATTGTCCTGGGCAATTGGGGTGAAGGGGGTGGGATGCAAGATGTTAACAGCACCCCTGCACCTGCAAGGCTGTATGTGACCCCGGTGATGTAGTGATGGGTCACGCAATGCTCAGGCACCCCAAAATTGCAGTAAAACCGTGTGCGCAACCCCTGCAGCCTACGTGCATGGAATTAACCTCCCGCAGTATGCGGTGGCACCCAGTAACACGAAAAACGCGTACGCGTGGGACACGCAGGCTACTATGACCTCGAAAACGGGTGCGATACACAGAGGCACCCGCAGTGGGGAAAAATAGCGTGCGCGACTCACCGTCAGACTAGCACGTTGATGAAAAACACGTAGCCAATACCCCCGCCAAAAGAAGAGATACGTCCTTGATCCGCTGTGAAGTAGTGATGGCGCGCGAAACAACACGAAGTAGCAACACACACGTCGGTCTCCATGAAAGGCACGTACAGCAAACTGCTGGCCCCGCTCACCTTTAACCCGTGCTGAAGGAAACGCCCGCGCATGTCACGTCACTTACGCGCTTAGGCCCTTTCCTCAAATTACACGCATTCCCACACGGACGTGTGGTTTTTTCACGTGCTGATCCACTATGCACCCGTGTTGTTGGAAAAGCCTGCGTGCGTAACGTCACAGACACGCTTACGCGCTAAGGGTCTTTCCTCGATTTTCACGCTGACGTGCAATTCTTTCACATGCCAAATCACTCCGTATCAAGCTGGCCACGCAACAGCGCACGGAAGACCACGCTCCTGCCCAGAAGGCCATATTCCTGCCCCCAGAGCCCCGAGCACGCTCCCACCTGCCACCTGCTGCTGCCTGCCTTCTGGCCACGTGCCCTGCTATTTGGTGCCTGCACGTGAGCCAGGGTTGCAGTTGCTGTGACCACTCCTGCTGGAACTGAAGACTCCCGACTGGGATACCATCGCTCCACAGCCCAGCCCCAGGACCCAGTTGCCCACACACACCTGCCTCTGGGGTTGCCATGTCTACACCATCTGGCATCACTGGCAACCCCCAGCCAGAGAGGCAGAGGGCCACCAGCTTCAGTGCCAGTGAAGTTGGTGTCCTGGTGGAGCATGTCCTGGGGCAGTATGATGCCCTCTTTGGAAGTTCGCGCGCCGACAGTGAAGGACGGAAGAGGATCTGGATGGACATGGTGACTGCCATCAACGCAGAGGAGGTGGCAGTCCGCGACATTCAACACGTCCTGAAGCGCTGGGAGGACTTCAGGTCCAGGGCCCTCAGCAAGGCCCGGCGCCTCTTCAAGCCAGCGGATGGCAAGGGGTGCCGGGTCCACCTTACCACCATCCAAATGAGGCTCCTGGAATGTATACACCAAGCGCTCCACGTCCAGGTCCTTGAGAGGCAGACCCGTCTGGAGTCGAGCGGTAAGTGTACATGCCTACTGATTGTACGCTGTGCGTGTTGTGGTGTGCCAGGAGTGTGCAGGTTCAACATATGTCTTTGTAGGGCCATGTATGGATGCGTATGTACAGGGACGTGAACCAGCCACATGTGATTCCTCTCATGTTTGAGACACATCGATGGTGTATGTATTGGCAAGCATGCTGGGCAAATGCATGTGTGGGTGCGCACATGTGAAAATTATGTGTATGCACTGTGGCATGGTTGTGGTGTCACACATGGATGTAGGTTCCTGCTGCATGTTTCTGCACTGTGTGCATGTGCATGTGTGTGTATGTGACAAGTGTGCAACTGTGATGCAACATGGATGCATGTGACACTGACATGTAGGAGGCTGATTGCCAGATGTGACATGGATGGTGACATTATCACTGCAGTGGTGGAGATGTACAGATGCATGTCAGTCTGCTGGCGTGTGTGCATGTGTTATGCACTCCCCGTGTTGCATGTGACGTCAGGCTCACCTTCGGCTGCTCGTGCTGTTGTTTGTGTATGGACGGTGCTGCCTGGTGCAAGATTCCTGTTGATTTGCTCATGTGTGTGAGTTGAAATGACATGTGTGTTTGGGAGTGTGATGCCATGTCTGTAGTTTTACACTGCCACTCATGTGCAACTGTAATGTGTGTATCAGTCCATTGTACAGTGCCCTGATGCCTGTGTTCTATCTCTCCCTGTCTGCAGCGTCAACTGATGAAGAGGGTGGAGAGGGTGCTGTGGAGCAAAGCGTCAGGGATCGCACCACCAGCCGGAGACGCAAGGCCCGGCTCCCCTCCCAGGTTGTCATCTCGTCGGGGAGTGAGGAGTCTGGTGCTGCATCCCAGGCCGCAGCTGTGGAGGGTATGTCCAAGAGGCGGAGGTCGGAGGTGGACTCCTTGGTAGCAGAAGGGGCAGCTGAGACCCCACAGGGTCTGACGGAGGAAGATGGCATGGAGTCATCCAGGTTGGTGGGGGGTTTGGTGGAGGAGGAGGCCGTGGAAGGGACACACACAGGGTCTGGAGGTGGGGATTCCACTGGTGCTAGTGGTGCAGTGCAGGGGCAGGGACAGGAGGCAGCACAGGCCGCCGCAGAGGTGCCTGTGTGTAATCCTGTCCCCGATTCTGTAACTGCATCACCCTGTACCAGCAGGGATGCCGAAGTCTAGACCCGTTTTCAGGGAGGGGATGAGCGCACAACAACTGGCCTTCGTCTCCCTGCGGACGTGGCAATCCGGGACCGGGTTGAGCCTGTCCTGGCTGGGATGGCGTTGCGTCAACGGGGCTTGCGAGGTGACCTGCAGTGTTTTCGTGAAGACACTGCACGTCATCTCGGATGCCTTGTTCACCGCGTTGACCTACTGGGACGGGTCACCAGGGCTGGATTCCTCCGTATGCTGGACCTTATTCCGACACCCTCCTCACCTGAACCTCCTATGCGCCAGTCGTCCTCCATGCCATCTTCCCACCCATGTATCACCTGGGTACCCTGTGGAGCTGCCTCTGACCCTGCGGCCAGGCTGGTGGAGGACACATCCCTGCCACAGTCGGGAGTCGGACATCCAGCAGGGGTGGCCACCACAACAACTGCACCCCAGCCAGAGGAGGACGTGCAGGCAGCAAGAGCCAGGGCACAGGCACAGCAGCAGCAGCAACAAGGTGGGAGCCATGATGGCTTAGGGCCTTCAACATCCGAGGGGCAGTCATCGGCCAGAGGGCAGGCGGACCCAGAATTGGAAGTGTCTTCCGTGTGGCAGCAGTTGGGCCAGGCCAAAGATGCGGAGCGGCGGCAGGTGGAAGAGGCACAGCTCACAATGGTCAGGGCGGAGAACTCCATGCGGAGGGCACTGAGGCGGGCCAAGTGCCTCGAGGCCATTCGCAGGGAGTTGGAGGTCAACATGGCATCGTCCCTGCGAACCCTCGGGGCCATGGAAGAGGACCGCATCCAGGACATTGAGCAGGAGTTCGATGATGCCCTGGTCCGGGAAATCTGAAAGTGAGCTGTCGGACTAGCCCGCCGCCATTGTATATAGTTTTTAGTGTTAGGTTTCATTTTCGTTTTTCTTTGATTTGGGGTGTTTGGACTATGCCCCACACATTTGTATATAGTTCTTTTCTTAGGTCGTTTTTTTGGATAGGTTTAATTTCTTTCGTTGGGCTCATGGACCCTGGATGAACTCTGTGTACATAGTTGAACAGTGGATCATGTGAGGATTTTATTTTATTTTATCACCCTGGATCAATGGATTATTCAATTTACATTTTCTTTGGATTTCATTTGGTGGACCGTGAGATTGGACACATGTTTTTTTTCATCACTTTGGATTGGTTCTTCATATGTTTTTTTTATTATGTTTCAGACATACATTTCATTTCATCGTTTGAAATAAGTTTTATGCTTTCATTTCATTAATTTTGTTCTTAATACATTTTTGTTTCTTACTTCCATGTGTGGTATTCGCTCATTGGGTTACTGCCTTTGAAAAAGTAGATTTAGACAATCACGTGCACCCAGGGTGTGTGTGTGTGAGGGACATGTTTTGATGTACATAGTTGACTTTCAGTTTGTGTCATGGAAAAGCCATTTCAGTGTGGGGTGGATTGGGGACTTGATTGCCTCTCAAGACTGGGGTGGGGTGCTGTGGGATTTTGGTGCACATGAGGCCCATGATTGTGCATCTTTATGACGTGTTGGGGGGGGACATGAGTCGGGGCCTGCTGGCAGGTGGCCCTCAATGCTGGGTGGGAGGGGGTGCTGAAGGACATGAGTCGGGGCCTGCTGGCAGGTGCCCCTCAATGCTGGGTGGGTGGGGGTGCTGAGGGACATGAGTCGGGGCCTGACCCCTCAGAATACATGTACCCCGCTCGCCCAAGGCCTATCGCGTGTGAAACTCCCCGCGCACCCCTCAGAATACACGTACCCCACTCGCCCAAGGCCAATCGCGTGTAAAACTTCCTGCGCACCCCCGAAATACATGTACCCTGCTCACCCAAGGCCTATGGCGTGTGAAACTCCCCGCGCACCCCTCAGAATACACGTACCCCGCTCGCCCAAGGCCAATCGTGTCTAAAACTTCCCACGCACCCCCAAAATATACATACCCCGCTTGCACAGGGCCAATCGCGTGTAAAACTTCCCGTGCACCCCAGAAATACACGTACCCCGCTCGCACAGGGCCAATCGCGTGTAATACTACCCACGCAGCAGGGTACGTGTATTCGGAGGGGTGCGCAGGGATTTTTACGGACGTTTTCGTGGTTGGGGGGCTGTATGCTGGTCCACTGGCCTGTGCGCCATGTACGGGATTTGTGCGCTGTTCATGGCACATGGGGAGGGGTTGGGGGCGTAACTGGCGCAGCTGCAGGGTCGCTGCACCACTCTGACCAATGGTTGGTTATGGATGTTAAAATCCATGAATACGCTGTGCGCAGAAATGGATTTTGGCGCACGCGGCTCACGCAGAATGTGCACGCGCGCACTGTGCGCCAGCCGCGTGCACCACTTGTGCGCTGAATTCTATGAATTACCCCCTTTGTGTTTTTTGCTGTATATTAATTTGGGTAATTGAACTGCACATGCGCTGCCTTTACAAAACTGAAGCAAAGCGCTTCTGTGCTGCATTTGAGGTTGCTGCTGAAGTCAATGTTTGGAATGAGCTATATGCCAGAAATGATAGACCACCTTTCTGACTAGCGGAGAGAAGAGCTATAAGTATCCATGTACTAATTACTAATAATAGTAACCATTAATTACATTTATTTTCTCTGCATCAGTTAGTGCATCACTCTGCATAATACGGCAAGAAGGATTTAAAAGATCTGCAGTGATCACATTTATTATATTTAATGTACACATAGTATAGCAGATACCTTTTCAAGGACTATCCCAACATAATTCAGGACTCCGGGCCCAATTTGTTTCCAAAATTATGGAATCGAAAATAGTGCTTAATTGATTTCTCTGCTTCTTTCTAGGCTCTTCTGGTTTACCGCAGTGGTACTGTAGAATTGTTGGACTGTGCTGAGCAGGAGACGGTTTGCCAGTTTGTTACTCCCTCTGCATATATGCTTGCTTCTCCCTGGCAACCAGTGTTCACTGTAGATCAAGAAAACGCGTGTTTGGTATTCAAAGGTAAGAGGGGGTTAAGTTAATTAATTATTGTGGTCAAGTTTAAAGTAACTTACATTTTAGCTTGGCCATTAGTCTTTTTTTGTAACCTTGTTCCTCCAAGCAAGGGTGTTGCTAGGTCTGGAAAAGATCCAGGGCTATGCTAATGTCGGGACTGTTGGGACTCGATGCTAGCTAGCCTTTTGATTGTAGCCCCTGAGCATCTATTCGAGGTTACAACTATGAGACCCGGGGCTTCAGCCCCCGCCCCTAGCAATGCCTCTGCATCCAAGGGATATGAACTCCTTGCCCCTGTGTTTGATATTTACACAGATACACCTAGGCCGCTCCATAGGCACTATACATTCCTGGAAACGTACTTCATGATTACATTAGCTGTACATCGTCTCCTCACACAGCTTTCTTTCCTCACCCACCACCATGTCTGGTAATCATCAGGGACACTTTGGCTTGAGTATGCATTACAGTCAACATAGGAGTCCTTATATATAGCCCATATCTGGATCAACCACAGAACAAACGAACAGTCAGGAGTAACTGCTTGGAATAACCTTTCTTTATTCCTCCTTTACACCAACCAACTTCCTTCCGCTCAACTCCACCTCTTCCTCTTGCTTTCCCTGTGCTTCCCCTCTTAGCACTCCCTCCTTAGTGTGTCTGTGTCACTTTATTGACACAACAGGGACGTTGTTCACCAGCGCAAAATGGTGGAAATGTGTTTCACAGCTGTCTCTTTGGATTCACTCTGCACCAGTATCGCGCCTAAACCAACCGGACTGGTGTCAATCGTTATCTCTGTGTCCACTTTGGGTCGAAGTAAGCAAGCTGTCTGGCCTTGTGAGCGCTCTTTGTATGTTCGTGAACACCTGCTGGCAATGTTGGCTCCAGAGGAATGGTTTATCCTTCTTTAGTAGTTGCCGGATGGGTTCTGTCATGGTGTCATAGTTGGGTAGGTACCGGGCACAGTGTCATGGCATCCCTAAAAAAGTATCATACTTCACTGACAATGCACGGAGGAGGCAGCGTGTTAATTGATTGGATCTTCTCGTGGTCGGTGTCCATCCCTTCATCTGAGAAAATGTGGCTGTAGAGCCTCAGCTATTTCTTGTTCATTTCATATTTGTTCTCATTAAGTTTTAGTACTGCCTCTTGCAATTTGGCACACACTTTCCTGAACATTTGATCATGTTCCTCCTGTGATGTCCCAAAAAACAGAATATTATCACTGTAGTTTAACGCAGTGTTGAAAGGTAATAGTATGCATCTGATGGTTTCCTGGAATGTTTAGGCAGCTGCCGAGATGCCGAATTTCAAACGTTTGTATCCAAAGAGCCCACCATGCATAGAGAACGTTGATGAAGGATGAACTGATTATATCCATGATTCAGGTCCAGCTTCGAGAATTCCACGGCCTTGTTTTGTTTGACAATCATGCCCTCAGTGTTCGGACCTCTCTCTCTCTGGATGGCCACATTTGGAACACGCATTTCTACACAGAGATTTATTCAACCATTGTCCTTGGGGTTGAGGCCCAGGGGCCACACCGACGTAGTGTGCCCTTCAGCCCTTTCAATGATGTCCTCTTGGAGTAATAGACGTAACTCTTCTAAAACATTTTGTTGGAGGTGGAAACCTATTCCCAGGGGGTGTTAAGGAACTGGTGTGATCTCTTCATTGATGTGTATCTTGACAATGTATCTTTTGATTTTTACAAGCCCTTTGAACAGATTTGGGAATTTGTTGCATAGTTGTAATTTGGTCACAGGAGTAGTGGCCATCATGCGGCGCGTCTCTCATCATCGGATGGTTACATTCTGAGGTATCATAGTGGTTGTCGATTAGATGCAGGCCTTTAGCTATTTTATAGCTAAGCAGGCATTGTCCTGCGTGTGGGCTTTAAATGACATGTATTGTGGTGGGAGCGCCCTTCTCTCAGTGAGGGAGAAAACACCTAAACTGGCCCACTGATGGTAGTGAAAATGTGTCTCCTGCAGTAAGGCATGGTATCACAAGTATGACACTGACACAATAAGTACAATTTGTAAAAACTTTATTGATGATTCTGGGGTTGGAAAACAGTCCTAGTGGAGTCCGTCAAATCACATTGGCCTATGCTAACAAAACCTAATGCCTGCCCTATCTCTTATACAAAAAGTGTATGAAGGAGAAATGTATGCAAAGGAAAATCAGTGCTCGACAGAATAAATGTGGCTGATGCAGCTCTCCTCCCCACGTTAGAACACACAAAGTAAGGTGGTCCCTGTAGGCAAGATGACATACTCTGGCTTGGGTTTTCAACACAATAAACAATTCCAAAATGTGGATCGAGGCCCGCCTGGCTGTCCACGTTAAAGTCTCTTCTTTCTGACTTCCAAATAATGTTTCAACAATAGATCACGTATGTCAGCCTCTGTCGGGCTCAGACCACTTTCGGTTGTCAAAAACTCTCGAATGTGCGTGGCTTTCTTTACAGGTCACCGCAGGACCATTTTGACTCAAAATTCAAGGTTTAACTTTCTCTCTTCCCAGTTCTAGGAGTTAATTCTGCTTACTTTGCTTTTACGTTAATTTGCTTTATCGTTTCAAACAAGGCACCTTTTGCCGAGACTTTTGAGTGGGCTACTTTCTTTCGCCGGACCATTCCATTACTTAGTATTGCTGATTTCACAGCTGTCCTTACTTCAAAGTTCATTCACAGTTCTGCCTTTCTTCGTGTCTCGTCCACACATGTGCAGCCTTCACGCCTTCATTTGCGATATAATGTTGCTACTTCAAACTTTAACTTATATCGGTCTCTTAGGTCGCTTGCCAACTCACCGGCTGTGTGTGTTTCTTTCTTGGTTTTATGATTTCTAATTCACGAGTCAAGGTTGGTACTACAGGCTTGGCCTCTCTTCCCCAACTGTGCCGTTCACCCGGCAGGGTCGCTGCCGTTCTTGGAACACAATGCAGCCTTCTGAAGTAGGATCTGGTCTTCTCCACATGTCTTTGGCGGCCTTCGCCTCGGAAGTTCTGCCCGTACTCGTGTTCGGCCTTGCTCAAGAGGGTGTCTCTAGGTTCTGCCTTTTATCTGTGTGAGGAGAACTAATTGGTATCTGGTGTATGTACTTAGGGGTCAAATGCCTGACTTTGCCTGACCAAATTAGCTGGACATGTCCAGTACGATGTGTGAAAGTTAGTCTCGTTACTCTCAGTCACTCTTTTCCTCGCCCCAGTGTTTGTTTAAAAGTGGGGGAGTTGGGACCTCCAGAGAATCCTAAAAAATCGGATTAGTTAGATAAACAAAAGAGGGGGGAATACCGCATCTCACCATCGGCTGCCTCACCCCCACTCCCCGAAGACCCCTCACACAGGTGATCCTCCCGCACTGGTCCACCCCCAGTGATCCAGAGATCCAAAGGCGATGGCTGTGCCCTGGCCACCTGAGAGAGGTGACTAGCGGATGAGACACCCTTTGGTTTCTCACACTCCCCACTGATACACTTTTGCTTAGGATTTTTCAAGTGGCATAATTTGTGTGTATTCACCATCATCCACAACATTAACTGTGGCCTCCGTGTCCACAAAGAAGAGACTGACTTCCTACCTAACTTTTAAAGTGGCATCATCTGCTGCATCTTCACTACTGAGGCACACATATCCGTTTGTGAAGGATACTTCAGTCTCATTGCGACTGCTGCTATCTGTACCCTGGACGTCTTCTAGTGCTCTGATGATTCTCTGGGGTGGGTTGGTAGCATTCCATGTTTTATTTTGTGGATGCCTGCATCATCGGCCGAAAAGTCTGTAACTGTCTATGCTCTGGGAAAGGTACCCCTTCTCTGCATATGGACCTGTAGTGATTTTACCTCCTGCGATTTGAGCATTGTTGTCCAATGGCCGGTCATGGCCCTCTGTGAGGGAAAGTGAGGCTGCATCTATAGCAGGTATTGTGATTGTGTGGTCTGTACACTGGTGGCCTGATTGATGGCTGTTGGGGCAACAGGTGCCATCATGGTTGGATCGCTGCTTTGGTTTCACCTTTTTTTGGCACCTCGATCGCGACAGCTTGGATATCAACGCTTAGGTATATTCTCGCCTAGTTCAATTATTTCTTCTAGTGAGTGTTTTCTTTAGCAAGTGCTTGCAGAAAGTGTTTAATGTGCACGCTTTAGTGATGCACAGGCGGATGCTTTCCTCATCAGAAACATGTGCGAATTGGCAGTGTGCCACTTTGTTTGAAGCCTAATAACACATTTGTCTATTGTTTCTTTTGAAAGTTGTTGGCAATGGTTGAAAGTGTATCCTCGGTTTAGTTGGTAGCATGTTTCCTGTTGAGGGCTGCAACAGTTTTTTCATATGACGTTCTGTCACGTTCTGGTAATGTCTTAAGAATTGTCTTAATGTCTTTACTTACTAGGTTCATAAAAATGGCGCGTAGAGCAGGTGATTTGGCCTATGGCCTTAACAAAGGCAGAATAGTCTTCTAGCCATTCTTCCCAGCGTGGTCCTCTGTCTTTTGTGGCTGAAGTTGGAATGGCTGTGGTTTTCACACGAATGATGCTCTTGATGCGGATGTCAGTAAGGCCACTGCTTGATCTCCCCCATTTCGGGGGAATGGCTCTGAGTTGTATGCTTGACATTGTTTTACGGCTTCAGGAGTAATGTCTGAGGTACCTGGGCACTTTCGATCAGTTGGAGACTAAGTGTGGGTTGTATTGCCACACAGGGATTAGATGCCTCGTGGAGCGAGTGTGAAGATTGGTAATGTGTTGGCTTAGCAGGTGTGGCACTTCTGCAAACTGCCCGCAGCACGTCTCATTGGAAGCGGAGGGCACAGGGTCCCCTGGGCAGGGCTAAATGCAGCACCCACGTCCTCTCTGCTTTCAGAAATGCCCCAGATGGCACAGATATTCAGCTGGAGCAGCCGTCGAGGTGAGCTGTCTTCGCAGGCGAGCAGTCTAGCACTCCCTTGTTAGCGGAGCCCCTAATGGAGTGGTTAGAGGGACGGGATGCCCTGGATGGAGAGTCTCTTGTCGGCATGGATTCCCAGAGGGGTGGGCGGAGAGACGAACTGTCTCGGAACGAGCAGCGGGACTTGCAGTCTTACGGCGTCTTACGGCGTTTGGACAGAGGTGATTTGTGGCAACTGCAGGTCCGAAACCCTTGTCGCCAGTTTTATAGCTGGATCGCCCACAGGAAAGAACAGCAGTCAGGAGACACTGCTTGGTCTAACCTTTCTTTTTTCCTCCTTTTCACCAATTGACTTCCTTTCCTACAACTCCTCCTCTTCCGTTCACTTTCCCAGTGCTTCCCTTCTTAGTCCCCCCTCCTTCTTAAAGTGTCCATGTCACTTTATGGACAAAACAGGGACGTCATTCACCAGCAATTCCAAGCCATCCCTATTCTTTGCCTCTTCAACCTTTCTCACAATGATCTTTTACATTGCTATTTCTGTCAGTGAAACGGAAATGTGACCTCATATTTTGTCTTTTAATTTCAGCACGTGCATCCTTGAACCATTTACTTTCCCATCCTCTCCTTACACAGACAAGGGCCACTTTCGCCCATGAGGTTAACCCATTGTTGTAAATAACATTACATGACGTAGGCCCTAATACCATAAACAAATCCCAGCCGATTAGGCAAACAGTATGTACTGCTCAGTGGGGGTCTAACAGAGGGTGGCGGGCAGGCCCCGATTGCAAAACAAATCCATCTGACCACGGTAGCCTTTTTTCCTGTAATATTTTCCCCATTGCCCTACTGCAGCTCACACTGGAAATTATGCCGCTGTTGAAGGTGTAGCTCTGAGCGTTCTGGGGTCTATGGCGGCTGTGACTCCTTGACACCCACTTTATGCAATGAAGTTGATGCCAGGGTTGCCTTGCTAAAACAACGGGTGATAACTGGGGAAGGTTTAGTCTTCAGTTTCGGGAACGTTATTCTTAGGGCTATCCTTGTAGGAAACAAGGAGTGCAGGAGTTCTCCACTATATTGGGACAGGATGAAGAATTATCTTAATTTTTACCAGGCTTAGCATGGCTGAAGAGTGGTAAGCCCATGTTGCGGCAGTGAAGAAGGGCTTGCTTAGGTGGGATTGGGCGGACATGATTACGAAGGTGAGGAATAGGGTGAAAGCCTGTTTTTACATTGGAAACCATTATATTTAGGGCCTGAAAGAAGCGGCAAGAGTGAATTGTAGGAGGTTGGAGGTTGAGGGGATGTGGCTTGTGAATTGGAGGACTTTGTTTAGTTGTTGGAATGAGTAGCAGGGGAAACAGTGGCATAATCTGCAAGTTGTTGGGAGAATGTATACTAGTCTGAGGGTTGAACCATACAGAACAGGATTATATAGGGTTTGAGTTGAGGACAGGGCACCTCTGGGTGTGGCAAAACAGGGGCACAATAGACACATGGTATCCATAAATTCTCAGAGTCCCAAGATTGGCCTAAGGTCTGTACACTGCTTTTGGTGGTAGTAATATCAGGGGCTTTTTGCAGGAACTCAATGAGCTTGTTACAAGCAAGCTCATTGGCCCTCGCCCCGGGCCTTACCTCGCTGACAAGGCTCTGAAGTCTGTGCTTCTCCACTGCGGCAACCCGTAGTGGCCGCCATGGAAAAGGAGAAGGGACTACATGAAGTTCCTTCGCCCTTTCCATCGCAGGCATTTATTTTGTTTGCTTTTTTTCATTGGTTTTAATGGCTGCCATGGAAAGGGAGAAGGGACTTTGCGCAGTTCCTTCTCCTGATCCCTGGCACAAAAGTCAAGGAAGCCCAAGATCTAAAACCACTTTAAGCTAAGAGGAATCCCAATCAATGCGCTAAAGATTAGGCAATTTGTAAGTTTGGGTGTCGCTATAGATCCAGTGAGAGTGGAACACTTCCATGGTCCAAAAGGTAAATATCAAAGTGTACCTAAGATGCCTAACCGCACTTCCCTCATAGTGTGTTTGTGCTGGGTTTGAAAAGATATGATAAAAAATAGTGTCACACAAATAGTTGATTCAACTAGAAATGTATAAGAGATGAAATTGATTCATGAAGAGTTCAAATGATAAAAATGTATATCACAAAATGAGCCATATAACAATAAATTAGTCAACACGAGTTTCAAGCCAATGGGCTCTTCCTCAGGGCTCTTAATGCTCCAAATCTGAGTTTCAATTTAAACACATGGAAATATTTTCAGTGTGGTTAGTTACCCATTTGGGTCCAAGTATCCTACGGTTCATGTACATTCGAGATAGAGGGAAATGTTCTGTTGACTGTAATTAGATTAAATAATTAGATCAATATCCGCGATCGCTGTTCAGGCCTTCGTAGTAGCCTCTTATAGGCATGAAGAGTTGTTAGGGGTTCTTATGATCATGCCAGCAGATGGCAACGGACAGTGCACGTGTTAACACACTGCTCATAAACTGCCTTTCGGTTCTGGACTTTTGTTTCCCTCGAACTCGCACCCCTGTGAGAGGTAGGTTCATAGAGGTCATACTTTGCATTGTTTTCTTTAAGCCTACAAAATGCAAAACAATTTCGATTTCTTTTAAATTGCAAGGTTTTGTGTTTGTAAGTTATCTAGCGTAGCTATCAAAAGTATCAAAAGCAAATATCATGCTAATTCAGCCAGGGGAATTTGTAACCTTATTCTAATGGTGAAATGTTTTTTGAATGATGCATTTTCATCAATCAATTTCTTTTACTTTGCATGATCATTTGGGGGTCACATCAATGCAAAACAAGGATTGGCAATGCCAGCACTTTGGGCTTTTGTGTAGGCATGGGAAGGGAACTTGTAGGCACTACCTTAGTGGTATTAAACTGGCCGTTGATGGTAGCAGGTGCAAAATGGTGCGAGTACTTGGGCATCTAATAGCAGTGCCTGGCACATGCCTAATACACATGCAAAACTGCTGGCTTTTCCAATGCTTGTTTTTAACAGCACTTCAGTGAATGACACCCATAGTACTTATGAATCGAGTGGCTGAAGCTAGACCAAGTTAAGACATTTTTATTGCACCAGTAGCGTGTTTACCGTACCAATTAAGTTATTATCTCTCACAAGACTGCTTTGAAAAAACACTGACAGGCACTTGGACCAAACAGTTGATGGTAAGGCTTTATTAAAGCAAGCTCAGAGTTTCCATGAGGTGGTGTTTTGAGCGGGGTGGGGGAGGAACTGGGTGGGAGTGGCAACACGGTTTAGCATGGCCATGGGCAGTCAATGGGAGAGAGAATAACCAAACACCTTCAAGCTTTGCATCCCTCCTCATATGCAATGTCTCCCTATTTGTACTCTAATATAATAGTTTTGGGTAATAGGTGGTGCTGCCACCTAAAATCCCAAACTAAAAAAGCAAACGAAAATGACAGAAAAGATAATCAAGGGGGAAGAAAATGGAGTCTGTCGTGGGATGCTCTGTTTAAAATCAAAATTGAAAAGGTAGACTAGAAACATCCACTGAAGAACAGTTCCTCTATAAAAAGAGGCATGGAAGCAGTTCTCACATGCTGAATTTAAGAAACTCAAAGTTATTCTGTATGTTCTACTTTCGTCATGCTACAGGTGATCCGAGGCAGGGGGCCGGGGAGACCGAAAGCAGAGGTGCTGCTGCCTGTACACTCTTTGTTTTCAATTTTGAATCCTACCCATTCATGGATTCTTTCAAAACGAAGCAAGAATCCGTAGTGTCCCCTCCACAGCTTTTAACTTGGGAAAAGAGATGCCAGATGTTCTTACAAAGCAGGTGAGGAACTTGCTTTTTTTACGGCAACCTTGATTTATACTGAAAAGTATATTGTTTTCCATTGATTTCAAGTGCGGTTGAAGACACTTTATCTTATTTGAGATTATATATGAAATGAGTGTGGTTCTATCACTCTAAACCTGTGGTCTGCAATCTTTGGCTCTCCAGGAGCCTTGGCCTACAACTCCAGCCGTAGCCAGCATAATCAAAGTTGTGGGAACATGGAAGCCGTAGTCCAAAACACCTGGAGAGACGGTGGTTGAGGTCTCCTGGATAGCCAGTAGCCTACTTGAGAGCAGAGAATAATGTTTCATACTTTGAAAAATCTTCTGGGTTCTGTAAAGCACCATAGAAGCAACGTACAAAACATACCTACAAATGATGGCGTACTTCATTTTTACTCATATAAGAAAGGAGGCCTATGTTCACCTAACCCTCTGGCCATCTGCTCTCTTCCTTGGTTTTGTGTGTGGATGCATTTTGCAAATATAGAAATGTTTGAGCCTGGGATAATGCAGAGACTTGTTGGCAAAATTTATATAAAAATGAGTATACTCTTATAGTGCAACAAAGGGATTTGGGTTGAGAACCAGGTGACATCAAAAGGAATGGATGCTTCTCCTTAAGGGAATATGACCATGAGAACTAAACATGCTCAGGGAGTACTCGTACAACTTTGTGACAGTCCGGATTGCCTCCTTTGTTAGAGTTCAACAACAGTCTGTGGCCATGATGGCTTGCTTTCATAGACCCTGTGCAACATATGGATCCAGACCAAAGGAACTGTACAGGGAACTGTGAGTAACTGAGACCCAACCACGTTTCTTATTCTCTTTTCAAACCTGTTCTAGAGGATGTGGTTCTGCAATAGTCTTTTCAATACTGATACCAATTGTTGGGGTACACACTGGCCAGTGGTCTTTCTGTTGCAGGTGAACTGTCGTACTCCTAATAACCAATCACTGGTCTCTGGGTCATACTGCCCCCAGCCAATGACTGCCCTATACCTAAGCCCCTGCTCTGGCAGCCATCTTCAGATTTTTACCGCATGTTCAAGTGTTGGGAGTGAGTTTAATCTCTTTTTTTCGGTCAATCGACCCTCAAGCTTCCGATCAACGGGGACCCGTTTTGGATTTTTCTACGCCCCTCAAGGGCGGCTCTTCTCTTGGTCCTACTGCCACTTTATGTGCTACCAAATCTAAGTCAGGAGGATCTTGTCGTCGTCGCCAAGGAGGCCAAGGCGGCAAGGCCGCTGCCAAGCAGGACTGAACCAGCCGTAGCATCGGGGCCCCACCTGAGCACTCCGGTGGGAGGCCGGCTGGCAAAGTTCGTCAGCGTGTGGGAGTCCATCTCCACCGATCCTCCTGACTTGCCGCGTCCTCTGTAGGCCTCCTGGGACGAGGAGCGGGCCGCCTGGCGCTACGTTGAGGAGCTGCCGCTGAATCCTTTGGAGGCACTTTGCTTGCCTCCGGAGTTCCGAAAGGGCGGCCGTTGTTGTTGCAAAACCCCCATGGGTGCTGGATGCCCTGGCCCGCGGGCACACTCTCGAGTTTCTAAAGAAGTGCCCCTGCATTCCACCCATGGCCGGGAAGGCAAATCACGTCCCCTCAACTGCTGCTGGAAGTAAGGGCAATGCTGAAGAAAGGAGCCATCGAAGTCGTCCCAAAGAGGCTCCGGGGCTCCGGAGTATACTCACGATACTTCCTCGTAAGAAAGAAGACCGGCGGCTGGCGACCCATCCTGGACCTTCCTCGTTTAAACCAGTACATCAAGTCCCAGAAGTTCTGAATGGTCACCCTCCAGCACGTGCTGGGACAGCTGGAGGAAGGCGGCTTCCTATCATCGCTGGACTTGGAGGATGCCTACTTTCACTTCCCCATTCTAAAAGGACATCAAAAGTTCCTGAGATTCGTAGTCCAAGGGCGACACTACCAGTTCAAAGTCCTTCCCTTCGGACTGAAGTCGGTGCCCAGGGTATTCACCAAGTGCCTAGCACCAGTGGCGGCGCGGCTGCACCTGCAGGGATCCACATCTACCCCTACCTGGACGATTGGCTCATCCGAGCAAAGATAGGAGAACTCGCCGTCGTGCACACAGCGAAGACCGTCCAACTGCTCACAGATATGGGATTCTCGATCAACTTCGCGAAATCCCTTTTGGTGCCGTCGCAAGTCGCCCTGTTCCTGGGAGCCAGGCTCGACACAGTGGCGCGATTGGCTTCTCCGTCAGAGGAAAGGACGAAGACCATCCTGGGCAAGGACCAACAGCTGTCAACCATGGACGTGGCCATGGTGAGGTCCATCAAGTCCCTGCTCGGCATGATGTCCTCATGCATCTACCTCGTGCGCCTGTGCAGGTTGCGGATGTGTCCACTGCAAGAGTCCCTCGACGCCTGTTGGATGCAGGCGGCGGGCAGCTTCGAAGACAGGATCTCGCTCAACAAGACCTTCCGCCATGCGATCCGGTGGTGGAGCACCCACACACATCTGGCGGCGGGTATGGACTTCCAGACCCCGGCACATCAGGAGACAGTGATGACGGACACCTCCCTGGAGGGATGGGGAGCGCACACCGGAGATCTCCACGCAAGAGGCCTTTGGCTCCCGGAGGAGAGATCACTACACATTAATGTCCTGGAGCTCTGAGCCATGTTCTGGGCCCTCAGGTCATTCCTCCCATCCCTCAATGGCAAGGTGGTAAGGATCTTCACCGTCAACACCACCACGATGTTCTGCATCCAGGAGGCACCAGATCCCCAGCCCTATCAAAGGAAGCCCAGGATCTGTGGCACTGGGCCGTCGCCCAAGGGATGTTTCTGGTACCCTTCCATCTGGCAGGAATAAAGAACACCATCGTCGACTCGCTCAGCAGGGAGCTGTGCTTGTGCCACGAGTGGGAACTGCATCAGGTTCAAGTGGATCTACTTCTCCAACGATGGGCCAATCCCCAGATCGACCTATTTGTGACGGCGACGAACGCCCAGTGCCGGAAGTTCGCCAGCAGGTTTCCCCAGCCAGTGAGCATGGCCGATGCCTTCTCATTCCCCTGGGACGGCCTGTTCCTGTATGCGTTCCCACCGTTGCCGTTGCTGCTGCTACTCGTCAACCAACTCAGACGGTCCCGGTGCAGGATGATCCTCGTCACAATGGCGTGGCCGACCCAGACCTTTGGACATGTCAGCGTCCCCCCCAGTCAAACTGCCAACGGACGCGGACCTCCTCACCAGAGAAGGAGGTGCCATCCTACACCATGACCCGGGGCTGCTTAACTTGCAGGCCTGGCTCCTGCAGCACTAGAGTTTGGAGGGTACGATATCCCGGCGGACTACAAGGAGGTGCTTGCAAAGGCCAGTGTGTCCTCAAGTCTCAAGTGATATGGACACAAATTGAAGAGGTTCTCTGTCTGGTGCTGTGCACAGAAGATTAACCCTCTGCAGATTACAGCCCCTCAAGTGCTGCCGTACCTACTGTCGCTGGCCAAAGCGGGGCTAGCTCATGCCTCCATCAAGATACATCTAGCAGTGATTTCCCGCTACACCAGGACTCCGGGGCGGTCATCTCTGTGGTCTCATCGCCTGGTGAAGGAGTTTTTGAAGGGACTGTTCCGATCGTTCCCGCCGGTGAAGGCCCCGCCCTGGCGTGGGAGCTCAACATGGTGCTGAGCAGGCTCATGGGGCCCCCATTCGAGCCTCGGCATTCGGCACCGCTGAAGTTCCTATCGTGGAAGACAGCATTTCTTGTGGCCATCACCTCCGCATGACGAGTGGGAGAGATCCAGGCCCTCTCCTGCAAACCACCCTACCTGACATTCCACGAGACGAGGGTGGTGCTGAGGATGCACCCCTCCTTCTTGCCCAAGGTGCTGTCGGACTTCCATCTCAACGAGCCCTTGGTGTTACCTGTTTTCTTCCCGTCGCCTTTGTCGCCGGCCGAGAGGACTTTGCACTCACTGGATGTGGCTAGAGCGCTGAAGTTCTACGTGGACCGCACAAAGAGTTTTCGGAAGACATCACAGCTGTTTGTGAACTTTGGACCTGTGAACCAAGGGAATGCCCTCTCAAAAGCTTCCATTTCCACATGGCTCTCCGGCTGCATCATGCACTGTCACCGGTTGGCAAACCGACCGTTGCCCGGCCGTCCAAGAGCCCATTCAACCAGAGCGATCACTGCTACCACAGCGTTCCTGTCTGGTGTGCCCTTGCTGGACATCTGCAGGGCTGCTACGTGGAGGTCGACGCACACCTTCATGATATTCTACTGCGTCGACCGGGATTCCAGGGAGGAGTCCAGAGTCGGCCAGGCAGTGCTGGCTAACCTGTTCACCTGAAGGTGGGCGTGGTGAGGGGTTAAGAGATGCTTAATGTTGAGTTGATGTAATTGCTTAATGTTGAGCCTTGCCGCCTCCCGGGGTTGTGCATGTGTTTACTGCTGTGTATTCTTGTATTCATGAGCATGTGAATCCATGCCAGACCCCATGCTGGAGAAGGAACAAGTTACTTACCTGTAACTGTTGTTGTCCAGCATGGGACTGGCATGGATTCACATGCAAACCCTCCCTCCTACCCCTCTGCGGCTCTTCTCTTGGTCCTACTGCCACTTTACGGGCTACCAAATCTGAAGATGGCTTCCAGAGGAGGGGCTTAGGTAGAGGGCAGCCATTGGCTGGGGGCAGTATGACCCAGAGACCAGTGATTGGTTATTAGAAGAAAGACAGTTCAGAAACGGAACTGAAACAGATTTTTTTCTTTACTGAGGAGTCCCAGCCTGACGACAGGGAATATTCATGAGCATGTGAATCCATGCCAGACCCATGCTGGAGAACAACAGTTACAGGTAAGTAACTTGTTCCTTGTATGGTTGGTGGACTTGCCAATTCCATCTAATCCATAGGTTAGATTCTGGCTAGCCTATCACTTGGATGGTCTATTCTCTTCCTCAACAGTCTGTACGCTTGAGCACTGTCCGCTCTTGGCCTTTTGACCGATAGGTTCTTATCTGTCTCCGCCTTTATTTATGGGTCCCTCTCCAAGTCGTGTTCCATTGGCTCCGCCCTCTGTTCCCCTGTAACTGTTGACCCTTCTAGTTTGATCAAAGCTGGGCTGCTCTGAGAAACCTTCAGGCCGATTCATGGAATTCCTCACAAAAGTGTCGCACGCGGCAGGCGCACAGCGTGCCCGTGCGAATGTCTGCGCCAGCCGCATGCGATAAAATCAATTTCCGCGCACAGCGTATTCATGGATTCTCGCCTCCAAAAGCAGACGTGGCGCAGAGTGGCGCAGCGACCCTGCAGCAGCGCCAGTTACGCCCCCAAGAACGCCCTCGCGCAAGGAAAAGCCATCAAGATCGCAAAACCATCGCAAAGGGCTGCGCCAACCCTGTACCAGTTTACCGGACTGGCAAACAGCAAACGCAAAGCGGGGAACGCGTATTACGGGTTTCGGGAACACGCGTGCGTGAAAAATTTCACACGCGATCTGGCCTGGGGGAGCGTGTGCGTGTATTTCAGGGGTGCGCGAGAAGTTCAATACGCGAATGGCCTGGGTGCGTGTATTTCAGGGGTGCGCGAGAAGTTCCACATGCGAATGGCCTGGGCGCGTGTATTTCAGGGGTGCGCGAGAAGTTCCACACGCGATCGGGCCTGGGGGAGTGTGTGCGTGTATTTCAGGGGTGTGCGAGAAGTTCCACACGCGATTGGCCTGGGCGCGTGTATTTCAGGGGTGCGCGAGAAGTTCCACACGCGATCGGGCCTGGGGGAGCGTGTGCGTGTATTTCAGGGGTGTGCGAGAAGTTCCACACGCAATTGGCCTGGGCGCGTGTATTTCAGGGGTGCGCGAGAAGTTCCACATGCGATTGGCCTTGGCGCGTGTATTTCAGGGGTGCGCGAGAAGTTCCACACGCGATCGGGCCTGGGGGAGCGTGTGCGTGTATTTCAGGGGTGCGCGAGAAGTTCCACACGCGATCGGGCCTGGAGAAGCGTGCGCGTGTATTTCAGGGGTGCGCGAGAAGTTCCACACGCGATTGGCCTGGGCGCGTGTAGTTCAGGGGTGCGCGAGAAGTTCCACACGCGAATGGCCTGGGCGCGTGTAATTCAGGGGTGCGCGAGAAGTTCCACACGCGATCGGGCCTGGGGGAGCGTGTGCGTGTAATTCAGAGGTGCGCGAGAAGTTCCACACGCGATTGGCCTGGGCGCGTGTATTTCAGAGGTGCGCGAGAAGTTCCACACGCGATCAGGCCTGGGGGAGCGTGTGCGTGTATTTCAGGGGTGCGCGAGAAGTTCAATACGCGAATGGCCTGGGCGCGTGTAATTCAGGGGTGCGCGAGAAGTTCCACACGCGATCGGGCCTGGGGGAGCGTGTGCGTGTAATTCAGAGGTGCGCGAGAAGTTCCACACGCGATTGGCCTGGGCGCGTGTATTTCAGAGGTGCGCGAGAAGTTCCACACGCGATCAGGCCTGGGGGAGCGTGTGCGTGTATTTCAGGGGTGCGCGAGAAGTTCAATACGCGAATGGCCTGGGTGCATGTATTTCAGGGGTGCGCGAGAAGTTCCACATGCGAATGGCCTCGGCGCGTGTATTTCAGGGGTGCGCGAGAAGTTCCACACGCGATCGGGCCTGGGGGAGCGTGTGCGTGTATTTCAGGGGTGCGCGAGAAGTTCCACACGCGATTGGCCTGGGCGCGTGTAGTTCAGAGGTGCGCGAGAAGTTCCACACGCGATCGGGCCTGGGGGAGCGTGTGCGTGTATTTCAGGGGTGCGCGAGAAGTTCGACACGCGATTGGCCTGGGCGCGTGTAGTTCAAAAGGGGTGCGCGAGAAATTCCACAAGCGAATGGCCTGGGCGCGTGTAATTCAGGGGTGCGCGAGAAGTTCCACACGCGATCGGGCCTGGGGGAGCGTGTGCGTGTAATTCAGGGGTGCGCGAGAAGTTCCACACGCGATTGGCCTGGGCGCGTGTATTTCAGAGGTGCGCGAGAAGTTCCACACGCGATCAGGCCTGGGGGAGCGTGTGCGTGTATTTCAGGGGTGCGCGAGAAGTTCCACGCGCGATTGGCCTGGGCGCGTATATTTCAGGGGTGTGCGAGAAGTTCCACACGCGATTGGCCTGGGCGCGTGAGAAGTTCCACACGCGATTGGCCTGGGCGCGTGTATTTCAGGGGTGTGCGAGAAGTTCCACACGCGATTGGCCTGGGCGCGTGTATTTCAGGGGTGCGCGAGAAGTTCCACACGCGATTGGCCTGGGGGAACGTGTGTGTGTATTTCAAGGGTGCGCGAGAAGTTCCACACGCGATCGGGCCTGGGGGAGCGTGTGCGTGTATTTCAGGGGTGCGCGAGAAGTTCCACACGCGATTGGCCTGGGCGCGTGTATTTCAGGGGTGCGCGAGAAGTTCCACACGCGATCGGGCCTGGGGGAGCGTGTGCGTGTAATTCAGAGGTGCGCGAGAAGTTCGACATGCGATTGGCCTGGGCGCGTGTATTTCAGAGGTGCGCGAGAAGTTCCACACGCGATCGGGCCTGGGGGAGCGTGTGCGTGTAATTCAGAGGTGCGCGAGAAGTTCCACACGCGATTGGCCTGGGCGCGTGTATTTCAGATGTGCGCGAGAAGTTCCACACGCGATCGGGCCTGGGGGAGCGTGTGCGTGTATTTCAGGGGTGCGCGAGAAGTTCCACACGCGATTGGCCTGGGCGCGTGTATTTCAGAGGTGTGCGAGAAGTTTCACACGCGATCGGGCCTGGGGAAGCGGGGTACGTGTATTTCAGGGGCTCGCGGGTGGTTTTACACGTGATCGGGCCTGGGGGAGCGGGGTACTTGTATTTCAGGGGTGCGTGAGTAGTACCACACGCGATTGGGCTGAGTGCGGGTATTCCAGGGCTGCGCAGGAAGTTTTACACGCTCGCCTACAACACGTATTCATGGAATCGAATGTGGCCAATCTGGAAACACGTACGCCAGCAGGAAGTAGGCGTACGTCCACCCGCACAGCATAAAAGTGCACGCAAACAACAAACAAGCTCAGACGCCAGGATGAATTTACCGTTCCTAGCAGCAGTGGCCGTGGGATACCGCAGGAGGAGGATAGTCCGGGCCAGAATTTTTACACCCAGGACCAGCCTTTTTGGGATGCCTGATGACCATGTGTATGGGAGGTACAGGTTTCCACCTCACATAATACTCGACCTGGTCAGTGAGTGGGAGGATGACCTCACATCAACCACCCTGTGCTCCCAAGCACTCAGCCCCCTGGAGAAGGTCCTCAATGTACTGCACTTCTTGGCCACTGGATCATTTCAGCGGACAAGTGCCATAGTGGGGGGGGTGTCACAGGCCACGCAGTCACGCTGCCTGCACCAGGTCTTGGCCATCATCACTGCACGCCCATCAGTCCGCAGGCACATATACCTGCCCAGAACACCTGCAGAAAGGCAGGCAGTCGCCCAGGATTTCTACAGGGTGGCACAATTCTCCAAAGTGCTAGGTGCCATTGATTGCACCCATGTGGCTTTACGTCCCCCCAGGGCAACTGAGCACATCTATAGAAACCGCAAGCACTGGCATTCCATCAACGCCCAGGTAGTATGTGATGCCAAGGGAATCATCACCTCAGTATACGCCAACTATCCAGGCTCCACCCACGACAGTTTCATCTACAGAATGTCTACCCTAAACCGGGAAATAGAAGCTGGGCGGCATGGCGATACATGGCTGCTCGGTGAATATAAATGCCACTGCGCATGCATGCATGTCAGATACTGAGTAATGTCACAACCCCACTAATGATACCCATCACCACCTCCCCAGGGGACAGTGCCTACCCTCTCAGCACCCACATGATGACGCCAATTCGGAACCCCACCACGCCACCCCAGGTAAGATACAACAGAGCCCACATTGCAACCCGGGGCATCGTGGAGCGCACATTCGGAGTGCTCAAGTCACGCTTCCGCTCCCTTGACCGTTCTGGCGGGCAGCTGTTATACACTCCCCCAGTAGTGTGCAGGATCATAGTGGCAGCATGTGTCCTGCACAACGTTGCAACACCCGGGGCCTGGCCGTGGACATGGTGGTGCCCCCACATCCCCAACCACATGCATGCCCACTGCACATGGGAGGGGAAAGGGCACGGGGTGAGGCAGCCCGTACGCAGCTCGTGGCTAATTACTTCACATAAAATCACACCCCTGTGGAGTACACACAGCCCTGGCACATACCAGCTGACAATCAATGATGATTGTAACTGACAATTATGATGTGTCAATGGACAGTCAACTGTCACAACCATACCAGCCTGAGATTGTACATCTGGAAGTGTTCCATTGTGTGCTTCCCTACCTACACAAACACCACCAATGCTGTGTTCAAAAGACACACTTCTATGCTGCTAAAATCATTACCCCCTTGCAATACACAACATGACAACAGTGCCATGTCACCCAACCCCTCCCCAGCCCCGCCACCCAACACACCATGGCATGGCATGCCATGTGAGAGCAAACAAAGTCATCCCCCAAACATGACACGTGTCACAAAGTACAGTGTCCCTAATGGAAACTGGCCACACACAATATGCCCACATAAATGTAGAAACAACAACACACATGACCAAATACTTACCACAATACAATCGACATAGCATAAACATGACAGTACTAAGGCAAAGGATAGATAGTCTTACAACATGAGAATGCCAGCACATCCACCACCTCCAACTGTACAGTGTTGTTGCCACGCACATCTGGAAGTCCACTGCTCACAACATGAGCTCCATCTCCAAAGTGGACGGCCTTTTGAAGACATGAGGAATGAACCTGCAAATTAGGAGGGAGACATGGATGCACAAGCACACATCAATACACCATGCAGTGCACAATACAACAACAATATGCACTAGGAATGTATACACAGCATTGACTACAGACTGCCCACACATGTCGTGGGAGTCCAACGTCACTTTGTAAGTCACTGTCACTTGGGCACACCCTTTGCAAGCCCATGGAAACGGGAAGCAGGAGGGGTGTGTGTCTCACGAACCCAAGCATCTAACCCAAACTCAGGACAAGCCTGCATGTGCCCAGCCGGAATACAGTGGGTGCCCACGGGAGCCACACAAGGCAACACACTGCAACAAAAAATCAAAAATGGCCATGTGTGGGCCAGGTGGGGTGGGGGAGGCCACCTAGGAGGTCCGAGGACAGGGTGCCCACCAACAGCCACCTGCGTGAATGTTGGGGAAAAAAAAACACCTCCGTGGGCTCATGGCCTGCACGGCTACTAAATTGTGGGAGATTCACTGCTGGATTCGCTCTCCTCAACCTCTGCTGCTGCTGCCACAGGAGGTGGTGGTGCTATGGGAGGCAGCCCACGCAAAGCCCTAGTTTGGTCCTCCATGGCAGCAAGCATGCGGGTGTGGAAGGCCTCGTTCTGGAGGGATATGGTGCGGAGATCCCCATGCAACACCCGACGTGTTGCCCGGGCCTCCGCCCGAGTTGCCTGCATCTCTGCTGAGAGCGTACGGGTGACGCGCTCCAGCAGCTGTTCCGTCCTGGTGACAGTGGAAGCCTCAAGGTCCACAAGAGTCTGCCTGAGGTGCCGGACCTCTCCCCTCAGGGCTTCCCTCTGTCCCTGGGCATCTATAGAAATTGATTCCCTCAGATTGTCCAGGGCCGCCTGTCTGTCCATGTTGGACGCCAACATGTCCTCCCTGACTGATTGGCAAATGGAGTCTGTTGCCTGCTGTAGTAGCTCCATCTGCCTTTCTGGGGGGACAATGGAAGTGGTCACCCTCTCCATGGCTTGAGCAATCATTTCTGATGATGCTGCCTGTTGGTTGGCCATACCGTAAATGGATTGCTCCCATGCGGTATTGCCCGGTGGCGGACGGCCACCGCGTTGGCGGGCACCACACCTGTCTGGGGCAAGGCGAACTGCGCCTTGCTGTGTCGGCACTGCCTGAGGCTGCAGGACTGCATTTCCCCTCTGAACTGCTGGCCCAGGTACAGGATCAGATGTTGCAGAGTGTGGCCCTGCATCCGTAACCACCACAGGCGCACCTACCAACACTGACATCCCCATAGTGGGCTCTACCCCTGGTGCAGGTGGGTCGGACAGAACAGTATCCCTTCCATGAACACATACCTGCGAATCCACATAGGCCTCATCCGAATCAACACCTGAAAAGAGTTCTGGGGAGGTGCAGCCAGGGACACCCCTGGACAGTATGGCCTGCAGCAAGAGAGGGTTCTCCCCCACCACCAAACCACGTCCCCCACTGGTGCCTGGTCGTGCTTCAGATCCCTCCTGGGCCTGCACCATCTCCTCTCCCTCAACAGCATCAGGTGCGTCATCCTCTGCAAAAACATGAAAGACAGAAAATGGAAACAGGCATTAGCACCATGGCACGCTATTAGGCCAGACAAGCTACAGTACCAGTACTTGATTTACACATGTCCCACATGACTATAACCCTCCCATGCATGCACTGTCCATGAGTTGGAAGCGGAGGAAAATGTCAGACACTGATGACACCAAGATGGGAGAGCAACACATCAGCTGCATGCTGGCTAGCAGTGCCATCACACATTGGCCTGTGAGTGGCATGTCCAATACACATACATGACACATGCCATCATACAGATGGCATGTACCATAGGCATGTCATATATGTGACAATAGGGCAGAGTGATGCGCAGTAGAAACAGGTGAATTTCTACAATCAGCCTGAATGAACACAGCTAAATACGGAACAATGTTGTAGCAAGATGCCACTTCAAGGGCAACTGGCGCGATGTAGTGCAAAACGCCTACTGTGGGCAGAAGGGATACTGTAATACCCAAATCCCGGGGCGCCGAATGCATTGGATGAAGCACATGGGTGGCCCAAAACACTCAGACACACACACCCTGACCTGGCACTCAACCAGAACCCCTCCCACAAACAACATACACATGGATCACACACACATGCATGTGCACTCACTGGACAATGCCTCGTAATCTGGCAGTTCTCCCACACCTTGGATCTGCTCCTCTGTGACGTAGGTCCCAGCAACATGCTCATGTAGAGTGAGTTCAATGTCCTCTTGTGGAGACCCACCTCCAGTCACCAGAGTTGCGGCATGACTTGAGGCCAGCTTTTTCTTTGCCCTACGCTTAAGGTCGTTGTTAGGGAGAATTCTCTGTTTAGGCTGAATTTCCTAACCTAGTGAGTCCCCCAGCAGCTTTGCTGGATTTCTGGAGTTTGTTTTTTTCCATCCTGCCAAGAGTGAGACTCTTTTCCTCCTACTCTTGGACATGAATGTGTGTAATTCCTTTGAATGTCAATGTGTTCTATGGGCTATGGGGTCTTTTACTCCATAGGGTCTCATATGTTTTTCTATGTGTGTTACAGTGTTACACCGCACCCTACGTGCCGTAACACTGGGGCGTCCTAGCGGACCTCCACCATAGACTCCATACCCGGGGACTGACTACTGTCTCCCCGGGCATGTAAAGTCACCATTGGCTTTACTAGACCTAAATTTACTAACAGGACTAGTACAAACCATCTTATTGTGGACGTACTAGTAGGGGTAATTTGATTACTCCTGGATCTGTTACTCGAGGGGGTACTGTCCCGTCCCCCCTCGTCGAGTTTTGGCTGGTGGCAGTGGAAACTACTTGTTATGTTCGACCCCGAACATAACCCTATGGGATTCGTCCCATTGTTGGAGATTGATACTTTTTCTCGTTAATCTCTAACGTACCACCGACCTACTTATCTTAAATAAGTTTATCGGATGGTATTTTCTGCCAGAACTCGGTTTGTAAAATGGCGTCTGTGTTCGTCTCTGTGATTCCTAAACCAAAGGTCGAGCCCTTTGTTCCACTTTTGGCGGGCTCTGTAGAGAGACCCTCCAAAGTGGTGCCATTCTGTCTGGGTTACCACAGGGGTGTGGGAGGGGGTTTAGGCACCCTGGACCGAGTTGCCTTGCCAACTCCGGTCGCACTCTGGAGTGATTGGCCCAAGTGGTGAGCCTTCCCGCTCACCACTTAGCATGTGTTGATTGACAGCTAGGCTGAATGAATGGGGGTTTTCTGCATAAAAGCAGGGCTTTTGGGACTGGATCTTCAGAAGTCGCCACAGGACCTAAGAATCCGACGAGGGTAACGCTGAGCCGACCTGCACGATACCTCCGGTGGAGCCCTGCGGAACCGACTCACCACTTCCCGATGACAGAGGAGATCTCCGTGCCGGAGAGTCTCTTCCCCTGACTGGTGGGAACAACCAGTCCCCTTTGCTTTTTATTCGCCTCAGGACGCAGTGGTCGAATTGCCCGTGCAGAGCACCGCGGCAACCGGATAGCCACTACCTCTGTACCGCGACCAAAAGTGGTGCCTTGTGACGGAGCACTCCGTGGCTGGTCTCTTCCCTGGTGGTGCACCGGACTTCATTTTTCTTCGACGACGAGATCATCTCTACTCTTGGCAAAGACCCGACGTGCATCCACCACCAGGAACAACTGCCCCCGCCGGAGCTGTCCTCCACAACAAGGTACCGTGTCCGCCTGGCTTCCCTTTCAATCGGTTCGAGTGAGGTGTCTTAATCCTCTCCTTTCCGTTGGGTCGCCTCCAAGCTTTTCTCATTTATTGTTCTGAACTGGTTCAATCTGCCGAAACAATTTGCTACAAAGACTTGAATGCATCTCCACTAGAGACTTTTTGGGACATATCGCCTTGCCTCTCTCCGAGTGGGCCTGGCCTCTGAACTTTATGATCTATTGTGGTTCTTGCTTTCTTACGGTACATTTTGCCCGTGAAGTATTGAACTGTGTTAATTTCGTAACCTGCCTATCTTTTTCTCTCCCGTCCTAACTAATATTAGAGTGTCATCTAGGTTGAGGTATACACCTCTGTCTGTAAATAAGTGGTGCCGGTAGAACCTAGACTTGTCGAAATATTGCTAGGGGGATTGATCGTTTCTTCTTCGTAGAGTAATTGTGTTTGATTTGTTTGCCGTGAATTCGCCATAGTGTTTTTCATAGATGATTCGTTATAATTAAATACCTTAATATCTTTACACTAAGCCTCGTTGCGTGTTTGCTTGTCTTGCTGGGAAGAATTGCCCTATTTTGTATACTCCACATACTGCTCAACTCTTCTTGAGGGAAGTCTGACTGCTCAGCCACAGCTACCAAGTGAATCTGTGTGGTACAGACTACTACCAAGTGGGTTCACCGCCAAACACCTGTAGTCCTAAATCTTTTGCAGTGGTCCCAGAGGGAACTGCACAGGTTTCCGCCTAACAGTCGTTCCAGCGCTTGTAGCACTCAACAGCTGTGCGCCTCATAAACCCAAGGGCACTTATGCTGTCCGCGATGGACTGCCAGTGTGCCTGACGTCGAGCAGGTGTAATCCTACACCCTGAAGTGACCAACATTTCGGCGTCATGTTCGGACACATACTGCACAAGTGCATCCAGTTCGGCATCATGAAGCTAGGCTTCCTTGGCGTGCCGGACCGTGTAGCCGTGTCGGGGTCATCAGCCTGTACTGGACAAGCACTCTTCCTCTTTCTTTTTGTGGGTGGTGGGGATCCGGAGTGCCCTACGCCGCTCTGGACACTAGAGGCAGGAGCACCGGTGGACTGTGTAGTAGTAGTGTGCGATGGCACACTGACCACATGACTTTCTGCAGGCATTAGCTGAAGTGTGATGATGGCAGGGGGAACCTCAGTCTGATGTACCGGGACCAACACTGTCCTGGCTGGGAGAGTCAGAGCTGGGGTGGACGGAGCTGCAGCTGCCCCTGCAGCCTCCCCACCCCGCCTACTCGTGGACGGAGCTGCAGCTGCCCCTGCAGCCTCCCCACCCCGCCTACTCGGGGCAGCAGATGACATGGCTGCCCATGTACCACGTGGCCTGGTGACACTGGCTTGCACCGCCACCCGTGGCCTAGACTTGGCGACCTGGAAGTCAGCCTGGGAGTCACCCTGTGCTAGGTCAGGTGCCACAACGGGCCGGTCCAACAAGGGCTGAGCAGGGATGGTGTCAGCCACGTTTCCCTCGACCATGGGGGGGGGGGATGTGTGTCCCTGACTGGTCCTCCACACGTGGGGGGCTAGGGGGAGTCTGCAAATCCTGGCCACGTCCCCTACCGCACCCACCACGCCCACCTCTTGAGGCTCGGCCACCTTTGCCACCCTTACCACTTGCTCACCTCCCAGCCATGGCACTGATGGAGTTGTGCGTATGGGAGTTGCAGTGGACAATTGTCCTGGGCAATTGGGGGTCAAAGGGGTAGGGTACTAGATGGAATTCGTACCCAAGTGCTCTAGCAAGGCTGTATGGAACCCCTGGGGAAAGATGACGGGTCATGCAATGCACAGGCACCCCTAAAACAGAAAATGACGTGCACACGACCCCTCGTAGACCACGTGTGTGGGAAAAGGAACCTGCACTACGCTGTGGCACCCAAAAACACAAAAATGAATGTATGCGTGTCACACGCAGCCTACAATGACCTCTGAAGGGGTACGCTACACACGGGGCTAGCACAGTTGGTAAATATGTGCGCGACTCACCGTCTGCCTGGGAAAAGAGCGTGAAAAATACGCGTGTGTGCACGTTGGCAACACCCCCGCCAAAAGAAGATTTGTACACTGTCTGAGGAGACAGGACAAAAGGAGAAGTCAACGCTGTTTGAGGAAACAGGTCGAAGAGAAAATCAGAAAAATACTGACAGAGGTAACAGGGAGTACGAACTAGAAACGCTGTGAAGTAAATCGCGTGTGAACCGACAAGAAGTACAGATTTCACCCACTCGCTCTCCACGGGAAGCACGTACAAGGAAATGACGTACTACACGCACCTTTTAAACCGCACCACACGTCCAACGTCACTTCCGCGTATGCGCACTGAGGCACTATCCTCCAATTACGCGGGCTGACACTCGGACGTGCAGTTTTTGGTCTTGTAACATTCCCCCGGGTACAGGGACACCCCCGCGCGTCAGGGCCTTTGGTCCAATGGAATCGCGTACACAGGCCAATCGCGTGTGGAACTTCTCGCGCACCCCTGAAATACACGCGCCCAGGCCAATCGCGTGTGGATCTTCTCGCGCACCCCTGAAATACACGTGCCCAGGCCAATCGCGTGTGGAACTTCTCGAGCACCCCTGTAATACACGCACCCAGGCCAATCGCGTGTGGAACTTCTCGCGCACCTCTGAAATACACGCACACGCTCCACCAGGCCCGATCGCGTGTGGTACTTCTCGCGCACCTCTGAAATACACGCGACCAGGCCAATCGCGTGTGGAACTTCTCGCGCACCTCTGAAATACACGCACACGCTCCACCAGGCCCGATCGCGTGTGGTACTTCTCGCGCACCTCTGAATTACACGCGACCAGGCCAATCGCGTGTGGAACTTCTCGCACACCCCTGAAATACACGCGCCCAGGCCAATCGCGTGTGTAACTTCTTGCGCACCCCTGAAATACACGCGCCCAGGCCAATCGCGTGTGGAACTTCTCGCGCACCCCTGAAATACACACGCCAAGGCCAATCGCGTGTGGAACTTATCGCGCACCCCTGTAATACACGCGCCCAGGCCAATCGCGTGTGGAACTTCTCGCGCACCTCTGAAATACACGCACACGCTCCACCAGGCCCGATCCGTGTGGAACTTCTCGCTCACCCCTGAAATACACGCGCCCAGGCCAATTGCGTGTGGAACTTCTCGCGCACCCCTGAAATACACGCGCCCAGGCCAATCGCGTGTGTAACTTCTCGCGCACCCCTGAAATACACGCGCCCAGGCCAATCGCGTGTGGAACTTCTCGCGCACCCCTGAAATACACGCGCCCAGGCCAATCGCATGTGGAACTTCTCGCGCACCTCTGAAATACACGCACACGCTCCCCCAGGCCCGATCGCGTGTGAAACTTCTCGCGCACCTCTGAAATACACGCACACGCTCCCCCAGGCCCGATCGCGTGTGAAACTTCTTGCGCACCTCTGAAATACACGCACACACTCCACCAGGCCCGATCGCGTGTGTAGCTTCTCGCGCACCTCTGGAATACACGCACACGCTCCCCAGGCCTGATCGCGTGTGGGACTTCTCGCGCACCTCTGAGATACACGCACATCCTCCCCCAGGCCCGATCGCGCGTGGAACTTCTGGCGCATGTAGATCTTTGGAGCACATTTTTTTCCTGCGCAGGGACGCTACCGCCTGCTTTCGTGTGGCGGACATGTATGGGCCTGTGCGCGTCTTTGGCCGTGCGCTGTTTTTCCCTATTCGATTCCATGAATACGTGTTGTAGGCGAGCGTGTGGGCGTTCTGCGCACTTGCCTCCTGTACTTCCCCCGTGACGCCCACATTTTGACGAGTTGTTCCCCATTCTGCGTGGAACGCCCCGTGTTACGCCTACTTTTGTTATGTGCGCCGCGCTATGTGCGAATTCGCTGTGGCCTTATCGCACGGCGTTCGGTGACCTGTGCGCCACGGACTTTTTCAGCGCACATCCCACATTTTGCGCGTGCACAGGCTTCCATGAATAGATGTGTGATGTTTTCTGTGCGATAATCGCACTTGCACTGCGATTTTCGCTATTTCACTGCGAATCGCACGTTTTCGCATGCGTGCGCCGTTTTTTCGGTGCACATTGATTCCATGAATCGGCCTGTTAATCTTCACCAATACCATTGCCACCTCTCCTCGTTCCTGCTTTCATCTCAACGTTGTCTTCCTGTGCCGGTTTCTACATCCTTTCTCCTGATCTGTCCCTCTTAATTCACCTTTCCCTCCCTGCTCAGTCCTCCTTCCATTTTCTGCTCTTCACCTTTCTGTTTCTTTCCACCTTCCTCCTGATCTTTCCTTCTTAATATGACTTCCTCTAACTGCTCTCTTCTCCTTCTTTCAGCCACCAGCTCGCCTTTACTCTGCTCCCCACTCTCTAACTATCACAGAACAATGCTGGACCGATCATCACCAAGTCATGCGTGAGATCTGTCTGCCTTTAACTAGTAACTGTCAGGAGTCCAGAAACCCCTCCAAATAGATAAATAAGAAGAGTGTTAAACTATACTCTGCTGAAAGGCCTCAACTGTGAATCTCAAGAAGCTGCACTTGAAGTAACCAAAGAACAGTTAGAAAAATAGAGTAGACAAAATAGCCCTAATATCGGAAGGAACCCAAAATGGAAACTATACAAAGAATCAAGTGGTGTGACCTAGAATTGGTTATATTCAATAGAGAAGGGAGAAAACTAGAGAGAAAATGGAGAGCCTATAAAAATAAGGAAGAAAAAATAACCTTTCTCAGTCCTGCAAAAGGATACAGAGTTTCCATCAAATGAGTCAAAGAAGAATAATACACTAACAGAATACTCAACTCTCAGAACAAAACAAGTTAGGAATTTGGTGTTGATAAAGAAATCTCTAAACCTCACCAAATCAATAATGATACAAGTGTTCAGAGGGATTCCACAAAATTCACAATAATTTGCTGAACTGGTGATTCCTGGGGCGTCCAGGAGATGACCAAAAGTAGGGTTCTGGCACAGTCAGTGGTGCTCCGTGTGAGTGTCCAAGTGATAGTCTCTAGGGCATCAGGGTCCAGCAGGTACCAACACCCCGTGAATGTACTTGGTCGGTAGAAAGTCCAAAGAGGCCAACAGACCTGACAGCACCAGGGGACCAGGTCAAGCAGTTCAGATGCAGGAGAAAATACCCGTGAACAAATCAAAGGGTGATCCAGTAGGAGCCAGAGCTCTGTTTAAGAGCCAGAATCAAAGTGTAGACACTCATTTGTCGGGCAAGCTGTTCTGGTAAATGCAGTGTTTTATACAATCCCCACTTAAGAAGATGACCAGGCTATCATTTGTGGGACATTTTCATAAGAGCCCACCTCACGATGGCTGCTATGCAAGTATAGAGGCAAGGGCTGCTGGGGAAGGTAGACCGCACTGCAGGCCCTGCCTCCCATACCAAAACATATGCAGGGTCAAGCCTCACTGGACCCATCAGCCAGGAGCCCTTAACGCGCATTCATTGGGCCTCATTCCGAGTATGGCGGTAAGGGATAGCGGCCACCGGTAACGAGACCGGTGGCGGTAATCCCTTACCGCCATACTCCGAGGTTCCCTTTGCGCCCTCGCCCTTAACGCCTGCTTTGAGCAGGTGTTAAAGTCGAGGGCGCAAAGGGGCCTCCAAGCCAATAACGGTGACCGTAATGAACGGTCACCGTTATTTGCATTTTCCCCATTCCCATTGAGCCCTATGGGGGCTCATTTGGGAATGGGGAAGAGCCTTGGTGAATGGGGAATTACCGCCCCGCCAACCTTGGAATGGGGCGGTAATTCCGCCATCCACCAAGGCGCTGCCGGTCCGGGTACGGCGTCAACCAAGGCGTTAATAGCGCCATTGGTTAGCGCAGTACTCGGAATGAGGCCCATTGTGTTCTAAGGAAACAGGAAAGTGCCGACAGGTTGGGGGAGGGAGTTGGTGGGGCCCTCTGCCAAATTGCTTTCAGCCTGGCCTTCCCTGGAACGCACTTAAAACTAGAGCGCAGAGTGAAGTCATTTGGCGCTCCCGAAGACGAGAGCAGGAGGACAGCACAGCAGGCATCCTGTCCCATCCTGACAATAATGCAATGATAACTTTTCCAACATTAACAATGTTACCAAGATTTTATAGAGAAAATAGTAAAAGTAATGCAAAACTTCAATGACATTAGACCTATCACAAGAGACTCCTAAAAATAAGGGACTCAATCATTCCATGACACATTCCTTCCCTCTACAGAGTCAGGCATTATAGAGGTTATCAATAAAATGACCAACCATAGTCTGTTCTCACTTTTAAAGAAAGTCCTCATTAGACCATTTGTAAAACATAAGAGAAATGGTTACCTAGAGGAGCTGGCCAATTACAGCGCCATCCCTAACTAATCATTACTGGCCAGAATCCTGGGAAAACATGCTGCTACTGAATTGCAATACTACAGTGACAAATTAGGTTTAGTTCATGACAGACAAACGGGTTTCCAGCCTAACAGGAACTTGAAATCATGGTGTTGGATGTTAAAGCAGCCTACAACACGGTAGACCAGATGTTTCTCCTGGACAGGGCTCCACGTGGATTAGCGTATTGTAGGTAAAGTAGTCCTATGGGTAGAGTCCTTTCCAAACAGCGGAATAACACAAGTTCAAATAAGCAAATTCAAAGCAGCCTCCACAACTCTTGAATGTGGGGTTCTAAAGAGCTACTACTCTCTTTCTCCCCGGCTTTTTAACACATCCCAAACACACGTTTCATCAGGACTTTTACTAATTCCTTCCAACACTATATGAAAGATATATAATTCTTTTTTTAAAATAGAACCAACACAGATAACGGTGAAATTGCTATGGGCCTGGAATGTATTCCGAGAATACTAACAAGATTTTCATTAATGTAGAAAAACACTTTGTCCTAAATGTAGGGACGCAACCTCCTGTCTTGAGATTCCAGTTATCTGGCCAGACACCCTACGGTCCACACTGATCTCAGAAATGACAGCTAAAAGGTGGGGTGTAGTCTTCAACTCCAGTATGTCATTCAAACAACAAATGACTACCGCACAGAGTGACAGCTTCACACATCAAGAAAATCCTTTTCTTTTCTCTCCACAGACCACAAAGCTAAAGTAGAGCAATTCATAGTACTAAGTAAGATCAACTATTATAGAGTCACCTTTTGTGGGTCTCCTCAAACATAACCTCAAAGAAATCCAATTGGTACAAAACAACTGTTAGATTCAGCTGTGGCTTGAAGACATTTGATGATGTCTCTGCAGCGCCAACATTCTTGAAATGGCTTTCAACTGTGTAAAGAGTCAACCTTCAAGCCCTTTGTATTACACTTAAATGCTATTGGAAAACACACCTGCAATACCTTAGTAAACATTTTACAAAATACAGTGTCCTCCCTAAACTGGAAATGGAAAATCTAAAGAAAAAACCTGGAATTGCAGATCCCTGGTAACCCACGAACCACTTCTGTGGAATAGAATACCTGCTGAATTAGGAAAGGAACAAAATCATAAACGATTCAAAAGAGTCACCAAAAAGGAATGGCCCGATGAAACACAATCTGTAGTGAGAATGTCCAAACCACAACCTAACTCTCATGTACAGACAATTATGTACCCCTTGGAACACTAAGAAAAGGACTAGTTAAGTCCCTAATGGAGTTGTAACCTGTGTTGATTTTTGGATACAGTTTCTTCTTTCTCATTGAGGAATTGCCCACCTTTCCAATAAGGGGCCAACTGGAGAAGTCACAGTGCTGGACATTCGATGACGCCCCAAATTTGCCAGTGCTGAACTGATGGGCAGAGTCATAACCACACCTGGTGGACTCTCAGACTGAAGAATGTTTACACAGCGCTGTTAGACTGGATTTCTACACTCTGGCCCAGTGGAACGACGTGTAGGAGGCCAACCTATTTGGTGAACAGTGAAAACTCTGAGAGCTAAAGCCAAACCAATCAAGGTAGCATGGGGAGTGGTCAAGGGTAAGTCTCAGGAGGGCTGAACCTGGGAAAGGGTCTGCAATGAGTCCATAAAACAAGTAATCAAGGATTACACTTAGACAGATAGTTATAAAAATACTATATTTATCGCCAAGAAAACACTGTAAGAATGACTATAGGCAAGTAATACTACCACCTTACACTCAATATATATATATATCTATCTATATATATATATATATATATATATATATATATATATATATATATATATATATATATATATATATATATATATATATATATATACACACAGCCCCTGTAGCCAGTGCAGTAAAATCACAATGCCCCCACCCCACAATACTGAAAGGGAAGGCAATGGTTATTATTTGCAATGGCAGTCCACAAGACAACCCTAACTTTGTAATTCCAACCCTAAATTGACTGGCCCCTTGTGCCTAAAACGTTCACAGTTTTGGGAGCTAGGAAAAAGTTAGGAGGAGGGTCGTATGGATGGAAGAATGGTTCCAAAAGTCAGAATAGGATGTATTCTAGCAAATAAAACTGTTTCCAGTTTTCGGGGGGCTTTCGTTAATAGGTTCTGCCTTAGTCAAACAAATGGAAAACCTTTCAAAAGTATTCAAAACGTTTGCAGTTGGAGATAGGGGTGCAGGTAAGTATTGCTGTAACGTACTCCGGTTTCTCTTCAGACTTGGCAAACCGTCGGAGGGTCGGTTTTCCTGCTGTTGGTTCCGATTGCTAGTGCCCAGGAGTAGAAGATGCTAGTGATGTCCTGGTTGGATTCAGATGCTGGTGCAACCTGTTCCTGTTGATAAATGCCACTCACACTGATGCAGCACTCCTCAGCCGTGGGAAAACCGGTTTTGACGAAAGTCACCAATGCACGGTGACAGGAGTGGACACAGCTATTGAAGTCAGTCTGCCTCCTATCTTGGGTCCCGTTGAGGGTGGAATGCTGAAATGTTGCAGCTGGGACTCTGGTAGAACAAGCTAAGGGTCCCCTAAGTTCCAAGATGAAACACAGAACCACGACTCCTCTAACGCAGTACCCATACTGGAGTTGGTTAGTCCACAGAATGGTTCCAGGAATGCTTCTGAAGATTCTGGGTGGATGGGCGCCAAGCAGATGTCAGGAATGGTTGATCCCACCACTCCAGGATCGAAGTACCACTGAAGGCCTTCTAAAGATCTTCATCCAGACAGGTTTGCACTGGGACTGCAGCAAAAGTTGGTCACCAGGCCTTCTTAGGACGGGTGCACGGGTCTTCCAACATCTTCACAGCTGGCCAGGATACTTGGCTCCTCGCAGGACCTCTGGTGTATGGCTGCAGAACTACTCTTTTTATCCAGAAACTCAGCCCACTCACTGGACGATCTGCCCCTCACACACACCCCAGCAATGGTCCAGTCAAGACCATTGATGGTGAATCTCATGCATGCTCTGTAGACATACAGAAACCAGTTTGTGGTTTGGGGCCAGACAGTCCCAACCCGCTTACTGGGAACACACACACTCATGGCCCTGCACTAGCCCGTGAAAAGCATGGCTTTCCCGGGCAGTCAATGACCATAAAAGGAATTTCCTGACCTGGCAAGGCAGGTACACGGTAAGAGGACAAGATGGCCAAGGAACAAACAAAAATCCTTGTGGCACGGCCATGTTGGGACACTAGCCACTGTTAGTAGCCAAACGCGGTGAACATGGCAAGGCTAACAAAAAGTACAGTAAAAATCAAAAAGTAACTGCTGCAACCAGTTTGTGCTTAGGCACATCCAAAGTAACAAAAAAATCCCTATGAGTGTAGTCTAGGGTCATACAAAAGAAACTCCATTGCATCGGATTGTAAAATGCATTGTGCAATGATAACAAGTTACCCAAAAAATATATAACCTGTAAAAAGAAAAGCGTTAAGGACTGGTCAGTTTCCCCATAACAATGAGCAAGAGTGCAGTGGAGTGAAGCTGAATGCGTCACCTCATTGGAATAAGTCAAGACAGAGTGTAAAAACAAAAAGTAACATGTTTGGGGGTCCATAGAAATGGAAGGAAAGTTGCCAAAAAGAGAAGTCTTTGCTAGCAAGTGCCAAAAGTAGAAGAAGCCAAAGGGGCTTGTTCGAAGTCTTCTAGCGCCTCTAATTGCTGCTCCAGTTCAGATTTGGATGGTGCATTCAGGATTGGAAAGTGAAGAGTCATCTTCTCTCATTTAGGACTATCTTGTCCCATTGTTGGGGTATGTATAGAAGTCCCCTTTCACATGGCACCTAGCAACCCAACTCGACTTCAACAATTTAGGAGATCTTGGTGTTTTTTTTTTTTAAGGATTTCACATTCCATTTGTTATGGATGGCAATGTCTGTATGGTTCCAGAGGGTGATGCTGAAGCCAGAGAATATGCTCCCAGAGGTGCAATGTATTTATTTATTTATTTATTTGCTTGACACAATGGGTTCTGCCGAGTGCAGCACTTGTGCCGGAAAGCTATGTGTAAGAAGCTTCATTCATTGTTGAGGTGCAAACAGTGCCACTGGAGCCTGCACAGTCACCAGTGTTGATCCGCACCTCACATATCTATTCTAAAGCCAAAACACGGAATTGTATGCGAGGCTGTGACCAGGTTGAAAAAAGTGCACCGAAAGCCTTTAGATTTTCAAGCAATTTTTGATAGGAGCTCAGAAGTCACATTTTTTTCAAATCCTTTTGATGTGAGCATAAGAAGGACACATTTTTTTTTTAATCACAAACGATGCACTCTTAAAAATCTGATGAAGGACTCGTTCTGGGTTTACATACTTTTCAAGCTGAATACCTTGTTTAAGTTGTCTGTCTTGTGCCCTTATTCAGCTCCTCTGCATGACTACTGCGCTTTCAGTTCCGTGTTTTGCACAGTGGCTGTGGATCGCTTGCTAATCCGCTGCATAGTACTGCGTTTAGAACAAACACGCTTGCAGAGATCCTAGGGCCTATGTGAAAGGATGCTGATCCTTCTCTGCTCCTTTATGCTGCATTGACTGGCCCTATCGTGGCCACCTCGGCTTCTGCAGTCAGTAAGGTGGCAAGTAAGTTGTTCAACAAAATGCTAATGGTCACCTGCAAACGTGGATTTGTTAAATCTCATAGATAATGATTGGCAAGTTTCTGATAACCCATATCTATATGTTTTGGTTTTCTAGGAGTTTGGATAGAGGTTCTGGAGTAGGTAAACTCTGCCATTGGCATGCTGTGCAATGGTTCGATATTTTGAGTTTAGTTGAAAGAAATTAATCATTGATTTAAGGAAAAAAGAGAATTATTGCTGGAAGCTATCTTGGTAGTTAAACAACTATTATTGAAAGTCTTCAAGACTACTTTGTGCTCAGTTTAGAAGGCTGTAGTTTTGGTGTTGAGGTTTCTTTGAGGGGTGCTGAACAACAGTAACTAGAATGTCATTGTTAATATAAATGCACCATTTCCTCTCAAACATTAACACCTTTTCATTTAACAATTATTTACAAAATAAAGAGACAGGCCAAATCAAAGCTCATTGTGCAACTTATGGTCAAAATACATTGAACACAATCAAGGCTAACTATGTATGACAATGGTCACCTGTGGTTGCCTGTCTTTTTAACAGCCATGTTACAAGGGCAGAGACCATGGATGTATGACTGTGGACCAAAATATAGTTTACAAAATTCAAAGATGGAACACGGAGGGCCACCTGCATGCATGGAGAACACTGTCTATCTGTGATACCATATACAACCAAATAAATGGATGCAATATTGACAATGTTTGAAGACATTTAATGAGTTGTATACTTGAAGGCTTTATTAAATGTGCTAAGGTACTGGGAATGCATACTTTTCTAAAGGGCTTGATTGGTCAGTCAGTCTTCAACCTCCATTCTCTCTCCTGTCTCTGTGCAGATTTGATTTCCTTTTCTCTTTCTGATTATCTAGATCTCCCCTTTATTTTCTTTTTTTTCTACATAGGATTACATTTAATCTGTTTGGTTTTGTCAAACGTAGCACACTTTAAAATTCCACCGCTCTGTAGTCGTTTTTTGATTACTGCTCTGTGCCTAAATTTTGAAAAACCTAACCTAAAATAAAGATTTTAGAAACATATCCTCCTAGCACACCGACACTCAATGTCTTCAGTGGTTCCATATCATGCCCCAACTTACGCCTCTAAGTCACCTTACTAGTTCTAGGGACCACCAAGGGGGTGATTCAGCAGGGTGCCTCCCAGAGTCAGTGGGTGATGGACCCAGGGTGGCATGTGGAGGATCACCTGATCACCATCCATTGGTCCTAGTCACCTGGGAGGGATTAGTTGACCAAGAGATCTGTATAGACCCCCTCTCCAGCAGAGAGCATGATAGTCACATTCATTAATACCAATGATCATAGTGGTAGTTGATTCACGCACTGGAATAGCAGGAGACGAGTGCCCTTCCCATGCCATGTTAGGCAGAACCAAGTAATTCGAAGATGGACTGGCAGATAAAGGTTTAGCCTGGCCCCCTAAGCCCAAACTATACCCAGATGAACTTGAAAAAGGCAGCCAATGCCAGGCTCTTCACAATTGCAAAACATGGGTGCAGAACATCACAATGATCCCAGCCCAATCGGAGCGAGTAGATAGGGCCCTATACACCGAGCAACCCCAGTCAGTAAGTGTGGCTTATTGGAGCAGGATGTTGGAATTTGGAGACAGTAAGCAAACAGAGAGATCTAGTGCACCAACCAAAAGGACAGCATTGGCTTCAAAGACAGTAGAGGGCAAAGGATGCTTGTAAGAAAGGTGAAGGGGGTGATTACATCCAGCGGGAAGGAGGAGTTAATAACATTCGGAGAGAAGGAGGAGGTGATAACATCAAGAGGAAGGAGATGGTAGTGATCAGAGTAGGCAAGGCTGGCAGGCACGAGGAAGTGGTATCCAGGTCCAGCATGAGTGGGTGGTAATATCAGACTGTGAAGGGGATACCGAGGGTGAGGAGGAAACAGCAACGGCAGAGAGTGGGGGAGTGGTGCTGAGATGGGAGCCTACAGAACTGAAGGTAATGAGGAGAGTTGAGATGCGAAATTACCACAGAGCAAATCAATCAATATTATTTTTCAAAGCACCATGTTCCATAAATGTTCATACAAAAATCATATTATAATACATAATCAGAACATATATTTACACATTAAAAAACACATCATAAAAAGTACTTTAAAATACATTTAGTTACATCTCTTAGAAACCCAACCATATACATCAGTTTATTGAATTTAAAATGTGTGCTAATATTTAAAACCTTTACTATATGGGTAGCACCCACAAAACATAGCCACTTCTGATAGAAGCAATAAATATGCCAGTGGAGATTTAAAATCACATGTCACTGTATTTACACATTACCACAATTGTCTTTACTAGTCAACCTATATGCAGGACAAAAAATCATAATAAATCATCATTATTATTATTATCATGTGTTCACAGAATCCTACCAAGTCATTACTGTGTGACCACAACTACAGGTTTCCTTGATTCCTCCTCACTAGCTCGTCCTAGGACGTAGAGGGACTAACCCCAGCCCAAAGCAAGTCAATATAGATCTTTACATTCTGTTCGGGGTCCATTCTATCTGCCACAATCACATCGACCGGAGCAATGGGAATGTAATTCCTCATAGTATGTTTTTAACACGTCATATCTTCCCAAATCCTACAAGACTTCTGACGGAATAATATCCTTATGTGCGCTTTCCAACTATCAGGAATTTGCCTCTTTTTATCAAAAATGTTTCTATCCCCAATGCTCTAAATGTATCCTTTATGTACCTAAGCAAACATACACATGTCTCCAATGATCTCTTTTGCTGGTTTAGCAAATCAATATTTCCACACAGCACAATGAAAAAACAATAATGGCATGCTTACTTGATCAGCCAAGTAATTCATTTTTATATTCAAATGCACCGCATATGTTGAAGTTCATAGATGTATTCCTAGTAGTTGGCAAAGAAAGGCAATCTGTACATGCTGTAATGTATACATATCAGTGTCACCTCAAATTGGAAGACCGTTAGCACCAACAGATATTGAATGCTCACAAAGGCGATGCCTAAGGTTTTTTGACAGCGTAAATATACCAGCATTTACCTGGGTCATTTTCATTCTTTGGCAGTCCACATGATAATTCAGGAATTATTTGCAATTAAAACAAAGCCCTAAATAATCATAATTAGGCTTCTGTCCATTCCCTTGTAGAGGTCTACGTGCTATTTTAGGGCAAAGGGCAGCTCCTTTCCCAACATGTATTTCTTGTATCCCAGTATGTAATCAGCAAGAATGGCCAAGAAACCATCAGTGATTTCCAGGTCTTTCAAAGTAGACCACAAAACTACGCGATCAATGTGATTTACTGCTGATGATAACTCCATGAATGCAGCATACAGAGTTGAATTTTGCAGATGAGCATATATTTCATAATATAGCATTACAATTTAGGAAGCGATGGTTTGTGCCGAGCCCTTCTCTAAAACCCATGAGTCCACAATTGTATGATTATTCTTTATCCAATCCATTAGCCTTTGATGAATAATTGTATTAAGTAAGTTTGCTGTACCATCCATTAAAGTAATGGGACAAGAGGATTGTTGCAGCAATTTCTTTTGCCCTTTTTATAAAGTGGTATTATAATTCCCTTTAACCACCTTGAAGGAAAACATCCATTCCTTATTATAGATTTATATAGTTAGCATGTGTATCCAATGCCTGACTGATATTTGTACATGGCTGCGGGCACCCCATCCTGACCAGGACTCTTCAAATTCCTTACGGCTAATACCGCTTCCTTTCATCTTGTAGAGGGAGTGTTGTGCTTGTGCGATACCTTAGCTTCAATATGGGCATTGTATCGCAATTCTTGTCCAAATTCCTTTCCATAAAGATTATAGAAGAATTTAATCTATTGTTCTGCTGTGACATTGGGCCTCATTATGGGGCTGGGGGTAAATCCTGCCGGTATGCGGCGGACAATCGTAGACCCCTTAACACTGTTTCCGCCGCCCGATATCCCAGTGCTACCGTGATATCAAGCAACAGCGGAACGGTAAATCCCCATTCTCGTGGACTCACATAGGACTCCACGGGAATGGGGCCACTGAAGCACTGGCACCGTTGTCAACGGTGCCAGTGCTTCAGTGAAAACACTGCCAGTAGGGGCATGAACTCCCGTCAGGCCTGCCGGGAGTACCATGCCCCTACCGGCAGACTCGTAGTTTGGCAGTCTGGAAAGGGTGCCGGTATGTTGCTAGCGGCACCCTTATTACCGAACCACCAAACTTATAATGAAGCTCATTGACTGTTATCTTATTACTATTCATGGTTAGATCTACATTATCCAACCAACTTCCAAAAAGTCTGTGGGCCTCATTACAGGTCGGGCGGTCCGGAATTAACAGTGGCGGTAAACCCGCCGCCACTGTTAATTCCGGACCGCCCGATCTCGAGTCCTGCAGGCGGGAGGTGATGTTCCCGCCAGGTCTGACCTGGCGGGTTTAACACCGCCCGCCTGCAGGCGGACGTAGAAATACCAGCACCATCACAAGATGGTGCCGGTGTTTCCACTTCCCCATTCCCATTGAGTCCTGTTGGACTCAATGGGAATGGGGATTTACCGAATTCTGCCTCTGGAATTCCCGGGACACCAGGGTCGTAATGCCCTGGTATTTCCGGGAGTCACGGAGGCGGAATGGTAATACGAGTCTGGCGGTAACCAGGCGGTTTTACCGCCTCGGTTACCGCCGGACTCGTAATGAGGCCCTGTGTCTTGATTCTTTCCATCTGCAATGAAATCCCCTAGTATTCTTTCTGGAGGGCAACCTTTCGAATGGATTGTGTCCTCCCACATATTCCTCATCTTATGATAACTCGTTGTCCCCAGCTTTGCTGCTTCAGAAAAATAATTTCTCTTGGCAGAGGGCGCTGTGCTCGAGGTCGTGGCGTTGATTGTCCCTTCACGGACTCTGTACTCTGTCGATGTCACCGATGGTATAAATAGCTCGAGCCGCGCCCGTTGCTTCAGTTCTGTTCTTCCGATCGCTTCGCTATCGAGAACGGCGCGCTTCAGATTTTCTGTGAAGAAAATGTCGTCATCTTCAACTCCTTCGACACCCCAGACTGGGTTCAAGAAGTGTGTAGATTGTGGATCAAAAATGTCTGTCACGGATCCCCACCAGGTTTGTCTTTGGTGTCTCGGTTCCAGTCACCGAACCGACGACTGCGGTTCCTGCCAATCCATAACTGAGAAAGCTCTTCGTGAGAGGAGAGGTAAACTGTCGGTGGGGAGGGAAGCCTCTAAGAAGGCTACGTTTAAAAAACATAGACTAGTGCCTGTTTATGCCTGGATCCACTCCCACCCACCCAGCCTAGGAGAAGGAGCTCCAGGGCCAGGATCTGCGCCTCTGGAGCAGCGGGCCCCCCACCACGAAGCCCACACCACTTATGCAGCATTTAGGTAAGCGCTGACTTCGGAGGCGCTATCCTTAAAAAAACGAATCTTTTCACTGCACTATTATTTTCAACTGAATCGCTGTGAGCTGAAGGCAAAACTGCCTGATCTGCCGAGATGGATACTGGGGAATACTGCCACAGCACCTGCGACGCCATTAAGGTACATGAGGTACCCACTTGTTCCAAGATGGCCGCCTGCTATCCTTTGTGTGTCTCTTTTGCCTAACCTGACCCATGTGCCTGGGTCTGCCGGCTGCAAGATCCCCTGTCCGATCGACCTGCCCTCACACAAGGTAACAGATACACTCCCTCATCACCACTACGAAATGTGCTCTTGCACATATTCACCAAGACTATATTCGTACTCATAACTATGGGCGGACTCTGTTTACACACTGAATGCTGATCTTGATACTACGGGTATAGCGTACTGCCTTTTTTACACTGTAATTAACTGATGGGCGCCAAACGCTTGTGTATAGCCATCCACTACCGTACACAGATTTACTTAAATAGTCGCCTCCCTCCCAATACGTTCTAACCTTTGTGAGCAGCATACGTGCTATTACAGTCTCACTGCTAATATCGAATTTAGGTGTCCTGTTTTATGCATTTGAATGTAGTGCCTTTTGGCTCTCACTGCTAAAATTGCATTTAGGTGTCCTGTTTTATGCATTTGAATGTAGTGCCTTTTGGCTCTCACTGCTAATTTCGCATTTAGGTGTCCTGTTTTATACATTTGAATGTAGTGCCTTTTGGCTCTCACTGCTAATTTCGCATTTAGGTGTCCTGTTTTATGCATTTGAATGTAGTGCCTTTTGGCGCTCACTGCTAATTTCGAATTTAGGTGTCCTGTTTTATGCATTTGAATGTAGTGCCTTTTGGCTCACTGCTAAAATTGCATTTAGGTGTCCTGTTTTATGCATTTGAATGTAGTGCCTTTCTGGCTCTCACTGCTAATATCGAATTTAGGTGTCCGTGTTTGGTCATGCGATGCCTCTGCTGCGTCGTAGGTACCCTACTCAGGTAACTAGTACCACCATCATGCACGTCAGTGTGCTCATTCTACTATACTACACTCTAGCTCTACGGCTTGCCCAACTCACTCAGCTACCCACTGCAACAACCCTCCCCTTTTGGGTTAAACCGGATCAGCCACCCAATAGTCTGGCCTGCCCGAACCTACACCACCAGGCACGGCTGACTGTGATTCCTAGAATGAGTCCTGCAGCAACCACAGCAGACCCACACTATTCTAGCAACTATATTAACCAAAACCTTAACGACCCAGCGCTGTGGCTGGAACACTTCGCCAGGAAACCCACACCTAACCAACCATGCCCCCTCTTTCTTAGAAACAAGAGACTAGGCACCAGATTCCACCTACGACACTCCCGCATCAACGCCACCAAGCAAACCTCACACACACACCACCTGGTTCACCCTCACCCACCGCCACATGCAACTCCACTACCACAGGGGTTAAACTGCCCGTGTTCAAGGGCGCCCTTATCAACGCTAGATCTCTCACAGCACACGCATTAGACATCGCTGACCTTATCACCACTTCTGACCTCGACTTCATCGCTATATCCGAAACATGGCTACATGCTGCATCTGGTCCTTCCCTATCCCTGGCCTTAGCACCTGACTACGGCATCACGAGATGTGACCGTACCACTGCCCAATCCAGAGGCGGTGGTGTGGCCTTCATCCATAAAAACGCTCTTGACCTAAGAGCGGTACCTGACCCCAAACTCGAATCAGCCGAGTCATTAACAGTCAAACTATCACTAACGCCTAACCAAACAGCCACCCTCCATCTTATCTATAGGCCCTCAGGACCGGCACCAACCTTTGTCGATGAAATATCCACTCTCCTCCTTGACAATACTTAAAATAACTCACAAACCACCATCTTAGGTGACCTTAACTTAGGTCTTGGTGACCCAAAAGATCCTGTCGCAATAGATCTGGAGAATGTTCTAACTGACCTCGGCCTCACCCTGTACATTCAAAAACCCACCCATATCAAAGGCAGAACCCTTGACTGGCTATCTTGCTCTAACTGCAATATTAAGGTGCGTGACAATACCCCTTGCTTATGGTCTGACCATCACATCATAACTCTTAACATTGAAGCCACCCCGCGAACTCCCGCACCGATAGTCCCAGCACTCCCTACTAGAAGTAAAAAGGACATAACTAAGGAGAAACTCCTCCCTTTGTTACTCCCTTCCCTTAATACGGCCTCCAATACCTGCTCTGATCCCACTTCCTTAGAAGACACATATAACCAAACTATGCTTATGGCCATAGATTCTATAGCACCTTTCAAACTCAGGAAGGCTAAACCACAAGCACATCTCAATTCATGGTTCACCCCACAGTTGAGATTGCTCCGCAAAGCTAAACGCTGTGCTGAAAATCGATGGAAAAGCCACCCCTCGGATGAGCATAAAGATGGCTTCCTTCTTGCCTCACTTACCTACAAAGATGCTATCATCACGGCAAAAAAAGAATCTCTTAACAATCGCATTCTGCAAGCTGACTCAAATACAAAGGAGCTCTTCAGAATCCTAAAAGAGCTAGAAACTCCAGTCTCCCCCCCAGACACCTGCACGAAATACAGTAAATGGTGTGCTAACATTCAAGCTGCCCTACTAAATAAAATCTCTACATTACAAGCTAAAATTAAAGACAAGCAGGACAGCCTGAAGCTCCTCAACCGTTCACCCCTCCAGACATTGCTAACACCAAACCATTTTCCTTCTCACCACTCACCGTTACCGAGGTAGAAAACATCATCCTGAGAATTAAACCGTCCAACTGCCAAGGTGACCCTTGCCCAGCTCCTATCATTAAAGACTCTGCACATGAGTTGGCCCCATTCATTACAGCCTTTATCAACTCCTCATTTAGTACAGGTATTGTCCCAGACAACCTTAAGGACAATTGGGTGATCCCTTTGCTCAAAAAACCATCCCTCGACCCAAGCATACCTACTAACTTCCGACCCATCACCACAGTTCCTTTTCTGCTTAAGATTCTAGACCGCGCAGCATACCTTCAGATCCAAGACTACTTGGAATCCAATAACTTGCTAGGTCTACGACAATCTAGATTTCACCCCAGACATGGGACGGAAACTGCTCTAATAGACCTAAAAACCCAAATTGAGGTACTGAAGGACCAGGGCAAACTAGCAATACTACTTCTCGACCTCTCAGCCGCATTTGATTTGGTCAACCACCAGATCCTATGCAAGCACCTCCACTCTGCTGCCAATGTCTCGTCCTCTGCTGCGGCCTGGATCAAATCCTTTTTAAGCAATAGATCCATGAGGGTCTTTGCCCCATCCGCAGCCGCGGACCCTTCCCCAATTCACTGCGGCGTACCTCGGGGATCTTGCGTGTCACCTACACTCTATAACATTTTCACAAAACCACTTTTTGATGTGCTTGACTATCTGGGTGTCTCCTACACTAACTATGCGGACGACACCCAGATACTCGTTCCCATCACAGGTGATTATCTAGCTGACACCAAGGCCCTCAACGACGTCTATCTGGTCATCCAAGCTTGGATGGCCCGACACCAGTTATGCCTAAATGACGACAAGACGGAGCTCCTGATCCTGGGCACCGCTCAACGCCTGAGCAAACTAGATCCGTCCTATCAGTCATTTACCATAGACGGTAACACCATACAAGTCTCAAAAGATACTAAAACGTTAGGTTTTTACCTTGACGCCACCCTATCATTATCCCGACAAATAAATGCAGTCAGATCTGCTTCAGCATATACCTGCAAACTTATTGCAGCTTGCAGACCGTTTCTTACCACCCCTAACAGTGTCACACTAGCTAGAACACTCATCATGGCTAAAATTGATTATTGTAGTGCGCTTTACTTAGGCACCAGCCAAGAGAACTTGAATAAACTCCAAACAACCCACAACAATGCCATTCGTGCTGCCCTAAACATTCCCCGCAACCACCACATTTCAGAACCTAGAACCAACCTAAAATGGTTACCTGTCAAGCAGAGAATTTCACTAAAATCACTCGCCCTTACACACAAATGCTTGGCTAACGAGGCCCCTATCTACCTTTGCAGTCTGCTGTCGCGCCACTCGACCTCCCGACCACTCAGAACTGCCCAGTCCCACTGTCTATCGATCCCTAGATTTAAACTGCACAAAGCGGGGGGCTCGAGCTTCCCTGTCCTAACCTCTAAGCTATGGAACTCCCTCCCGTTACAATCAGAGCTGAAGACTCATTCAACACATTCAAGGCCAAAACCAAATCCTGGCTTTTCGACCAGCTTTAAGACATGCGCAGCGCCCTTGTCTTACACACCCTGACCCGAGGACCTCCGCTACTATTTTTACTGTACACCTTATGGGTATATCCACTGTTAAGCCTTAGCGGCACTGAAACCACTGTAATATATGTAGATAGAAACCCTGTTAATATGTCAATGTAATGTAATGTTTATGTCTGTATATATGCATTTCTGTACCTTTGTACTAATTACGCCCTGATGCCTCCGGGCCTGATGGTCTGCGTGTTATAAATAAAACAAATACGAATAAGAAAGCGACTGATTTGAAGGAATCGGATCGCCATAGGCACTCCAAGAGATCTCGATCTAGGAGTGGATCGAGACACTCTTCATTATCGTATAAAAAAATGAAGAGGAGACATAGATCTCCATTATCTTCTTCTTCTTCAGAGTCGACCGAAGAAATTTGATGTCCGTCAAAATCGGATTCTCCCAGTAAATGGGAAGAATTCCGTAAAAAGATGATGGAGGTTTTCGAGAACGCGGCCCCGACCCCCTCGAAAGAACCTCGAAAAAGCCATACCCCTAAGGTCGCTCCAAGACTACCATGGTAAAAACCAGTAGTGTCGAGGATACTAAAAAAAGTCGAGTCGACGCCAAGCCATCGAAGACTCTTCGAGAGTCGAGCACTTCTCCAGTGCCATACAAAAAACACAAGTCGTCGAAAGCTTTGACCATTTCGGCACCAAAACCATCCTCGACGCCCCTGTCGAAGTCATCTTCGAAGTCATCGAAGACTCCTTCGACAACTTCGAAGGATTTATCACTCCCTTCGACGCGCATGGTAGAAGAAGAAAGGAGATTCACTCCTTTGCCCAGGTCAGACTTTTTTAAGTCCATGTCCTCAATTTATGAGGAATCTGGCTCAGAAGAAGACGAAGTTACTCCTTTTGGAGTTTCTTATGGCACAAAGCAAGTTCCTGAGGAACTTATTGACCAGGAATCTAGAATGAGAGACCTGAGTGATACTCTACATTCTGCCAGTGGAATTGACACCTCCCCAGAATTAGAGTTTGCCAGACCTGATCCTGCAGAGCATGCAGATGCTGGGTACAGGGGTCTTATGACCAGAGTAATAGAATATATGGGTTGGGGTAACACTTCACCCGTTTTGAACAGGATGACATGACGGATATAATTGTCAGAGGGCCTCAAAAAGATCCAGTTCTCCCCTTTCACAGGGCTCTTCAAAGGACGGTGGAGAAAAACTGGGATAGACCTGAGAGTATTGCTGCTGCAGATAGCACTTTTCCAAAAAAATATAGACCAGCTGGAACGGATCCTGAATACTTAAATAAGCATCCGACTCCAGAAAGTCTAGTCATTCAGGCAGCATCTACATCAAAACAAACTGCATATCCCACTATTCCTCCAGATAGAGAGGATAAAAAAGTTGACGCTTGGGCATGTAAAGTTTTCACGTCAGGCAGTATGGCCCTTAAATCGACAAATGTCACCTGTACCCTGGCCAGGTTTACCCATACTCTGTAGGACTGTATTTCGGCCACGGCTGATCATATTCCGGAAGGCGAGGAAAGGGAAGGCTTCCTGAATATAGTCAAAGACGGGAAGGAGGCAATGGGGGAATGTCTCCAGTCTGCACTGGGTACTGCTGATAGTATCAGCAGGTCCATGGCTGCAAGCGTTGTGCTACACAGATTTGCGTGGTTGAGGAAGTCGGGGTTTGCACCAGATGTGCATTCCAGACTCCTTAACATGCCCTTTGATGGCTCGAGGCTGTTTGGCAGCAAGGCTGATGAAAGCCTAGAAAAACTTCAGACCTCGAAAGCGGCAGCTAAATCGCTTAGCGCCTCTATGCGCCAGCCTCTAAAACCCTATTCCGGCTCATCTTCCTGGAGGGGTCGTTCTTTTCGATACTACTCCTCTTTTGGTAGAGGAAGAGGACAGGCTTCTCAAAGGGGCAAAAGAAACTTCCCTCGTGGAGCACGAGGAAGAGGTGCAAAATCAGCCCCAGGAGCGGCATCTGTACCCTCAGCCACTCCTGCAGCCGCCTCCAAATCCCTCTGAGACCTTGTTGCAAAAAACACCAGTGGGAGGCAGGATCTCTCAGCATCTGAAGGAATGGCGGGGCATTACCTCAGATGCTTGGGCACTGGAAACAGTAGCCCAAGGTTACTGTCTCCCCTTTCTAAAAAGGCCTCAGAATCATCCACCGGGAGCCAACTCCGTCAAAATTCCAGATCCGCTCCTGTTGCAGGAAATTTTAACCCTGCTAGAGAAAGGTGCCATAGAACTGGTACCTGTAGCGGAGAGGAACAGGGGTTGGTACTCCCCATATTTTCTCATTCCAAAAAAGGACGGAGGACTGAGACCCATCTTGGACTTGAGAAACTTGAACAAGTTCCTCCGGAAGGACAAGTTCAAGATGGTGACTCTTTCTCAGATCCTTCAGGCTCTCCAACTCCAAGACTGGCTGGTATGGATGCTTACTTTCCTGTGCCAATCCATCCAAAGCACAGAAAGTACCTGAGGTTTGCGATTGGCAATTCTCATTATCAGTTTCGAGTTCTGCCATTCGGGTTGACCTCCGCCCGAGGGTTTTCACCAAACTGTTGGCGGTTGTGGCAGCAAGTCTCAGGAGAGGAGGTATTCATATATATCCCTACCTGGAGGACTAGTTGATCAGAGCAAGTTCTCCAGAACAAGCTCAGGAACATCTTTCGATCACCTGCCACTTCCTCCACAAATTGGGCTTCTCTCTCAATTTCAAGAAGTCCCACATGATACCATCCCAGAAGCTCCAGTTTATCGAAGCAGTCTTGGACACTTCTCGGGAAAAGCTTTCCCTCCCGAAGTGAGAGCTCTCCACATCCAGCAGATGGTAACAAAGTTCCAGAATGCCCAACGTCTACCGGCCTTCCATTTTCTCAGGTTGCTCGGCCTCATAGCATCCTGCATTTTCCTAGTACCAGAGGCCAGTTTGAGAATGAGATCCCTTCAATGGGCACTCAGAACTCAGTGGTCCCAGTTCTCAGGGAATATGTCGGATCTTCTGCAAGTCCCGAGCGCAGTTGCTCAGGATCTTCTTTGGTGGGCTTGCAACGACAACATTCTCAAGGGAGAGTCTTTTTGGCAACCATGGCTGGAGATGACAGTAGTGACGAACGCCTCACTCACAGGGTGGGGAGCACACATCAACGATCTGACAAGCAGCGGTCGTTGGTCTCCATCGGAGTCCAAACTACACATCAACCTTTTGGAGCTGAGGGCAATCGGACTAGCGCTGAAGGCCTTTCTGCCCTCTGTACAGGGAAAGAATGTCCTGATAATGACGGACAACACAGTGGCCATGTACTACCTCAACAAAAGAGGAGGAGTAGGGTCACTACCACTGTGCAGAGAGGCAATGCAGCTATGGCTCTGGGCAATACGTGAAGGAATCTCTCTATCAGCAATTCACCTAGCCGGAGGGAAGAACACGGCGGCAGACGCTCTGAGCAGGCAGAGCACGGTCTCTCACGAGTGGGAGCTGGCTCAAGAAGTCCTTCTGGATATCTTTGCCCTTTGGGGAACCCCTCAAGTGGATCTGTTCGCCACCGCGATCAACCGGAAGTGCGATCAGTACTGCTCAAGGGAATTTCCTCAAAGAGGACCTCTGGGAGACGCATTCGTAGTGGAGTGGAAGTTTCCACTGCTGTACGCGTTTCCACCAGTCCCCGTGATTCCTCAAGTAATCAGGAGGTTGAGAAAGTTCAGGAAAACCATAATCCTAATTCCTCCCGGATTGGACCAGGAGGACGTGGTACCCGGACCTTCTAGACATGTCCATCTGCCCTCCAATACGTCTTCCGCAAAGAGAGGATCTTCTCTCGCAAGAGGAAGGTCGGGTTCTCCATCCAGCGGTCAAGACACTCAACCTTCAAGCATGTTTTCGGAAAGGTTGAGATACAAGGATTGGGATCTTCTGGATGACGTAATGGAAGTCTTGCTTTCGGCCAGAAGGCCAGCAACAAAATCTTTGCATCGATGTCGCTGGAACAGGTTTAGTAACTGGTGCAAAGATAAGGATGTGGACCCTTTTCAATGTGGCACTCCAATAGTGCTCTCTTTTCTATTACATCTAGCCAATCTGGGGCTCCAGATAGGAACAATCAAAGGATACCTTGCTGCGCTGTCCATTTTCAAGTGCACCTCGGAAGAGGTTTCATATTTCAAAATACCACTAATAATTCAAGGACTTACTAATGTATACCCTCCAATACCTTTTCATGTCCCTACTTGGGACTTAAATTTAGTATTATAATTCTTAACTTGCATACCTTTTGAGCCTCTGCACTCATGTCCATTGAGGCTTTTAACACTAAAAACTGTCCTCCTTGTGGCCCTATCATCAGCCCGTAGGGTTATTGAACTTCAGGCTCTCTAATGCAGACCACCATATACTATTTTTTATAAGGATACCTTAAAGTTAAACCTTCATTCTTACCAAGGGTAGTTTCGGACTTCCATTTGTCACAAAAAATACTACTACCAACTTTTTATCCTCCTCATTTGGGCAAGGAAGAGGAGAGACTGCCCAGACTAGATCCCAAGAGGGCTCTTAATTTTTACATCTCAAGGATGTCTAAATTGAGACAAGACAACCAACTATTTGTGGGTTATACTGGTCATAAACTAGGCTTATCTGTAACAAAACAGACCATATCCCGCTGTATCATCTTAGCCATAATCGAATGCTACAGATTAGTGGGAAAAGACCCACCAGATGGGCTTTGTGCCCATTCTACAAGGGGAATTGCTACTTCTGCGGCTCCAAAGAGGGGAGTCCCGGCAGCAGATATTTGTGCAGCTGCAACTTGGAAGACAATGCATACTTGGGGATACTGCCTCCTCCAATGAGGGATTATTTGCCAAGGCAGTTCTGCATTCTGTTCACGAAAACCAAAACTAGTACTCCCGCCTCCAAAATTCACTGCTATGGCAGTCTATAATAAGATGAGGAATACGTGGGAGGACATAATCCATTCAAAGAACAAGTTACTTACCAACTGTAACGTTTTTTCGACTGGATGTTCCTCCCACGTATTCCTCATCGACCCTCCCATCTTACCCCACAGTACAGTTTACGTTTCCTACACTTTCCTCTCACGATGAATGCATCAGTTATGGGGCACGCCTGGGTGTTCCTCCTATATGTTTCATCGAAAAAACAGAACTGAAGCAACGGGCGCGGCTCGAGCTATTTCGGTGACGTCGACAAAGTATGGAGTCCGTCGAGGGACAATTGATGCCACAACCTCAAGCATAGCGCCCTCTGCCGAGAATTTTTTTTTTTTCCGAAGCAGCGAAGCTGGGGACAACGAGTTATCATAAGATGAGGAATACGTGGGAGGAACATCCAGTCCAAAGAACGTTACAGTTGGTAAGTAAATTGTTCTTCTGTTCTGTAATCCCTTCTAATACCACAAACAACAGCATATTTTATAATGAAACACCGGTACTTGTTTTAGGGCTTCTGACAACTCCTTTTTTATCGATTTCCTTTCCAATTTTTCTCCAGGCAAGAAAAGGGTTTTCTGATCGAACCTCTTAGCTGGTTTCATCAGTAATCTACCAAATTATTCAAATATAGAATTAAAATCCAATAAACGTCTTTGATCCCCAATCTCAGGGATTTGACATAACTTGATGTCTGAGCTGCCTTCCTAAGTCAATTTGTTATATATCATATTCTGAATATCTCTAGACAATCTTACTTTTTAAAAATTATTTTTCAGTTCAACAAAATCAAGTTGCTTACTATTGATAATTCAAATACAGGGACCCACTTTAAGAACTAAACTCAGGGGATTGTGATCACTGATAATGGCTAAGAACACCAGTGCTCTTAATCTGCCACCAATCTCCCAGTGATGGCAGTGTATAATTGATGATGCTTTGCTATCTTCATTATCCAACATGCAATTTTCTGAGGATCCTGGGTTGAATCTCACATTCAGTGCTTTATAGACATATTCCAATATATTTGGAATCATACAAAATTTTGCTTATACCGAGTATGGCGCCTTTGCACCATACTATTATCCTGACCCCCATTACTCCACCTAATGGAAGGAGGGGCTGCGGGGGTGTCCCCGCTCCCGTTAGACGGGATAATGGGGTTTGGGGGTTGCTGGGGTGTACCCCGTATCCATTAAATGGTAGCGGGTACACAAAAGGGAAAAGAAAAAAAGGACCCTACACAGGGTTCGAGGGAAGTCGGCAGCACACTTCCGTTTGTTCCACCGTTAAGGTAAGTGGCCAGGGGGGGAGTGCGGCAGGGGTATGCGGGCCACAGTGGTCTATCTGATCACTGAGCTGCGCTGTAATGGTCGTCAACATTTTCATCGGCAGAATTACGGGTGGCGCAGTGATCGCATTGATCTATATGTTTTCCAGAGAAGTAAGTTTATGTAAATCTCCTCATTTGCCAGTTCTGTGGCATTTATATTTGCACAAACATCTTCAACCATATCAAATGGGAAATACCTAGCCATGCCTACTCTATTATTAAAGTCTCTACACATCAGAAATAGATTCTTAAATGCATACCCCAGATAGTATTTATCCCATACTATAAGAAGGATCTCAATCCCTCGGGTTAATTAGTTTTAGCCCTAACATTGACCTTAGTGTGGAAATCGACCACTGCAACCTTTTGCCTATTCTCACAGGCAAATACAAGTAGATGTTTATTTTTCCAAAGAATGGGTAGCATTTATTGTCATAAACATCACCAGAAAAGTTGATAATTGTCAACATCCTAGAAAAAACATAATCTAATACAAGAGCTTAGATTGAACATCGTAGGAGGTGGTAATGAGAATTAATATTTTCTATTTCCCATAACCCTCCCTCCTGCTAAAACTCATCTGCCCTGGTACCTTATCTCTTATTAGCAATAACAATTTTGAGTAGTACATGTTTAAACATAATCATCTGCCCACATGTGTCTCTGCCGCAAATTGTATGTCTATTTTACCCTCCATCTTTAGTGGATCAGTCTACAAACCCCAAAGCCCGAAGTCTTGAGGGACAGCATAGTGTCATACGGTGAGCCAATGTATATAGCATAAGTGGAATTCACACTTTGCACAATTTAGTTTTCATTCCTTTTATAATTCTGGACATCTTTTCCATTACTAGAATTTTACAACATGTTGCTAACCATATGTCTATAGTAGGGTGAATCTCTTTTACCCCAATGTCTAAATATGCACTACCTGACTGCTAGTAATAGGGTATATAGTACTTTTGACATAGTGATCTGCAGCGCTTCATCTTCAATTCCCAACTGCTATGATAAAAGATCATATGGCATGGGTGATCTCTGTAATTCTATCAATCATATATCTGACTTCAAGCCAGAAATCCCTTATTTGTGCACAGGCCCAAAATAATGTGAGTATAAGTGCATTTCTGTCCACGTTTTCCCCGGCAGCTGTCTGCTCTGGTCTCATTATTAGCATGCAGTCTAATTGACGTGTAATACCATTGGCATAACACCTTATATTGGATCTCCATTATCTGCACACACATATTCTTACCTATCACCTACCAACCATGCTACACTCAATGCCTCCTTTGAGATTGATGTATTATCAAAATCCGGAGAGGCATTACCTGCTAATAGTTTATATGTTTTGGTCATTAACCCTTTTGGGCTGTCATATTTAGTGACTATGTTCTCGAAGTGTGCGAGAGGTCTTCTAGCAACTTTTGTAATTGAACTATGCATTACCCAATGGGCCTCATTACAGGTTCGCCGATCTGGAATGAACGTGCCAGTAATTCTGTGGGGTGGCCGGATGTACCTACAGCTCGGAGATGCTGGTATTAACGCACCCCACCACCAAACAATGGCAGTATTACTGGCACTGGTATTACTGGTACCTGTAATACCAAATATTCCCAAATGGAGTAGGACTCCATGCAATGGGGACGTCCCGCTCTTCCTGCCACTTGTAATGTGCCGGTAATTGCATCAGACCAAGTGGTGGGAACAGTATTACCGTTTGATGATATCTACCACCAAACTTATAATGAGCCTCAATGTCTAACCTTCATGAAGGTACGCAAATCTATCTTTCTTGTGGGTTGTATTCAGTTTTGCAATCCTTGAATAACTTGATTTGCAATAACCCCCCTAACTTCCGAAAAAGCCTCAAGACCATGCTCTTTACCTCCTCCTTCACCTCTTCTCTTGCCTACTAATGTTAAAGCAGCGTGACTGATGTGCAGGGCCCTTATGTATCCTCGGGGCTTTGACCCCCCACATCTCTCATCCAAGCCGCTGTTTTCTGCTGCACTTACTTGGGCTGGGTGGGTTGCACTTACATTCTTCTCCTCTTAGCACTTACCCACTTAGCACTTCTCCATGAGCATCAAAGCACCTTATTCCTCCCGCCCCCCGCACTTGCATGTTCCGAACACCCACAAGGCATAGTAGGTTTGTCTCCTCCTCCCTTTATTCTCATTATTTGTTTGTACTATTAATGGCATCTTTTATCCTTGCTGTGATTCATTGTCTACCTTCCCTTGTCCCCACCCTGTTTGCCCTGTGGGTCCTTTGAAACAGTTTTGCTAATTGTATAAGTGCCTAATACATGACCAATAAATAAATAAATAAATACATGGAACATATCCCCTATATGTAGACAACCACCCTGTTTCCATAAGGTGAACGCCTTGGTGTTTGCCCCATGTGAAAAACATGGTTTAGAGAAGATTGGTGTGAGTGGTAAGGGAAGGATGTAATCCCAAACGGTGCCACAGCTTTATTCCAAATGTTATCCTTAATTTCTTCTTTATCCCATCTGATGTTATATTCCATAGCTTTCCCCTCCCATGGCATTACCTTAACTTCCGGGTCCCATAATGTATTTTCTATATATTCCAGCCACTGGGTGGCATTTATCAGATTAATATCATTCGTAGTGGCACCAGTTCTAATCCCACTAAGCATCTTCCATATTTTGCTTTGATTTCCACCGTTTAAGGCTGCAAACATTGTTTGCCACTCTTTAATATACCACTCCTTTTTTTCATTTCATCCAATTGTAGTACAGTTTTTTTTTAATTAGATTCCATTGGACACTTCTGTTGGAAATCCCTTTCCTAATTCCCCTAATATCTTGACGCATTTTTTCCCACCCTTATCTCCTGGTCACAATTATTATGCCTGGTTCCACCACCTTTAACTTTATGTAATGTCATTTTTTTGACAATTTAGCAATCCAGCTCTCAATACCATTAGCAGATAATTCATTTGATTATGCTATATCCCTTCCCGTAAGACCATCTATATATTCAGTGATCCTGTGTATTGACTTAGTTGACCTAATTACCTGCATTGTTAGCCTCCATAGGGCCAAAACCATCTTATACCGGGACATTCATATTCAGACTCATGTTAAATATTAGCTGTGCATGATCACTCAGGTTATTATCTACCACGGTTAATTACTGTACCACTGCTAATAAGCCTGTATTGCAACATACATAGTCTAGTGTAGCACGCATATCTTGGCACTTCCAGGTATACTCTCTGGGTATATCGCCCTTCAGTCTCCCATTCAATACAGTCAAGTGCCATGCATGGAGAAACCCCAGCCATAGGTCACCTTGACTGTTGCCTACCATTTGTTTCATACTGCTTTTATTTAGAATATTCCCTGTTTCCAAACATGGTTGTTTACATACACATCTAGCATTCAGATCCCCCACCAGCACTACATAATCCAACTCCTCCCTGAGGGACCATCCACTGATAGCATCAGAAATACATGCAAAGATGGTCTCTGTTTTTACGCCTCCTGGTGGATCGTTAACATTGACTACCAGCAATCTTCAACCATCTTGTACATCACTGTGTATTTCAACTGCTAGGACATAACCTTTCCCTGCTGGGTGACCAATTGAAATGATTTCAGGCTACTGCAGGCCCCCACTATCAGCCCACCACATGGCTTGCCGATTAGCCCTTTTTTTGCTTTTATTTGGTAGACTTGATAACCATCCCAATAAACTTGTGATGTCAACCAGCTTTCCTGCAAGGCAGACACATCATTATCTGTGATGGAACCCAGTGAACCTTCAGCCGGGATATAATGCGTGTGGCCCCTGGTGTTCCAGCTAAGAATCTGTACATACTTGTAAGAGCCCCTGTGATGGTATACAACTAAATAGCCACCTCAGGACTTCCGTCACATCTATATTGGTTGCCTCTTTTGTTACTAACTAGCTACCCACTCTTCTCACCATCTGCAACATCTCAGCATTTTTTGTTGACTCACATGTACTTCTTGGTGCCACAACCACATTAATCTCAATAGCTAAATCACCCAACTTGTTCCTGTATTACCTAACCTTCAGCGGTACTTCAGCATCACTGCAATGCACACGTGTCAAAGAGTTCGTAGGTTTAAGAGGCTCAACAAACGCAAAATCAGAGGTAACCAATATTCTTAACGATGGTCTTTTATACAATACATTCAAAACTACTGATCTGCTGACCCATTTTCTTGACTCTCCCGGGGATTTGTGGCATATCGTAAAGCTCAAGGCATCTTGTTCGCCAATCGCCTCACCTTCTCCTTTATCTTCTTTACTTAAACTAGCACTCTCTTGTTCCCTTATCTTCACACATCCCCCTCTATGTTGGGTTATCTGACCAGTATTAGTCACAACTCTCATTTCATTCGTTGGCCTTGGACCTTTCCCAACTTGAACCCAATTCCTCTGATTATTCAAGTTGCACTCCAGGGTAGAGCTCCTTTCAACCACTATTCTTTCACAACTTTGTTTCCTCAAAGTCAGATATATCTCCTTCCTTTTCTTCCAGCTGTCCAGCTGCAGTGGGATCATTAGTGTTCTTTATCAGAGCCCGATTTATAGAAATATCAGGGGCAATAGCAGAGCAATTTACTCTTCTAGTTTGTCTTTTCCTAGCCCTCTTTGTCAGTTTTTGTGGAATCCTAATAGCTCCTTGACTTGTCGTGGCAGCTTCCTCATTTCCTTTGTTTTTATTTGTGCTATCACTGCTAACAGACATATTTACCATCTACTTCAATTTGCAACATCTTTCCGTGACAGTAGTTGCTCAGCATCCAATTCTTCAAATACTTCTAATACTGGAGCCTCAGATTCCATTTGTACACTTGTCAAACATAGTTTCTTTTTGCCTAACTTAGTGTTGATATCGGCCCTTTCACAAACAGTTTTTTGCAGCTTGTTAAAATCTGCCCTTATGATCTTTAGTTCTTCGTGCGAGCGTCCACATGCTTTTAGTATCATTTTCAAAGCAAACTGAATTGTTGTCAGAAAAGGGGGGGATAGCTGTCTGATCCTCACGATCATCAATCGTGCTCTTATTATTATCACTCTTGATGTATAGATCAGGGGAGGCAAACAGCCACTGGCTGTTCTTGACTTGCACCAGAGACCCATAGGATATTTCTAGATGACCCTCTTCTGCTTCACCTATATCTATGTTCTTGGTGTCAAAGTCCACTGCAGCCGCGTTCTGTAACAAGTAGCATAATTCCAAAAGTGAATTGTTATCTATGTTTGACTGCGATTGTTCATTCTTCTGATTGTTCACTTCCGGTGGAAAGTTTTCCCCTTCCTTTTCCACTTCCATTGGATTTGATGACACCTGTGGGTGCACAGGCTTGAAGAAGGTAGTAATTCCTCTCTTGGCAGGCAGACTTCCCCTACATTTTGCCCCCTTCTGATTACTACCTCGAGGTTTTGATTTAGCCGCCATAGCTGTTGTATCCAACACTTCCGCCGAAGGGGCTACATCTGGGTTCCCTTTCAGGTGTCGGAGATTATATTCACTATTATGACTCGCCATTTTCTTTTTGTTGGGGAGGAGCTAGCGCTTTGTCTAGTGCCTTCTGCACCCCTCAAGCTCTTTACAATTAGGCAAAACCGCTCTAAGCACTATAGCACTGAGAAAGCTTTTTTTCATGCAAAAATACCCATACACAGGCGTGGCCAGCCACTAAATGAACATAGTTAGTATTAAAATATAAGGTGTAAATAACCACTAGCTGAATACAGTTAGAAATGTTATTCTATGTAGTTTTAAACTCTCAAAGCATGGTAAAGAGTTCTGTGCCAAAAGGAATGCAGCCTGTGCTAAAAAATAGACTTACAGTGGTGTAATAGTAGCCAGACTCCTCATTTTAAAACCAGATGGCTCAAGCTAAATATCCAGCAGGACCAAGATGCACTGCCAGCACACTGCATGTGCTCTATGCTCCCGGTGTGTTTTTGAGGGATAGACCTGCCTCCAGCAAGTGGCGTAATAGTAGACAGACTCCTCAGTGTAAAACCACCATTGACTATTAGTCTTGGCATGCTCTTTGTCCCTAATCTCATTGTGAAACTTCATATGGGCACACAGAGTAGTGTATTTCCCGGAGAATGAAGCACATCCATAGTAACTGCCATTTGCAATGCCCCGCTAGCCTACTACAGTTTGCATGCCCAATTCCAACGTTGCTCTTCAAGGAGTTTCTCTGACTTTGTCACTGCTTGTTCCTGCTTTTCATTTGACTCAGCATTGGCAAACTATTCATCCATGACCTGGACTGCCTTGTCTTCTCTTTCTCCTTTGTTCTGACACAGACACAGACCTTCACTGAGACTGAGAATCACATTGGCCTTTATTCTGACTCGCTTTTGCAGAACCTCTGCACTTTAATCTGGAATGCCTTGTCCATACCTTGTTCTTCTTTGTGATTTATCATTCTTGATCCCTTTAGCATCTCCTGGACTACCTTACCTCTGCCTTGGGGGCTTTTCGTTGGTTGTCTTACTTCCCTGTTTCATTCTGGGATTCCCTTTGGCCTTCTTTGCTTGTCCACTCTGTCCTACACCTGCTCCTAGTTCCTTCCCCCTTCTTTTAATTCCTACCCCACGTACGTGTGCCTATGGGTTGTTTGGACTTTTTTGAAATGTCCTTTTCACCATTGGGTTCGACAGACTGATGCCCTTTCCTGCTGCAATGGCTCCTCTGCAGGTTTGCCATTTTGTCATCAGACCTTTGCTGACACGTATTGTAAGGCTTTTACATCCACATCCACCCTTAACACCTCCACAGAGCCTGTACTCCATAACTTGAACCATTTCCACTAGGTTTCCTGCATCATCTAATCATCCACGGGCACCTCTCTTATAAAAGTAGGTCTCTGGCTTACCTTAAATAGGCTGATGATTCAAACCTGATTTTTCTGTTTATTCTCCCTAGAGCTTGGATTTGGACAGCTGGTGTACTCCCTCCCTACCTTTTTTCCAACTTCTCGGTTAGGACTTTGTTGCCCCTTCAATCTGGGAATTTGGGAGGGTAGTCATTGAGGGCTATCCTTTCAGACATCACTAGGTGTGGCCATAATTTCATACAACTCTGACAAAATATTCACCCCATCCCCTGCTTCCTACATTATTGCATTGATCATTCCAACAGCCAGGGAGAAATGTGTCTTCCACTAGTACTTGACCTGAAACTGAGCTAAGACAACACAGAACCCGTCCTGCAGGTTTCACTGAAAACCACAAATTGCATCCCTACTTCTTTAGAACAAGAGTGACATCTGGAAATATGTGCATTAATCACTCTTGGAGTTGGAATGCACAATATTCTTGATTCCTGGCAGCATGGTATTCCGCTCCATGCACTGTAGTAGCCATGCTTTTAATGGTCTTGGATCGTTCCGGGTCTTGGTCACTGTGCCTGCAATCTATCCCCTGGCTCCTTAACGGTTATAAATCAAAACTGCATTTAGTCGAGCCCAATTTCAACATGGAGTCTCTTGTCTTTGCTCTTTTTATTTGTGTACTCCCAAAATCCGAATTTTGTTAATGATGGATACCGTTTGTTATTTATATGTAATGCTGTCATCTTAACCAAGCATCAGTCGTCACTGGTTCAACTTTTAGTAGAAAATCATGAGCTTGGCCTCATCCAGCCTATTAATCTCTGTATAACCCGGCATGGGTAAACTTCAAATTAATCCAATCATTCTGACAATTCCAAACAATGTAGCCAGCAATTCTCCATAGTAAGTAGCTTTTCTGCTTTTACAGCTGCCAAGTTAGTAAAGCTACCTTAGACATGCATTATTTAAAAAATACCCAATGTCCACGATAGGGACAATATTACCATTCCTTTCCTCAGCGCAACAGGAAATTCACGGTTGATGGCAGTGGTGCACACTAATCCTTTCCACTCGAACAAATTTAAGGAGGGCAAGTGTCGGCATCGTTGATCCTTCTATCCTTTGCACATGGTCGACATAGGTCATCAGAATGTGACCCTCTTCATTCAAATATTTGAAGGTTTCCGAAACAAGAATGCTACAAATATATGTGACCAAGCCGACATCTCACTATCTAGCTCACCTCAATAGATAGCAAACGCAAAACTATGAAAATAAAATGCACACTTTATTTTATTGTGCTGTGCATAAGATATCCAATGAACACAATGTTTCAAAAAGATCTGTACATTCAACACCCACAGAGACATACCATCCTCTATGTAAGAGCATCATCGTAGGACCATGCCCCTTGTCAACACTGAGCTGAAGCCTTTCTCTGAACACTGCCTTTTATATTCTTCTTTTTGAGGAGATTAACAATATGGCTGATTGTTTTTATTCCAGAGATATTTACCATCTGTTTGATGTTTCCTCCTTCCGCTATTTACTTAATGTCCTCCAGTGTTTGACTCATTTACGCATGTGTTCTGTTGTAATTACAAATGAATGGAGGCATGCAGCCATATCCTTCTATGTATCGATTAGTATAAAGAGGGGACACAGAATGTAAGGTTGTTCTCTTTTCAAAAAGTACTAAGTGTGCACATTTTATAAAGGTCATCCTGTGGAGACCATGTCATTACAATATGTAGCCAGGTAATCTATTGAAAAGATAGTGTCATTTACATAGTTTGTGTCCACAGCATGGATTGGAAACAATAAATGGGACAAAATGTCTGCACTTGCAAATGGATATGTCTTACCAGCGTACATTTTACCTATGAAGAGTGTGTCTACCATGCTGTATATCTCGGTTGAAGGCATTTGTGCTTTCTTTCTGCCATCGACCTAATGCCATGTCCTTCATTAAAAGGAGATGATATTTCTTAAAAATCTCTCATGTTTCACAATATCTCTGGTTCATGCCACAACAGTGTGTTTTTGAGTTCAGAGGTGATGGAACAAAGATCAACAAAAAATATGATGGACATACAAAACCTCTGACTCTGGTAGTTCTACAGATACCTCTCTCAAAAGAGCTATGTACCGCAAGAGTCCCCCAGGATGAGCATTAGGAGTCTGTCTTTCTGGTCAACAGTTTTCTCAACTCTGGCTGTAAACTTTGACGTTATCTGATAGGTTCAGGGGATGTTCTGTGGGTGGGTTTGCTGTCACATAGCCAAGAGGACTCCACAGAGTATGCAAAAGGTTGGTTACATTCAAACAGGTTTATTTAGGTAGACAAACACATGAGAGTCAACTCCAAAGTGATAAGAATGGCTAAGTACAAAAAAATGTATTTCCGGTCTGAATGGAACTTGCAGGAACCAAAATGCCTCTCTGGTCCTCTTGCCAGTAACAGTCTTTTGATTCAATGCTGTTCCACCATGTCACCTCGACCGTATTGTTTGACCTTTCCAGAGGACACCATGATAGGCTGACACCAATGAGGAGATGTAGAAGTGCTAACTGCACCTCTTGGGTCTTGGATAATATGAGCAGAGGTGAGGTGGGACAAGAGGGTATTTAGGTGCTTGGTTGGGTTTCAGCTCACCTTCTTCTCTCAGGGTTCTGATCTTTCTATGTCTGAACCCCTTCTCACTGTTTATTGACTAATCTCTTTGACATGTTGCTGCATGCTTGTTCATCCCTCCAGACAACTGATGGATGAGTGTTGTCTTCTTTCCTTATGATTAATGCCCCTATTATTCCAGGGAATTGTCTCCACCTTCACCCTCCTTATCATAAGCCCCTGCAGCCTTCTCTCAGCTCTTGACTCATATTTGATGGTTTCCTTCTCCAACCTCTTTTGTTCTCGCTCCCCTCCTTCCTCTTTAACCTCTATTGCTCTTTTCCCACCTACATGGTAATCACCAAATCCAACTCTTTCCCATCTTCCCCTCCTCTCTTCCTCTTTTTCTGCTCCATACCTCGCCCTCCTTCTGAGTCGTAATTTCCTCTAGCTCCTTCTGTATGCCCTCCTCCTCTTGCCACTCTAGATCTCTCAACATCCTCTCATTCTCATCCTGATATTTCTTCTTTTCTTGTAGTTCTTGCCATTCCAGCTCTTTTTACACCTTGTAAGGAACTCATGGTGGCAACAGTAAAGACAGACACAAGTGATCACAGTTCAAGGGTGTTTATTAAACTGCAAAGGTGGGTTGGAAATATGTCTAATCTAAACCTAAATCTAAGACGGGAGCACGCTTCGACCATCAAATAATAATAAGGCAGTCCTAGTGGCAGTTCTTAGAAAAGGGGCTATTCTAAGAAAAACCTATTGCCAATCCTTATGCTAAATACAAGAAAGTGTGGGATAATGTTCTTAAGAAAGAAGGAAGTGTTCACAAATAATAAATCAGGATGCAGAACTTGAGGTCTCCCTTCCCCATGTTTTCAGCACGGGACAAGGTGGGACTTTGGAGCACAGCACACGCTCGAGCCTTCCCAGCACGAGCTAACAGTTCTGCTTTCAGCAATCGGGGCATTAAGTGGTTAAGTCTCTTTTCTTATCAAAAAGTCTCTTGGCGCAGTGGGCCTGATGTATTTAATGAACAAAGAATTCGTTTTCATATACACTGGGTGAAGTCTTTTTCCAATCCTGAATCGCCCTCTTCCGGGCTCAGACCCTTCTCGATTTTCAGCCTCCCTTTGCCTGGTTCACTATGGCTTTCAACACTATTTTCTTTGTGACATTCACAAAACTTGATTCAACAGTTCACTGTGGACTTCCCTCGGATGGGTTCACTCTTGTCAACACACTGTATTTTGGGACTTTAGGCTTTATCCCCTCTTTATCGACATCCATCGTTCGGGTTTACATCTGTCAATCGCACCTTTTCTCATTCAACTCTTAGGATGCAGGATTTACTTCCCTTACCTTTACAATTGTCTGTCAGTCAAAGACATTTGACTGAATAGAGGATTTTTGTATGACCACTTTGACCCCTCTACTCGCCTTTCCCAAGGCCTTCTAGTTATGGTCGTTTCAATAATCATGTCACCGGCCAGAGTTTCCTGAGTGAGCACCCACGTGGTGCCAGACTCCTCTGTTGCTGCTTTTCCCCCTTTCACATCAATCGCTCTTTATGCTTTCAAAGTTCAATTAGCCGTTTGCTACTGTTCATTCAACACAGTTCGGTTTCTTATCAACTCTCCCCTCCACTCACTGGCTGTGATGAACCACTTTGCTTTCTCGTTGGAGTCAAGGTTGGTGTCACAGAGACAAGTGTCTCTCCCCGGCTTGGTTATCAGTGGAGGAGGGTCTTGTGTACCGTTGACATCTGCTGCAACACACGCTGGCTGTTGTTGTGGTCTTGCGATTCCTTCTGCAGAGATTTCACGGGCAAGGTCGCTTCTCTCTTTGTCACCTTCTCCATATGCACCGTCTTTCTCCTCCTTTTCAACTGCCGTGCTGAGTTAGCTCTCTGGACGTGCCGTTTGCCTTGCTCATATTGTGCTCTTGTGCTCCACCTTTTATCCCTGTGGGGAAGGGAAAGGGCCGTCAGGTGTGTGCGGTTCTGGTTAATTGCCTGACTTTGCCTGACCCTGGTGTTGTGACATGTCAGGTAAATAGCTTGAGTGTTAGTCCGTCGTCCTTCGTAATATGCGAAAGTGTTCACATCGGAAATGTGGGTGCGGGTAAAGTGCTTGTGTATCCTACATGGTATGTTGGGGAAAAGTTGTTGGGAGAAGGGGGATACCGCGTCACACCATTCGATGTCCCACTTCCACTCACCGAGGGCCCCCCATCCAAGTGATCCTCTCTCACTGGTACACCCCCAGGAACTGAATCCAATAGCAATGGACGTGTCCTGGCCACCTGGATGACAGAACCCCGGGACTAGTCAAGGAGACACCTTCAGGTTTCTCACAACTTTCACCGCAAAAAAGAAGGGGTACCTGTTTTAACGTCCCTAGTTCTACAGGTCAATCTAACATAAATATCACAAAATTTGAACTAGTAGACCAAATACAAGGATGACGGAGTACACAAGTGGTTTTAGCTTGGTTTACAATTCCCAAGTTTATTTTCTTTAATTATGCAAAAAATACTATATCAAAAAATATATATATATTCAACATTTCATATAATTCTGTGGCCCATACTCTTAATTCATTCATTCACATTTATACTTTCTTCATCAATCTCTCATTCTGCACTTCATACTTTGAAAAAATGGTCTGTATATAAAAAACAGTAAAAACATCTGTTATCTCTACATGTGTTTACAATTCATTGTGAAAAACATCCCCACCAATTTGGGGTATTACACAAGTCTGTGTTCTGTTATTCCCACAGTTCTCACGTCGAAAACCTCCAGTGTATGGCGATCCACTGCTTCTCGAAGCTAGGGCCAAGCTCAATAAATCAGTCAAGCTGCTGGGGTTCAAGACCTATAGTTTAAAAAAAATCTGTTTCAAAGACCCAGGTGGCCTCATTATAAGCTTGCTGGCATCCCATCAGTAATTCTAGTGGGATACCAGCAAACTGACCCACTGTTTCCGCCATTTGATATCCCAGGATATTACAGGTGGCGTTAAGGGCAGGAAATCTTCATTCCATGGAGTCCTACAGGACTCCTTGGAGGGGATTGCAGTACCTCTAATGCCTGTGTTTTTCTGCTGGTGGAAGCCTGATTTACCTCCAGCTCTTGGCTGGAAGTAAATCAGTGACACCCACTGGAAAATGTGTAGCTTTGCGGTGCAGTAATAATGCTGGTCACAGAATTAATGGCACTTTCCTGCACCGCAAAACTTGTAATGAAGCTTTGTCTCTGAAATTCCAATTGTTAGACCTGTGTTTTACTGACAAAATTACTTATACTGATTCAAAAAGCATTTTTTGATAAATCAAAGGTGAAATCAAGCTTATTAATAAACATAAAAACCTTTAAAATGGTTTGAAATGTATGTAAAATCATCTTTTTCACTCCTGTATGTATTCAAATCTCTCAGAACGGAGAGGTGACCGTGTTTCTGGCACCCCATTAAAGAAACTTGAGCTGCTATCCTGGAGAAATGCCACCACTTCTGTAAGGGGATATGGTGCTCTAGTTAGGAACAGCTTTAGGATTTTCTTTTAGTTTGAAGACAAAGAATTTCGAATGGATTGTGTCCTGCAATGTATTCCTCATCTTTGATGTCTCCAATATCCAGCTTCAGCTGCTTCAGAATTTTTTTTGTCCGCATTGGACGCTGTTCGCCAATGCGGTCGACTCAATGTCCCTTGAGTGCCTCTGTCTCGAGGATGATGTCATCGAAGATATATATAGAACATGCAGCACCCGTTGCCTTGAGTTACGTCTTTCAGAGTAAGCTTTTGCTTTGTGAACTACGGCACGCTTCATATATTTCTTCAAAAATTGTCAATGTCTTCTGCTCCTACAACCCCGAAGACCGGGTTTAAGCCCAGGAGGATAGCTCAGCGGCAACGTGCGCACCTTGGAAGCAAGACGACTCGAAGCAACACAGGTTGGATCCCCGGGTCTACGTTTCGAAACCTCTGGATGTTTAAGCGCGTTATAAATACTCAACTAAGACAAAAACAATTACTCAACTAAAAAAAAAAACATTCCTGTAACAGCGCCTCGATGCCCGCGGGCTGTGTGAGCGCTTTAAAAATGCAAATAAATATATATATATATATGCCAAGACTGACGCAAAAATGTCGCTGACGGACCCACATCGGGTGTGCTTGTGGTGTCTCGGTGTGGAGCACAAGACCTCAGCCTGTCAGAAGTGTCAGTCGATGACCAGAAAAGCTCTGAAGGAGCGTAAAGGGAAATTGGTGGCAGGTGGACTCCCCAAAAAATCCCCATTCAACTACCCCGTTGAAAAAACATTCTTCCGACGAAGCGAGAGACGACTCTCCTTGATGGAAGAAGACTAAAATGTCCAGGTCACGGAGTGGCTCTCACCACTCCTCGTCGTCGTCAAGGAAATCGAAGAAAAGACATCAGTCACCTACTTCATCTTCCTCGTTCGACTCTTCTCCAGAGAGGAGTATATGTTGCCCCACGAAGGCCTCTACTCCAGCTTATTGGGAACAGGCAGGACATGCTAAACATTTTTGAGAGCCACAAACCTGTGAAGCAAGTAGGCCATGCTCCTACCGCGCCTTCTTAAGCCGATAAGGAAAGGGCTTGAGCCAAATACTGCGTGCCCTCGATCCTGGGAAGAAGGCCAGATTCTCATTGACAGCCGTCGAGGCCTCGGCATGATGAAAGTCATTGAAGAATCCTTCAAGCCATCGAAGTCCATCATGGACAAAGTCCATGGACAAGTCACCGACATCGGTGCCATCGACACTCGAGATGACTTCATCAAAGTCATTGACGCAGAAAACAAGTTTAGTGATGACTACATTGGCATCTGGCTCGAAACCATTGAAGCAATCAACGCCTTCACCAGTAATTAAAAAATCCTTCACACCATTGCCAAGATTTTTTTAAATCACTCACATCCATTTATGAAAACAATGAGCCTTCTGATGACAATGATCCACCTTTTGGGTTGCAATATGGCACTCCTAATGTCCCTGATAGCTTTATATTGGAGGAATCTAGGTTGCAGGACCTGCATGAAAATGTACAAACAGCCAGTGGAGTGAACACTTCAACAGAGTTGGATTTTGGCAAGCCATTACGAGATGATAATGCAAATGCATCTTACAGACAATGACCAGGGTCACTGATTTTATGGGATGGAGCAGGCCTGCCCTCCCGTTCGAACAGGATGACCTCACGGATATCCCGGACAAAGGTCCTCAAAGCGATCCAATCCTACCTTTTCATGTTGCTCTACAAAAGAGAGTAATTGCAAACTGGGAAGCACCAGAATCAAGTCTGGCAGTTAATACAATTTTGACAAAAAAATATAGGCTGTCAAGTAGTGATCCCAGCTACTTATCTAAACATCCTACCCCAAATAGCCTGGTGGTGCCAGCAGCAACCGCTATCTCCAAGGAAGTTGCCTATCCAACCATTCTACCAGATCGGGATGATAAACATAGACACGCCTGGTCAAGAAAAGTCTGTTCTGCTGGGAGCATAGCTCTCAAATCAGCCAACTCTACATGTGCATTTTCAAAATTCACCTGCACCCTATGGGACTGTGCGTCCATGGCGGCTGAACATATTCCCAAAGGGGAAGAAAGAGACGGTTTCTTGGCCATTGTAAAAGATGGCAAAGAGGCCATTTGTGAGTCTCTACAGTCAGGTTTGGATTCTGCTGACAGTATCAGCAGAACCATGGTGGCAATCCCTGTGATAAGTAGGTTTGCGTGGTTAAGGAAGTCTGGATTTGCACCGGACGTGCAATCTAGATTCCTTAATATGACTTTTGACGGGTCTTTTTGGCAGCAAGTCTGACGAAAGCCTTGAGAAGCTGCAGACACCGAAGGCGGCAGCAAAGTCTCTAGGTGCTGCTATTAGTCAGACTCAGCCCTTTCACCCCAGTGGACTGTCTTGGATGCGTAGATCCTTTCACTACTACTCCTCAGTCAGAAGAGCCAGAGAATGGCTGGTTAAAGAGGCCAAGGAAGATTCCTCATGGTCGACGAGGGAGAGGTGCAAGGCCCGCCCAAGCAGCGGCATCTTTTCCATCAGCCACTGCTTCAGCCGCCTCAAATCTCTCAGGTCTTGACTCACATCACCGCGGTGGGAGGCAGACTGTGTCAGCATCTGAAAGAATGGTGGGGTATTACTTCAGATGCTTGGGCATTAGAAACCATAGCCCAAGGTTACTGTTGCCCCTTCATTCAGAGACCTCAGAATCATCCACCGGGAGCCATTCGTTAAAGGTTCCAGATCGATTCCTTGTGCAGGAAATGTTGAGCCTGCTCGAGAGAGGTGCTATAGAACCAGTACCTGTAACGGAGAAGATCAAAGGATGGTATTCTCCAAATTTCCTGATCCTCCAAGAAGGACAGAGGACTGACACCCATCTTGGACTTGAGATACTTGAACAAGTTCCTCAGGAAGTAGAAGTTCAAGATGGTCACACTTTCTCAGATCCGTCAGGCCCTCCAGCTCCAGGATTGGATGGTGTCATTGGACCTTCAGGGTGCTTATTTTCATGTGCCAATCCATCTCAAGCACAGAAAGTACCTGAGGTTCGCTGTTGGCGGTTGTCATTATCAGCTTTGAGTTCTGCCGTTCGGGCTGACCTCGGCCAAGGGGTTTCACCAAACTGATGGCAGTGGTGGCAACGAGTCTTGGGATGGGGGGGATTCACGTCTACCCCTACGTGGACGATTGGCTGATGAGGGCACATTCTCCCGAACAAGTCCCTATATCATATCAGCGTGACCTGCCACTTTCTCCACAGACTGGAATTCTTCCTCAATTGCAAGAAGATCCACATGGTACCATCTGAAAAGCTCCAGTTCATCTGGGCTGTACTGGATACATCCTTGGGCCTCGCCACCAGAGATGAGGGCTCAAGACATTCTGCGGATGGTCACCAAATTTCAGAGTGCCCAGCATCTCCCAGCCTTCAACTTCTTAAGATTGCTTGGCCTCATGGCATCCTGCATTTTCCTGGTGCCAGAGGCTCGCCTGAGAATGAGATCCCTTCAATGAGCTCTCAGGACACAATGGTCTCAATTCTCGGACAACATGTCAGACCGACTTCAGGTTCCAAATAAGGTTGCACAGGATCTCCTGTGGTGGACCTGCAAGGATAACATCCCTGAAGGGAGAACCTTTTTGGCAACCATGGCCGGAGATAACGGTAGTAACGGACGCCTCACTCATGGGGTGGGGAGCCCATGCCAACAATCTGACAATCAGTGGTCATTGGTTTCCATCGGAGTCCAAGCTACGCAATCATCTTTTGGAGCTGAGAGCAATAAGACTTGTGCTGAAGGCTTTTCTGCCCTCTGTACGGGGAAAGAATGTCCTGATAATGGCAGACAACACAACGGCCATGTACTACCTCAACAAGAAAGGAGGTGTAGGGTCACAACCACTGCGCAGAGGGGCAATGCAGCTCTGGTTCTGGGCAATACAAGAAGGAATCTCTCAATCGGCAGTTCGCCTAGCCGGAGAGGAGAACACTGCAACGGACGCTCTGAGCAGGCAGAGCAAGTCTCCCACAAGTGGGAACTAGCTCAGGAAGTCCTTCGAAAGATCTTCACGGGGAACCCATCAAGTGGATCTGTTCACGACGACTGTCCACAGGAAGTGCGAACTGTACTGCTCAAGGGAATTTCCCCCAAGAAGAGCTCTAGGAGACGTGTTCGTAGTGGATTGGGAGTTTCCACCACTGTACGAGTTTCCTCCAATTCCCATCATTCCTCACGTGATCAGGAGGTTGAGAAAGTTTGTGAAATCCATGGTCCTAATTGCCCTGGATTGGGCCAGGAGGATGTGGTACCCGGACCTTCTGGACATGTCCATCTGCCCTCCAGTATGTCTTCCACAAAGAAAAGACCTACTCTTGCGACAGGAGGGTTGGGCTCTCCATCCAGAGGTCAAAACACTCAGCCTTCATGCATGGTTTATGAGAGGCTGAGGTACAAAATCTTTGTGCTGTTGGAATAAATTCTGCAGCTGGTGCAGGGATAAGAATGTGGACCCTTTTCTATGCAAAACACTGGAGGAGTTATCTTTTCTGCTGCATTTGGCCTATCTGGGGCTCCAGGTTGGAACCATTGAAGGTTATTTAACAGCACTTTCCATCTTCAATCGCCGTCTGAGGAAATGTCATATTTTAAAATTCCTTTGGTGATACAATTTCTGAAGGGACTCACTAATGTGATCCGTCCATCTCCTTTTCAGGTTCTGGTTTGGGACCTTAATTCTGTTTTAAAGTTTCTCATATGTGCACCATTTGAACCACTGCATTTAATTTGTGAGGCAGTCACTTGGTCTAGCATTCACACTTTTACAAAGCATTACTGCCTTGATTCCACCTTAAATCAGGATGGAAGCTTTGGGAAAGCAGTCCTTCATTCGATTCATAACATCCCTTGATGACAAAATACTTACTCCCTCTGCCAAAACTAATACTGCTTTGGGAGTCTGTGAAAGATGAGGAATATGTGGCAGGACACAATCCATTCGAAGAACAAGTTACTTACCCCTGGTAACATTCTTTTGACTGGATGTACCTCCCACGTATTCATCATCGCCCCTCCCAGCCTAACCTGCAGCAGAATGTCCATCTTATTGCAGTTTACGCTCCTTCAGAGTCTATTATGGTCTAAACCACATTAATGCTGATAGTTCTACTGTAAGAATGACATGAAAAAACAGAACTGAAGCCAACGGAGACGGCGCGTTCCATATATACCTTCGTTGACATCCTTTAAACAGAGGCTCTCGAGCGACATCAAGTCGACCGCACCGACGCACAGCGCCCTCTGCCGGAAAATCTTTTCCAAAGCAGCTGTAGCTGGATATTGGAGATATCAAAGATGAGGAATACGTGGAGGAACATCCAGTCGAAAGAATGTTACCAGGGTTAAGTAATTTGTTCTTCTGCAGGCCATCTGGTTTTCTGGGATATTTCTGGCCGCCATTAGTGCTGGGAGATCCCAGTTGGGGCTGGCACATAACCTTTGATTAATTGTTGGGGTCAGGGATGAATAACCCTCTGAATTATACAGTGCCCATGGTTTCAAGGTGACTGGCACTCCCAGGGGTTCCCCTAATTATCTACATTCATTTTTTTAGTTTAAAAATGCCACTAGTTTTTCAGATCTACTTTTATGTGTCTATCTTTTTTTCACGTATGACCATTTTGCTAATTAAAATAGTAGCCTGAGATAGGAAGGGATTCAGCCAGAGCAGAAGTGCCACTTATGTGCTTCCACCATTGTGCAATATCTGCATAACAAAAACAACTTGAATCTACATGGTGGGAGCGGATAGCTCATTCGCATATTGGCCGTATCTCTGATGAGGTGGGGCAGTGACTCCGTCAAGGTACCCCTTTGGGCCGTCTCATGCCTTATTAAGTGGTTCGAAACTGGAATTTCCGCTATGCAGCACTATTTAACACATAAGACATTGGGCCTCATCACGCGGTAGGAGGTAGCCATGGTGCTATTAGCACCATGGCTACCCCCTTACCGCATTCCGGGTCCGGGTTCCCGAAATAGGGACTTACCGGGTCATTCCAAACTTGGAGGACACGGTAAGTCCCCATTCCGGAACCATTCCCCATTCGAGCCCCCACAGGGCTCAATGGGAATGGGGATGGAGCTAATAACGGTACCGCAATTTGCGGTACCGTTATTAGCTCTGTAGTCACTTAACGGGTCCCATCCATAACGCTTGGTAAAACCAGGCGTTAAGGAAGGGACCCGCTAAGGGACCTCGGAATAGGGTGGTAAGGGATTACCGGCACTGGTGACCTTACCGGTGCCGTTAATCCCTTACCACCTACCTCGTAATGAGGCCCTTTATCATTTGTATTACACTTTGATGGTCTAGTCAAACCAGTCTTCACGACAATAGGTGAGTGGAGTGCCTCCAGCAGAGATCTATACACACCAGGCAGTTCACTGCTTTGCATCATATCGGATGCCCTTCAGCTCTTCTTCCTGTCCTGGTTGCAATCAAATATTACCTTGCAGTTCAGCAATGAGGGAGGGCCCCCAATGTTTAAATGACAAGAGATGATTTTGTTGTTTTATATAAATGGCCAGTGCAAGGCTTTTAATTATTTAGACTGCACACAAAACTAACTTTTTTATTTCCCCTCAGATTTCAGAGTTTTGATGAGAGGGCCAAGCAACAGCAAGACTGCTGGCGTGACCTTCAGAAGCACGCCGCTCAAGTGCAGAAGCTCAGCAAGGAGAGGCGCAAGGCGAGATTCTGCCCGGTGGGCATTTGAACATGTCTGCAAGAAGCAGCTCAACCGTAGGTGAAGAAGAAAGGTGGCCTTGACTAGTACCGAGAAGCCTGAGGCTCTTAGTTCAAAGACCTGCTCAAAGGGAGCCACTAAATCCTGGAGACGGGGGCGGGTGACATTGGGACCTGTGGGATCAGCACATGAGACCTTCACTAGCAGAGCACCATGATTGCTCGTCATTTGCTTTGGAAGCTGGGTGCCAGCCATACATACCTCTTTTCTGTTAAATCCAAACATATACACCTTCTCGCTTAACTCTTTATCAGGAGGGATATCGAGATTAAGAACAATCATCCTATATTATAATTAAATTTGGGCATTGAAATGTGATTTGCAACTTATCTAGTTTATTGTTAACTGAGCACCGGAGCCTCTCTTTCACTTCAGTAAACTTAATTAAATAGCACCAAACTGGTACTTTTCTTCTTTTGCTTCTTGCTCCCAGTCGCACTTCCTACCACAAACGATTGTTACAGAAAATGGCTCCTTTAAGAATTGCATGTATTGCTTTGTTGTCTTAAATGCCATTTTTTTTAAAATAAATGTTGTAAATATATTTGGGCTCCTAGCACACATCTGTACACCAAAATCATAACTGGTGCGTGTAGCAATAAAACACACCTCGGTGGGCCGATCCCGGTCAGTAACAGTGCCACATAGCCCTGATTAAAGGCGGCCGGGGACTTTGGTGGGGATGTTCCTTGCCGGGAACGGCCTGTCGAGCTGTGGTTCATTGCCTAAAGAGCAGACCACTTCAACATCAGCCTTTTTATTCCATTTCTCTTTCCTTAAGATTTCTTCATGAAGGCTTGAAATAAAGGACATCAAGACCCCATTTTTATTACCACTCGTTGTTGAATATTCTATATTGCTCTATTCAGCTATGCAATTACAAACATATGACTATTTAAATGCCCCAATGTGTATTTTGCTAGCAGCCATACATTAAAAGGAAATATTGGTTTGAATGCTGATTCTTATTGTCCTGTCTTGCAGATGACATAACTTTAAACGAGGACCTTTTCTTGCCACATTGTAGAGCCTGGCATTCCGCCCCTGGTTCCTTTGCAGCCACACCTGCGGTCATGATGTGAAGGCCCCCCTCATTGTTGGACTATCTGAATGTATTGGGATGCCCTAGTATGCCCAGCCTCCAGCATATCACTGCTAGTATCACAGAAAACGTTCTTAGTTTATTATTACTATTATTACTTTTAGCAAGAAGTTGGCACAGGTCACTGCTTGACGTTCCCAGTCCTTCATTGCAGGGTATTGGTCTCTTGGTTCATGAAATCCTAATACATTTTCTGAAGACTGTTTTAGCATGTTCATTGTTTTTTAAGATTTGTACAGTTTACAGTATATTTACTTGTAAGTGTGTTTCTCACTGAATCCAAGTTGTCCTTTTTCTGAGGTGATTTCTCAGAATGTGCACAGGGCTGTCTCTGCTTCTTCTGTCAGTTACCAGCGAGGACAATGTTCAGTGTCCACCTTTAGTTTATACTGGCATGACAGACAGTAGAACTGCGGGACTGCCGCGCTACCAAGTGAGTATGTCTGGTGCCCTGCAGCGTGTGACATGGTCTCCTTTGGACAGTGCCCCACTGTCCCTGGTTTGGGATATGAGTAGCGGTTTCGAGGCCTGTCACATTCGCGCTAGACACTGTATTGATGTCAAGAGACAAGTCTCTCAAAAAAGACTTATGGAATCTTAGTCATGGAACATAGGTGTTTGTTAGGATTTGCCGACCCATGTTTCTACCATACAGGTAATTTTTAAGGCAACCTATTATCAGCAACAGGTATGCTGCCTTTGCAGAGAGTGCGATCGACCGATAAGGAACGCTGCATCAGCCACCAGGCTACCTCGATCATGGTGCGGAATTACCTAGAATACTAATCTAGGGGCCTTCGCCTTCCTGATCCAAAGACGGTATACCTGCCGCTGATAATTGATTGCCTTGAAAATGACTTGTATGGTCGAAACACGTGTCGGTTAATCCTAATAAACCTGACTAAGATTCCATAAGTCTTTTTTGAGAGAACTGTCTCCTGACATCAGTACAGTGTCTAGCGCAAATGCAACAGGCCTCAATACCGCTACTCATGTCCACCTTTTGTTTTTGTGGTAGAAAAAGGGATTTTTGGAGGAACCAACAGTGGAATAACTTTGCTGAAAATGTTGGCAGGGGGGCATGACTTCTAAATGAAAGGGTCCCCTGCCAAATGAGTAGGACAAAATGGTGTGCCACAAAAGTTGGGGGGACAAACACCCCCTCCCCCTACGCCCATGGGAACCAGTGACTTATGAAAGGGTAGAAGTGTTATTGTGCAGGTAACTTTATTTTTTTATCTGGCTCAAGGGCTTGGTGAAGTACTGCCAATGGGCCTCTGGAGCAGGCAAACAATCACCATTTCAGTTTTTAGGTGTCGGCTGAATCACCGGGGGTCATTTGAAAACCAATGCAAATTGCATGCAGGAGACCACTATCGTTCGCACTTATCAGCTGTAGTAATGTCTTGCGTAAAAAGTATGCTTTGCAGTCAGCTTTTACTGTTGGAGTCGTACTGCTCTTTAGCAGGCCCTCATTCCAGTCAGGTTTCATAGGAATTCACAGGGGAGTTGCTAGGTCTGGAAAAGACCCGGGGCTACGCTGATGTCAGAACTGTTGGAACTGGGGGCTAGCTAGTCTTTTGGCTGTAGCTCCTGAGATTCTATCCGGGGCTACAACCAAAAGATCAGGGGCTATAGCCCCCTTACCCCCCCCCCTAGCAACGCCCCTGGGAATCCATGTGTATTATGCTTCTCAATGAAGCATAACATGAAGTGCTCTACCAAGACAAAGGAGCAAGATGGAGATGTAAACTCTGCTCTGTGCCTCTTTGCCTTGGAAGCAGACGAAAACGGGCTGGAGTCGGAAATCGAGGCGTAAAAGTATTACATCTTTCATTCACGCCTCCATTTCCGAGCCCACCCATTACAAAATGGCCCCGCTGTTTTCGGCCAAAGGAGTGCATGGTTGCATGCGATTACATCGTGAAAAAGCACTTTTTCAAAGAAATACCTGTGAACAAATATTACTGAAAACATCCTTCCTCTTTCCTTCAAAATACATTGCCAGTGAAATCTCATCTGCAATGACTGCCAGAAAGTAGAAAGGACAATGAAGTCTTTTAAACGTATCATCTTATTTTGCCTTGTTAATACAACCATGTCTTTAAATTCCAACACCATCTCCAACACCGACTCTATAAGCACCAAACCCATGGCCTACTTACTCGTAATATGGAACCTTCTCCTTTCCCCGTTCCCTCTCCCACTACACCCAGGCCTTCCTGACCACCCTTTGAACTCTTCCTTACCACAGCCCCGCCACCAGACCACAACTCCCTTTACCCCCGGTAGAAATACCAGAGATACATATTTTATTTTCAGGTTAGATCCAATTCAGGGAAATGCACTCAGAGCCTTCACCCTCCCCATTGCCACCACTGTACAACAGCCCCCAGGCAGAAATAACAGGGAGGACGTAACTTGACGACCGTGGAAAAAAAACAATGGGCCTCATCACGAGTTGGGCTGTAGCCCTTAAATGCGGTGGCAATGGTATTACCGCCGCATTTAAGGGCTGGCCCTATCACGAGTTGGGCGCTAAATCGGCTGTTTTACCGCCAGCTTTTTTCTGGAGGTGAAAATCCCTGTTTTTGGCGATATTACAGCCAGCTGTATGAGCCCGCAGTATTAGCACCGAAAATTCCCCATTGGATCCAATGAGCACAACCCTTCAGGCAAGACATTTGCACTTCTTCTGCCCTTGTTTGTTGTACCAGTTCAGTTTTTAAGGGAAGCATTCACTATGGCTGCTTGTGCTTTACTGAGCCTGTGTGAGGGGGGCCTGGACTGCTGCTGACTGCACTGTCCCTGGTCTGAAGGTGTGATAGGAGCATACACTGCTGCCTCCCATGCTCAGTCTGCCTGTCAGCTCTGTTGGTCTAGCACCACTCACATCTTTTCTCAATTTAGCAACTTTGGCAAGGCGTATCACAATGTACGTCCTGGATTGTCTGGTGAAATAACCCCTGAAGTTAGGATACCTGGATTTGGGCCTGCAGTCGCTTCGTGCTAGCTTTGGTGTTGCACTTTGGCTCACAGTGGCCCAGTGTCTTAGCTGTGAAACTGGCAGTGGGTAGAAGTGTCTTCTTGACTGACTGTGGAAACACCTGTGATGAAGACACAGTCATTGTGCAAGAAAGTAAGTTACGTTGCTAAAATGAGATTGCAAGTGAGTTTGCATGGTTGACACATTGTCAGATATGTGGGTGGAAACCCTCCACCCTTCAGGGTGGGGTGTTTAGCACAGCAGCATTTTACCGATCATGTTGGAGTAGCCCACCCATGAATCGTGGCACAAGGTCTTCTGAGTGGACCATTGTGAGTGTGAGCTCACATCACTGTGCCAACTAACATCTCCTATAACCTTCAATGGTTCTCTGAATGATCTGCTTTCATCTTAAGCTGGCAACTCCTAGGACCTTGCAACTCAGTCTCCCTGCACTACAGTCCCACTGAAGCATGGTCATCCATGCTACCCACTCAGCCTGCCTCTACTGGAGCCAGCTCATCATACAGAGCACACCTACGGAGTAGTGGGGTCGAGGGTTGTGCCCAGATGGGGAGGTGACTGTTTAGATCTGTGTGGCCCAAAGCTTGTGTACTTGACACTCCTCTACTTATTACTGTGAATGGATGAGGCAATACCTGGGAATTTGGGGAACTATCTAACAATCTAACAATGGCTACCGCTGCGCAAATGGTGAATGTACCTGGGTATGGAGATATCAATGTGCACCTGTTGTATGAAAGCTGTAACTGAATATTGTAAGCTATCAAATGGCATATGATGGCAGTGATTGGCACATGAGGCTTCATGTGGCATATGGCAGCAGAAGGACAAGTGAGGCTGTATCCAACACTGGAGGCTGTGCCTGGCATATGATAATTGTACCTAGGAACACAGTCAAGTACTTAGCATAATATGCTGTGGCAAATCACCATCACGAATATAACTGAGCCATCTTTTGGGGGTTTTCTTTTCTTTAGTTATCAAAGGGTCAACCTTTAGTCTATCAGCACACTCTTGTTTCATCAGAAAGGAACCCGATTTTCAGAGTCTTCATCAACTTATTTGCTTCCTAATAATCCTTTCTTCTCTGAGTGTCTCATAAACCTCTTCACCTGGTTAGTACAGCCACATTCTCTAGAGGCTTTCATAAGGTTACGTTCTGTAGATGATTTCTCCAACCTCCTTGACTCTGTCAATAAGGTTTGCGTTTTGTCTTTGTCAATATCCTCCACAAACACCTTTGCTTCATTAGTCAGATATTTTTCTTCCGAGGCTTTCTCCAATCTTTTTGTGTTTTTCTTATGACACTGCACCTAAGAGAATTTCCCCAAACTACTAGCTTTGTCTAAAAGGGACAGTTCTTTAGAAAGTTTATGAGACCTCTTGATTTTGTCAAGAAAGTATTCTTTAGAGACTTTCTCGAACATCTAGTCTTTGTCAAAAAGGTTCACCAACCTTTTTGCTACTAAGATGACACTCTTAGGAGGCTTTGCCCAACCTCCTGGCTTTGTCATAAGGTCTCGTTTGGCACAGGGGGCACATCATGTCTTTACCTTGGGATATATACTATACCCGGACTTGTGATATCTGGAGATGGCCATATCAGACTTCATCTAGTATTAGATGACAGAAGTTCAATATTGTATTGAATGGTATTTGGCATTTGTATAGCACACATCCGCCCTTGGGCCCTCCAGAGGGTGGTTCGCTAGGCCCTGGGTGATTGGATAAAAGAGTGCTTTTTTAAAGTGTGTTGTGCCTTGTATGCATTTTGTTGGGTGCTCTGATCATAGGGCGTGGTCTTGCCACTGTCTAATATGTGCCTATATAAAATTGAAAGCTGTAAGTTTGTTAAGTTTATGATATTGGTATGCTTCATCAATCTATGCAGATGGATCCTATGGGGTGGGCTTGGTGCAAGGCGCAAGGTAGATGGGCATGCCGCATGGCATTAGTAGGTATTGTGCATGATGGTCAGAGAAATGCTCTGATTGTGGTGCTGCAGGCTATTCCTGAGGGATATGCAAGATGAAATCTGGCTGCAACACTTGGCATGCAATAGTTATTTCCACTTAACCCATCTCCTTTCTTTCGATATGGCAGCAGATGCACGCTGCGTGTGCAGAGAACAAGGTTTGCTGCATTGTAACGTGCAGGTTGTTATTGCAGGGCTGAGCAGACGTTTAGTGCTGAGAAGGATGGGTTGGCCAATGATGTCCACAGGTATTCAGGCCCTAAGATTATGTTTTCAGATCCCAGAGAAGGGGAATAACAAGCTTTCCATGGTTTTCTTGAAGACAGTATGGTTATCAAGCTTGCAGATGTGGAGGAGGAGTACGTTCCAGACGTTGTGGGTTTGGACTGAGAAAAATGCACTGCACTGGGGAGATTTTGAGAAATGTTGAAGATTGCCATTTACATCCATAGTTGGGCTTTAGAGCAAAGTTTTCAGCTCTGTTGGGAACTGCAAAGTTAGCTTGTAGGATCTCGTGGCCAATGGTTTGAAGTGCCTGATGGGCAATACATAGGGTTTTGAAGGTGATGTGGTAGGCATCTGGCAGCCATTGAAGCACATCCAACGCTGGTCAGATGTGGTCCAAAGGATCCTGAATGAGGTTATGATGGCAGAATCTGGGCACATGATGTTACAACATATGACAATTTGTTAGTTTACCTATGAACATTGTGCCCATCTCTGGGCTTGTGGCATTGCTGTAAAATTGTAGACTCTACTCAATCTCCAGCTTTGTCTTTGCTGTTACATTACCATGCTGGTGCTATATGTGGCAACATTGAAATCATGAAATGTGTCCTGCACACCTATTTTTAAGATATGCACTCCTCTTCTTTCTGTCGATCAATCATTCCAGCTGACTAGTGGCAAACCAGAGGTCCCTGCACAATCCCGCAATAGAGACAGTTCTTTTCTTTCGGGCACTGTTTTTTGCAAAGCCTGAGGCTCTACCTTTGGGTGCTTGTTGGGAAAAGGAAGTTAATTGGAAAGAGGATGGAGGAAGACCTACATGAAAATAGTAATGATAGAATGTGGATAGGGGCTTATAAGCATAAAGGGAAGAAAGGAAGAGGAAAAGAGAACATTCAAATAGAAATTAGAGAGAGCAAGACAAGATTAGCAGAAAAGGAAGGAAAAGGATAAAGATTGACTCAAAACAGAACTGAGAGATTAAAAAAAAAGGGGGAAAAAACAATGGAGTGGAAAGAGATGAAAGTAACAGTAACATTGCCAGAAAGGTGCCTTACTAGAAAAGGATAAAGAAAAAGAGAAAACCAAGACGCAGTGAAAAAGGAAACTGCAGTTTAATAGCCCTAACACCCTGATGAAGAGCTAGTGCTTGAAACATGTGCAGGCGAGCCAAACCGCGCAATTAACAAAGACTAGGTTATGATGGTTTCTCAAATAAGAACAGTTAAGAAGCGTCAGCAGTTTCAAAATACAAGATAACATTTATTCTAATAGGCAAAATCAATAATGATTCAGGAGTTCAAGAGCCTATCAATGAAGGTATCATATGATCAGTAGATAGTGTGATGAATCTGATGACGTCATCACTCCTTTCTCGGGTACAGCCTTTCCACATGTGGCTAGGGGACGGCAACCTCTAACTGATCATGACCCTGGGGGTGGCTATTTGAGTCAGGGCCACATCGAAGGCGATCCTCCGAGGGATGACACAACATCATTGGTGAAAGTGACATACCTCCCATTCCCTTTTAGGGATTTCCCTCCATTCCTCATACCCTAAAAGCATTTTGTAACACTCTCCCTCAACCACTTACTAGTTCTACTTCAGGTATTCCCGAACATCAAATAAGGAACAGCATGGTAACAATTTAGACGAGAAAGAGGGACGGAGCAATCGAGCTAACTAAGACCGGGAGACCAACACATCAGTCTAGTCTTTGGAAGTTATTCAATCATGCCAGGAAACTTAAATCTGCCATAGCTGACAGACAGTGGGAAGAGCTGCAGAGGCTGAGTTGTGCCGCGACTTGTGCTGACACCGGTCAGAACGCTGAGAGGAAACCCGCTTTGGGAAGCAGCATGGAAGCGAATCCAGATGCAGAGAGAAGGCGAAATGCAGGAACCCTGCCACCAGAGAACACCAGACAGCGGGAACCGGCACAGTAGAGAGAAACTCAGCAAAGGTGCATTGGCTAACAGGACATATGCTGAGCCAGCAAACTGAAAGGAAAAGAAGCGGATAAACAAAGAGACACTTAAAGTACCCAATAAGCCTAGGGAGGAGGGACGCGTTGCCAGGTTGCCTGAAAGTGTGTGCCATTTTATAAAAGTTACACGAGGAACGCAAAGTGAAGCCTGTGAAGAAATTAATATATTTGTGACGCATGCTAGGAACGGGTCGCCGAACCCATAATGCAGGAGAGAAAGCAAAGTAAATGTGAATGGACTTGGAAAAGACCCAATGCATGAGATAAGAAGTGAACAATGAAACAAAGTTTAACAAACAAGACTCAATAAGCCAGCACTGCACAAATATCATTTCATGGATGAAAGGAACAGTAACTGCATACATGTCTTGGCAGGACAGTATACCAGGCAAAGCCAAGTGTTTGAAAGAAACCACAAGATAATTGTTTGAAAGACTGTGTAGCGGTACCGTCGAGAGAGTATAACAGGCAAAGTCAAGTGTGTGTAATAAGTTATAGTAAGAGAAGAACGTTGAGGAAGATCCATGCCCTTGGGAGTTTGAATTGTTGTAAATGTGGAAAAGAGCCTGGCAGGGGAGTATACCAGGTGACCTGGGAGTCTGGGACCCACCCTGAAAGTCTAATACAGTGAGAAGAGAATCTCAAGGAGGATACATTCCCTTAGGATTTTGAACTGTCTTAAATGTGCAGAGAAGCCTGGGGAAGGAAACCATTGCCCGAGAACTGTGAATGCACCAGGAGGAGGGAGTTATCCTCTTGGGGTTATAAGAAAATGTGTTATTATTTGTTTGAACTTTCGTTTTGATAAAAAGAGATATTGCTATGGGTGTCATTCCCTGAACCTGTGAACATTGTCCACTTGGAACCTTTGGTTGGATTTGAACATTTGTGAACTTTGAAAACCAGAGACAATATCATTTGCACAGTAGAGTTCGTTTTGGGAGTGTGAGGGACAGGATAGGATTTCGACACGGGGCATATTTTTGCTTTGGACATATTGACAAAAGACAGGCCCCTTAGTTTTGTTTGAGGTAGGGAAATACCTCCTAGATCAGGGTTAATGAGGCATTTTCCAATTCCCCCTTTTGATTTAATAAAGGTTTGTAACCAAACACCATGAGTTAGTAACAGTGGCAGTGACTCAGGCATTTATCTGCCGGTAGGGGACTGATCTACCGGCAGGTAAGGCCTGCCAGTAGATGAGAGCCCCTACCGGCAGACTTGGAGTCGCCCGGTCTGGAAAGGCGCTGGTATATGTTGTTACAGGCACTTTCTCATGCATGGGGTCTGGCATGGATTCACATGCTCATGAATATACCCCGTCGTCAGGCTGGGAATACTCAGTAAAAGAAAAAACTTTAACTTTCACTTGCAAACTGTATTTCTCCTTTAAACCAATCACTGTCCTCTGGGTCATGCTGCCCCCATCCAATGATTGTCCTCTCCCTAAGCCCCTCCTCTGGCAGCCATCTTCAGATTTTTACTGCATGCTTCAGTATTGGGAGTTCTTGAGTTTTCTCTCTGAGCAATTTGTATGTTTTTTTGTGTTTTTTGACGGAAAAAGGTTCTACTTTTTTCTCTAAGGAGCCTGTGTGCTCTCTTCTCCATCTGCCGACAGTGGGGATCCATTGTCGGTGAATTACACCTCCTCAAGGGCGAAGATCGGCGAAGATTCTAGAAGACCATCGGGTCTACTTGGCGCCCCCTGACCATGACCTAGGAGAATAAGGAGGAAAGGTCCCTCTTCAAGCCCTGCAACAAATGCGGGCTACAGAAAGTGTTTGTGGAGGACAAGCACCTATAATGCCTCTACTGCCTGCACCCGAACCACAAGGAGGTGGAGTGTGCAATTTGCCTCTATTTCTCCAAGAAGACGACGAGGGACAGGCACAGAAGACGTGGCGTGGCTCAACGGCAAGGCCTCTGGCCCATGAAGCAAGCAGGGTCCTGCCTCACCCAGGACCGGCCAGTCCAAAGAGCTGTCTTCTAAGTCCTGTGAGGGCGCCTCATCCGTGGGGGCCCAAGATAAGGCCAAGAACCGCAAGTCCGATTCCCCCAGGTTTGCCGCGGAAGCGGCTCCCAAGGTGAATAGAGTACGATCGACATCACCATCCGGCTTCATTGCCAGTCGGCAATCGAGCTACTCCTCGAAAAGGAAGTCATCTACCCCGGGTAGACTTTGTGAGAAACCCGGGAAGCTGAAAATGGAGGAGAAGAAGGCAAACAGCCCAAGCAGGCCCAATTGGTGCAGGCTAAGACCTTGTCGGCAACATAGTTGGAGACTGCTGCAGCTAAGGGTGCTGACCCTGCGAAGGTAGCCCCCGCAGCTCAGAAGGTGTCCCTACACCCAAGGCGCGACACCACTGCAGTGACCTTGGCAAAGTCTGCTGGCAAGCCAGGAGGGGGGAAACAGGGGCAGCCCCAGTTCAAGACCCTCAAGGGGAAAAAAGAGGGGGGGCGAGGAGGCACCAAACAGCTCTCCCCTGCCATGGCCCAAGCCGTGAAGGTCTCATCCACGGACGATGAAGATCAGTAGTCCTTACACCAAGGGGCATTTCCTTGGATATTCTGTCAACTCTACACACCTTGTTGTCAGAGATCCAGTTGAGGATGCCTCCGCCTCTGGTACCTGTGGTTCCCCAGGTACCCGATCAGCCTCCAATGAAGAAGAGGAAACATCATCCGATGCCCCCATTCCAACCTCCACCTCCAGCCCGGGTCCCTTCTCCCCCAGCAGACTCACACATGTGGACAGATACGGCCACAACGACAGATGACGATGAGGATATCATTGCAGTGGACGGTGAATCCCCACATTTGGATGCTCCGCATAGGGAGTCTCACCAGATGAAGTGGGATCATTCCACTCCATGATTTCAAGAGCCTCCGAGCTATTCCAGCTAGTGCCAGAGGAATCCAAGAAGGAGGGCTTCTTGTAACAGAGGCATGAGCCAAGAGAAAGACAGTCATGGCGGTGCCCCTTCTGGACAATGTTTGCAAAGAGGGCCTGGCCCTCATGAAGAACCCAAACGGGATAGGCTGGAAAAGAAGTATTGGGTACCGGACTCCGCACCCAAGTGCCTGAGGTTGCCCGCTACACCAGGTCTCCAGGAAGATCTTCACTTTGGTTTCACCGACTTGTCAAGGAGTTCCTCAAAGGACATTTTTGATCTTTCCCGCCAGTGAAGGCACCTGCCCCAGCGTGGGAACTCAAAGTTGTTCTGACGAGGCTCATGGCGCCCCCTTCGAACTATGTATCAGGCCCCTCTCAGGTTCCTCTCGTGGAAGACGGCTTTCCTGGTGGCCATCACCTTTGCCAGAAGGATAGGTGAGATCTAGGCCTTATCCTGCAAGCAACCATACCTGACTTTCCACGATTCGAGGGTGGTGCTGCTGATGCACCCGTTGTTAGGGAGAACTCTCCAGAATGGCTAATTTCCCTTACGTACTGAGTCCCTCAGCAGCATTGCTGAATTTCTAGGATTTATTTTTTTCAACTGGTAAGAGTGTGAGCCTTTTTTTCCCACTCTTACATGTGTTTTTGCTGTTTGTTGTAATTTTGTGCTCATGGACTATGGAGACTCACCTACTCCATAGGCATCATCTTTTTACTGTGTGTCACACAGCACCTCTAATAGTGGGAAGTCTAAAAAGACAACCCTATGTCACTGCACTAAACTCCATTTTCTGGCACTGACTACTGTCTCCCAGAACATGTAAAGTTGCCATTGACTTTACTAGTCTTTTTCAATGTACAGACCCAGTACAAACTATCTTCCATAGAGTACTGGAAGGGTTAATAGTTATCCCTTTTTGTCTCTTTCTCATGGAACATTATTTCGTTCCCCTTTCTCTAAGATTTGGCTGGTGACAGTGGATTTACCATTTTTATTTTACCGCAAGCTATGAAAATAGCCTCGGTACTGTTAGAGGCTATGGTGGTAGCCTCGAACTTTAATCCGCTGGACCCCTTTTAATTTTATTTGGTTCCGGCTGGGTTTATCTGCCATTTCTTTTTGTAAAGGTCTTTCTCGTGTTTTACTCTGCGTGCCAACCCAGGTTTGGTTCCATTGTTCGCCCTCCTTTGGCGGGCTTCTGCATAGAAGCCCTCCTTAGGCGCCTGAGTGTCTGGGTGGACAGGATGTGAGGGAGGGGTTTAAGGCCCCCTGCACAGGATCTCCTTCGAGACCCAAGTCGCACTCTAGTTTGATTGGCTAGGTGACTGTCCTGCCAGGACAGCCACCCTGCTGTGTGATTGACAGCCAGGCTGTGTGAATGGGGGAAAGCTGCTTAAAAGCAGGTCTCTATGACTTGGAAGGCAGAGTCGCCAATGGAACAAGAGAACCAACGAGGAGTTGAAGGAAGACGACTGCTACAACTACTGGTCATCCCGGTGAAACCCTGCTGCAGGTCCGAATCGCCTGAAACTTCGACCACAGAGGAGATCCGCAAGGAGTCTTCTCCCCTTGAGCCTGGTGGGACCAGCTCACAAAGTCCCTGGACCTCCCTCTTCAGCCTGGTCAAATTTGCTGTGCCACAGGAAATCGGATAGCCAGCTTGAGGGAGTCCCTTCATGCTTTTAAGGAGCGCACCTTTTATTCATCGCTTTGCTCTGCTGCTGACGTCTTCCCTGGGCAGCGCAGGACCCCTCAGTCTTCCTCCTTCTTGTCAGTCCGACAGTCGATTCAGGAACTGTGAGCCTGCAGGAACTGACAGGAACTACCGCCTCAGCTACAGCATTCTTCTTCATCTAAGATACTGTTCAAATCCAGTCATTCGTTCCGTCCGACCGCGGTGAAAGTGTTTTAAATCTTTCGCCTCTCCGAAGGCTTGTCCTTCTCTACTTTTTTGAGTAACTTTTCCTCCGACCAACTTCGTGTTGAACTCTTGGCAAAGACTTAACCACAAACTACTCTAAACTGTGTGATCCTCTGCAAAGACTCTGAACCATTAACATTGGCCCAGGCCTATTGATTTGAATCCTAGTTGTTGTAAGCCTTTTCTAGATTGCCCTGCCTATCACTTGTTGGTGTTGTTGAGTTTTGATAAGCTTGTCCTTTCCCTCCCTTTTTAAATTGCTGGAGTGCCATTTTGCTCACACTTCAGTTTGAGCTTAACTTGTCCAGAATTGATTGGGTGTGGTGTAGTGTATTAAGATTGGGATTTTCTGTTGCTTTATATTAGTGAACTGTTTTATAACTGATGGCGTAAATAAATGTATATTCTTTTACTCAGAAACCTTGAGTGAGTGTTTTTTTGAACCATAGTAATTACTGTCCTTTGTAACTTCTGATACTGCTCACCTTACTCTTGAGATAAGTCTGGCTGCTCAGCCATCGCTACCACTTTACTGTGTAGTACAGGCTTGTACCAAAGGTGAATTTGTACTTAAACTTGTAGTCTTAATTGTGTGTGGTGTTCCCAAAGGGTACTGCATATGATTCGGCCTAACACCCCTCTTTTATGTGAAAGGTTCCGTCGGAATTCCACCTCAACAAGCCTTTGATATTACCTGTTTTGTTCCGAAGCCTTCGTCACCAGCTGAAAGGGTCTTGCACTCGCTGAATGTTGCTTGTGCCCTGAATTTCTATGTGACATGCACGAAGGAATTTCGGAAGACTTGACCACTGTTTGTAAACTTTGGTCCTATGAACCATGGGAAGGCCTTGTCCAAGGCTTCCGTCTCAAGGTGGCTCTCGGGCTGCATCATGCACTGTCATCGGTTGGCGAATCGACCGCTGCCCATCATTCCGAGAGCCCACTCCAGCTGAGCGATCGCTGCTATGATGGCGTTCCTGTCTGGTGTGCTCATGCTGGACATCTGCAGGTCTGCTATGTGCAAGTCCATACACACCTTCACAAAGATCTAATCCATAGACAGGGATTCCAGGTAGGAGTCCAGTGTCGGCCAAGCAGTGCTACGCAACCTGTTCGCTTGAGGTGAGTCTGTTCCAGAGGTAAGAGTTAATTGCTTCTATTGTGCCTTGCCACCTCCCGTGGGTTGTGTAATGTTGTACTGCTGTGTATTCGTTACTCATGAGCATGTGAATCCATGCCAGACCCCATGCTGGAGAAGGAACAAGTTACTTACCTGTAACTATTGTTCTCCAGCATGGGTCTGACATAGATTCACATGCAACCCCTCCCTCCGTCCCCTCTGTGGCTCTTCTTGGTCATACTGCCACTTCACGTGCTTTCCAAATCTGAAGATGGCTGCCAGAGTAGGGGCATAGGGAGAGGACTTTCATTGGATGGGGGCAGTATGACCCAGAGGACAGTGATTGTTTTAAAGGAGAAGTACAGTGTGTAAGGGAAAGTGAAACTGTTTTTTCATTTACCAAGGATTCCCAGCCTGATGACGGGGAATATTCATGAGCATGTGAATCCATGCCAGACCCATGCTGGAGAACAATAGTTACAGCTAGGTAACTTGTTCCTTATTTCCAGACTTGGCAACTTGTAATGAGGCTCAATGTGTTGGGCCATTCATCGCTGTTTTTTTTTTTGCTGCATTTTTTTGCCACAGATTTTTTACCGCAAAAACCCATTGAAAAATATGGGGTGGGGGTGTGGGTGAGAGGGATCTAAGATTTCGGGATGTTTCAGGACTAGATTCTAAATAGGTGGGAAGAGGGATTTGGGGGGGTAACCCCGCAACAAGAAAAAAAAACATTTGATTAGTTTTTCAGCGAAATAAAAACAGGTGATGGAATGACATGGAACTGTTGGTATTAAACAATCAGTTAGTTCCATAGCGGCACCCACCTGCAGATATTTTCAGGGTTCCTTTGAGAGCAGGTCTTCATCAGATATTCGTTTTTGGGGCAGGGGTGGTGCAGCTCAATCATAACTTGTCTTGTGTAAGAGTTGTGTTACTCGTACTAATATCATGCGCCCTAGTTGTAACGTTGAAAGAAAGGATCAATCAGTGCTTCTTGTACTCCAAGTCAAGTTATTGAGCTTTTATTTCTACATTAATTCTTAGAAAAATGCTGTCTTGGTTTTGGAAAATGTGGTAAGACTCTTGGGAAATTCCCTTAAACTGCCTACAGGGATTGATTTCATAGCCTCTGGGCCCTAGATTATCCCGCTCCCCTTCAACTGGCTCCCTAAATATGACTTTGTCACACAAGTCTCCTCAGACAGTTACAAAAAAGCGAATGCGAGATTTGCAGGCTGGCCACTTCACCACTGCACTGTATACCTGATGAACGATAACAAACAACTAAAGGGGAAATGTCCCATTTCGCTACTGCAAGCTCCAGGGAAAACATTGCATTGGTTCTTGGAGTTTAAAACATGCACACCTTTTAAAGTTTTGTAAAAACACTGTTAGAAGAAAATATTGCCTCTTGGTTTTGTGTGTGTGTGTCGGTTTTATGGAAGGCAAATGCCATTCGTCCTGTTCAATTTGGTAGTTATGCGAAGCCAATTTAATGAAATTTGCATATTTCACCTTGATTATGATAATTTCTGGCAACATCACATCGCACTGCTTTTGTTGAGGAGTCCCCCACTTAAATATTTAGGACTTGACCCCTGCATAAGTCTTTCCAAATCAGACCGTCGGCCCATGCCTCTGTCTACCTTGTAGAATTATATAGTCTTGGGATATCAAACTTACGTGGTTACCAAATTTGGAGCTAAATCTGCATCAGCCTCGTGCCAAAAAAAAGGAATTCACTCCAAGACTTTTCAAGGTTCCTTAGTGATCATGGCTGTTTACACAAACTTCAATGAGAAAGAAGACTTGGATTGACCATCAGATGTTTAGCACCTAGATAGACGATACCAATGCAAATACCAACATGTAGTCATGCATATATTCTGTGGTTTTTCAGGAGCTCTGAAAATGGCTCCTACTCGAAAGCTCTTTATATTAAAACCGTTCATTTGAAGAACAGCCGAAGTGATTATCACACCCACCAGACTTAGTACAGCTGCAATTGTCTGTTACCTAACACCATATCTTTAATCAGACATTCCACTATCTTTAATCAGACATTCCACTAAGGTCGCAGAATACATTATTAATCATAGGGTCGGTTTATGTGCTATAACAGAATCGTGGCTACATAGCGCTGCTGGCCCGGCACTCTCTCTGGCAGTGCCAGCTGGATACAATATCATGAGAGCCGATCAGCTCTCCCCCAAAGAGGCGGGGGAGGGAGGGGTATCACTGATCTTTGAGACATCACTACAGAATCGTAAGATTGAGAATGTATCCTTGCCTGAATGCGAAGTGATATACGATAAACTAGCTTTTGATCCCAATAACACCATCAATATATTTTTTCTTCATCGCCCATCTCAGATTATGCCAGACTTTCTCTTGAATTTGAGTGACCTGATCTCATCTCACCTTAAACCTTCTTCCAGAACCATCTTTGGCGACTTTAATTTTGGCTTGCCAGATTGTTCTGACACAGCAGCCACATTGGAGGATACCACCTTACGGAATTTAGGCTCTTCTCTGCATGTTAGCCTACCCACCCATAACAAAGGCATAACCCTGACAATGCCACCATAACAAAGGGAGAAAGCAATCCATGCCCCTGGTCTGATTACTTTGTACAACATGACCATACCGGCCCTCATTAAAAACAGAGTGAAGAAACAATGGGTTTCTTTCAGAAATTATCACAAACTCACACCTGCAGCTATGACCCCTTATATCACTGCTGTTACCGATAATCTGGCCAATCTGAACTTGGTTGAAGACCTAGCCAATGCATGTCAAACTATGCTTGAAAATGCGGCTCATGGTCTGGCTCCAGTTAAACATTGCTTGCTTCTTGCTTAAAGCACAGCCAAATAAAACCTGGTTATCTGCATGTATTCGGTATCTCAAAAAAACGTAAGACCATAGCAATGAAAGAGCGAAGGAAAACCAACTCTGCCAATGATAAAAAGAGCGATTACCTTGCTGTTAAAACATACAAACACGCCATCTGCGATGCTAAAAAAACACACTACGATCAAAGAATCTCTGGTGCTGCATCCAGCACCAACATTTTGAAAGAGCTGGAGGATCCATGCCCAAGCCCATCGCAGGTGACCAAAGATTCCTGATGGTGAATAGCCATTCAAGATGTCCTTATAGTTAAATTGAAAAATATACAAACAGACATTGCAGCAAAACACATCACAGGCGGCAATTTTAATTTGAAGACATTTTCCACACTAACTAGGACGACACCCCAAATGTTTGAATTCCAGACAGTCAGTGAACATCAAGTATCAGAAATTCTGAGGAAACTAAAGCCTACAAACTGTAAAGGAGACGTGTGCCCGGCACTACATTGAAGTCATGTGCTGCCCAGCTTACACCACTAATCACAAAATGTATCAACTCCTCTTTTGGAGAAAACCTTATTCCATCATGCATTAAAAAGGCGTGGCTCTCTACCTTGATTAAAAAGCAGACTCTGGATCCTAATGTGCCAGGGAACTACCGGACGATCACCAATGTGCCCTATCTTCTAAAAATTCTCGATAAAGGAGCCCATCTAGAAATTGAAGAGTTTCTTACTAAGCATAAGATCTTGGGAGAAAAACAATCTGGCTTCAGGCGTGCCTATAGCACTGAGTCTACCCTGTTGCACTTGAAAATGAACATCTTCCAGGATGACAATGCTTGTGCTGCTGGCCTCGGCGCGCCCCTCAACCTGGTGGACCATGTGATACTAGTAGATAGATTACAGAAGTTGGCCTCTTTTTCATCATCTGCAACCAACTGGCTAAGGTCTTTTCTGTCGGATAGCAAAGCCAAGGTCTTTCACAGAGAAGCAATGGCAGAGGAATTCCCAGTAAATTGCAGTGTCCCACAGGAGTCATGCATGCCCGTTTAACATCTTCATGTTACCACTTTTCGAACAATTGGACAGTGAAGGTATTGTGCATGCTAATTATGCAGATGATACTCAATGTCTCATGCCTATTGCTGGGAACTACGCTACCAATTACCTTACCGTCAATACTATCTACGAGCAGTTTCAAACCTGGATGCGCACCAATGGCCTTGCTCTGAACGATTCTAAAACAGAGCTCATGATCATGGGCAATACTGTGCAGTTAAGGAAGCTTAGCCAAGAATATCAGAGCTATGATATTGCTGGGTGTCCCATCACCACTCAAACCAAAGTTAAGACTCTTGGATTCACTCTTGATCAATAGCTAAATAGAAAAGCTCAAATCAGTAGTCTTGTTTCAGGAACATCTTGTCACCTTAAACTACCAGCAGAGCTCAGACCTTTCCTCAACTCCACCAATCGTGCCACTATAGCACGCACTATCATAGGAGCCAAACCTGACTGTTGTTCTAGTATATTGATGAGGATTGTCAAAGGCGAACTTACACGCCTACAGGTTATTCAAAACAATGCTGTACGCATCGTTGAAGGACTACGCAAGCCTGATCATGTGTCATCAGCCCCGACTGCCTTACATTAGCTACCGATCAGTAGCAGAATCATCTTCAGAGTACAATGTATTCCGCATAACTGCTTGTACGGTGAGAGTCTCAAGTATCTCTCGGACAGTATTGCCTGGCTACCAGCATGGAGAGTTCTAAGATCCAATGCCTGTCTCCTCAACACAATACGAGCCAGATTGTCATCATGGCCCAAGGATCTTTCCCTTATGGAGCACCCAAATTCTGGAACATATTGCCCCCTGATCTGGCGGCATTCAAACAAGGATTGAAAACCCTTTTGTTTCACTAATTGACCGTAGTGCTGGCATAGCGCCCCCCTCAGCACCAGGCTTCTGCCTACATAGGTTCCCTTTCATTTTAGGTCTAGTTTGTCATGTTAGACGCCCCCATGCCCTTGGGCTTTTGTTTCGCGCCAAATAAATAAATAAAATACATTTGGTAATGTCTGAAAAGCAGCACCCAAGCTGTCCGATTTTTACTCTTTGGCTTTGTTGAGATGAAACAGTATACCAACATTTTAATCCTTTGAGTGATAATGCAGGAGAGGGAATTGGAGAAGACTCTGTTACTTTATGATTTAGAAAAGTAAAACCCAAATCTTTTAGATCAGAGGTCTGCCTCCTGTGGCTCTTCACATGTTTAGTACTACAACTCCCATGATGCTGCAACACTGATTATGCTGACTATGGAAAAACTATGGAGAAACCATTACAATCAATCTGTCAAAATAAAATACCAATAGCAACTCCGAATATATAAATTAGCAGTCCTTAAAGCGAAAAGAAATACTACGCCACAAGAATCCAATCCACAACCAACCGACAAAAAGAACTCTTCAAAATCATCAAAGAAGACGAAAACCCTACATTCTGAACCAAGGCATCATACCATCACAATCACTATGTGACAACATCACCATCTGCCTAAGAACAAAAATAGAAACAATCCAACAGACCATTAAAGCAAGCCACTCAGCAATAAACTCAAGTACAATTGCAGAACAACCTACTATCGGCGCGCCACCAACCACAGCTACGATGGGAACCCATAGATGAAGAATTTTTCTCCACTCTAATAAACAACACGAGCCTCACCAGATCCCCCAGTGACCCATGCCCCCCAGGCACCTACGCAGAAATCCTCAACCACAGCATCTCAGCATCTTACTTCCAGCTACTGATGCACCTATACCTAAACACAGGAATAGCACTGAAATCTTTCAAATCAGCTTACATAAAGCTACAATTAAAATCGAAACAGGAAGCGCAGAAGATCCCACCAATTACAGACCTATATCTAATCTACACTCCCAGGAGGAGCTAATGGTGAACCATACAAACGAAATCCTACTCAACCACTTAGAAAAGAACAGAATTCTCGACCACTCTCGAGTCGGCTTCAGAGAGGAATAGAATCAGCACTTCTATCCATGTGGAACGACCTAAAAATAAATGCAGACAACAGCACATGATCTGCCCTCATACTACTGGACATTTCAGCTGCGTTTGACACAATCAGGCACACAACACTGATTGAGAGACTGCAGCAATGCGGTGTAAAAGACTCTGCTTTACAATGGCTAAAATGTCTCCTCACTATCCAAACTGAGAGAATTTACCTACTGCCATTTACCTCTAACACCAAAAATATCTCCTTTGGTGTACCACAAGGCTCCAGCCTCCCCCCGCTCCTTTTCAACATCTACATGTCCACTTTAAAGAAAATTATTCGAAACCACGGACTGACAAACTACAACTACATAGATGGTACCCAACTCATCGTCAAGATGGCTGCAACCGAAGACCCCAAGAACACCCTCAACAAATGCCTCTCCGACATATACAGCTGGATGACAACCCACAACCTCAAGCTAAACCCGACCAAAATAAAATGAATTATCTCACCCCCAGAGGATAATGCAACAAACACACAACTGAACAGGCCACTTCCCCTACCTCTCCTTCCCACACAGAACCCCTGCAATAATCTCCCTACTATTATGAAGAAACGACACGTCGAACAGCCTCTGTCTAGGAATACAAGAATTGGTCAATAAAAAACGCCAACACATCCAAAACATTAAAGCAAGGATACTCCTGAGATTAAACAGAATAGACCACATCAGCACCAGTCCTGAGAAGCAGACACTGGCTCCCAGTAAACAAATAACATTAACTTCAAAGCCCTCTGCATCGCCCACAAATCACTACATGCCAAGGAGCCGCATTCCTCCAAGTCAAGATCAACTGCTACCAACTAGGAAGAAACCTAAGATCAAACGACGACCTCCAAATCAAAACAAAACAATAAGAAAAAAGCACATTAGGAGGAAGTACATTCTTACGTCTAATTGCTAATCTATGGAACTCAATACCAAAGGAGATAAGAATGACAGAAGACCACCTCACCTTCAGAAAACGACATACAACCTGGCTATTCGACTCACAGTGATTAGTACAAAACGGGCGCTGCTACTGCCAGCCATATCACCGGGGATGTGATATTATCCAATGACAGTACGGATTCTGGTACTAACGGTAAAATAAACCCACTGTACCAACCATCACTGCTCCTTGCTCCTCTCCATTTTACCCCACATGTACCTCATATGGTATAACGGGACAGTCTCACCTCAGACAAACACACAACCCACACCATAAGAACTAACTGCTGCGAAAACAACATCCCAGTCACTGGATATTGCCCTCCCGGACACAATAACCTTAGTGCACACAATCCCAGCACACCTAGAAAGTTGACTCGCACAGACACCAGTTTCTCCTGGTCCGACAAGCACCAACAGAAAAGCCCAACCTCTATACTAATCCCTCTTCCCTCACTAACCTACCCCACGCACTTGCTTACAGAACCAAACGAGTGCCTGTTGACCATGCTAATGGTAATGGTGCATGGTATAAGTCAACTTAACATAACATAAAATTACATATGGTTGATGGACGTTGTAGTCCAAAACGTCTGGAGAGCTAAAGGTTGCAGATCCCTGTTTTGGATGATAGGAGGTTGTTTTCCCAAATTAATTTTGGAACAAGAGAGCCAAGATCACCAACAGTGCAACTGCAAGTTCCTTTGAGCTGAGAATGAACAATCATCCTAGGAACTGTTTGCAGGCGAAAAAGACATAACCTTCAACGCCTATCAACCAATTTCATCTTTGTGTCAATAACTCCAAGTTAAAAGTGTTGCCATTGTGTATTCTGTTCCTTCCCTAATCCTAGAGGATTTCCTGTGCCACATTGGCCTACATGGTGTATGTATTCATTTCCAGTAAAGCTGCCTGCACAAAAGATTCTTCTGCTTAGGAGAGGAACACGATCGTAATCATGACCTTGAAGCTCAGACGAGCCTCTTCTGTGCCTACATAGTGAGCGGATATGGCGACAGCAGTGTCCTGACGCGAGGGGAGCCTGCGTGTATGGGCTTCTTTCTAGGTCAGTGGTGAAGTACTGGAAGTTATCCTGCTCCATGTACTTTATGCCGCACAGAGAAGAGAAATGGCCTTGGGTCTGTTTACAGTAGTTTGCTTTCATTAAAGTGAATCTGGGTCTTATAGACTGATAGCTTTTCTCGATTCGTTATTAAATGGTGTAGAAAAACCGATTGAGAAAGCTATTTCAATAAACTTTTGCAATGTATTATATGAAAGGGTGCCATGTGCACCAAAGTATGACGTGACCCACAGAGTACACCGACAATACAGTGTCTCTGACTTGACATAAGCCATTCGAACATCTCTAAGATGTGGGAAACTCAGGGACTCGGCGTCCAAAGTGTGCAGCAGCCCTCGCCATTGTGTGCACACCAGTGATTACACGTCCACCACTAACAGTGCTCTTCGTTACCAAAGGACATTTCGGCAGCAAAGTCGCCCCTGTCGAGCATGACACTGTCAGTCAGCCCTGTCTTTGGAGCATCTCGCGAGCTTGCAGTTCCGTGTACTCGCATGTTCAGTTTGCATCTGCACATTTCGGCATGCAAAGAGCTGTTCGTGAAAAAGCTAGGATTGGCTTAAGGTGTCAAGCTTGGAATGGGACCTCAGGGGGTCCTGTGACTTAATACCAGCCATGAGAATACCATTAACAATTCAGTACCCTTATGTGGTTAATGCAGGGATGTATTTGGAAACGCGGAATAGGGATGGGGAGGGAAATGAAGATTATAACTGGGAGAGGTTTCTTGTATGTTCTTATAAAAACGCAGATTGCATAAGGCACCAATTCACCAACCCAGCAGTCTCAGACCTTGTGCTTTTGTGCAGCGTGTTTAAGGACATGAACTTGTGATGGTCGGACGTGTAAGCCTTCCTCGGTTCCAGGGTGTCATTTGAGCCAGGGCATATTATGACGAAACAAGAAAACAAAGAGCAAAGCCCTTCTGCTCACTCTTCTAGTCCCCGAACAGACACAACCTGCCAGGTTCTACAGCTGGTAAAGCTGGAAGGATGTATTGGCACTTTTAATTCAGAGGGAGTGTCCAACCATTGCTACCCTGGGTGCGAAAGCCCCGGACCGGACATCCTGGAGGTTCCTGATGCCTGCTAGGATCTTCATGGGCACGGCTATAGAAGTGGGTCAGGCTTTTGGGCAGAGGCTGGCTTCCCATGGGAGCACATCTGCAAAACCTGTGTGTGTCCTTCTCCAATTGGGTTGCAATCACTTTGTCCTGTTAATAGAGGGAAGAATGCACATCTTATGTCAAAACAGGGGTGTAGAGTCTGGTTTCAATGTTACATTTCCAGATCTACTTTTCAATTCTGTGTTTTAAAAATAATTATTTACATGTTTATGGGCGTGCTACTTGCCACCTTGAACATGGGACATAAAAGCAAAATGACGTAATGAAAAATCACATCCAAGGTATAACCTGCCATAGCCTGACCCGCCCAGCTTAGTAACAACAGAAACTGGCATCATGTCCCAGAATGTAGAAGTAATATTGGTGTATAAATGCACAACAATCCAAGTGAAAAACAAGCAAAACTCAGGCAGATTTCAGTTGAGATGCATTCAGATTTGGGAACAAAAGACAAAGGTCCTAAGAAAACACACGCTATGACACACGATCCTACAGCTTAAAAAATACAGTGTGGTGTAGCATATCAAACATAACTGAGTAGCATTTCAAAGCAGGACAGAGCCCAGACAGGAGCATAGTGAAGATATATAACAAAACATGCCCTAGCATAGATTACCAGACATATAATAATGCAGGCCAGCAAAAGAATCACCACAAAGTCAGCGGGACACCAGTAAGTTGTTGGAGTCGGTGATCCCCAACATATATATATTCTCTCTCTCTCTCTCTCTCTCTCTCTCTCTTCTAGTTTCAACAGTTTGAAGTTTACTAACTTGCAATTTCCCGAATCTGCCTATTGGTATTTTATTTCGATCGCGCTCGTACACAAGTGTTTCATAGCGCGATAAAGCAAGGGAGGGGAGCAGGAGAGAACAAAACAACAATCTTACTAGGCCCAGTAACACTGAGAACGCGCAAGTGCATGGGAGAGGGAGAGGGGAAAAGTGCATGGAAGTGGAAAGTGCAGAGGAAAGGAGAAACAGATAAATAATAATAAATAAATAATAAAGGCAACAATAGTGGTAGTGCAGCCAGCAAGTGGCAAGTGCTAGGTTTAAGGCAGCACAAAACGAAACCAATAGGGTCCATAAGTGCTTATATGGTAAGTTATTTGATTGGTGTACTTAAAAGGTATCACTGAACCATTAATAGAGGATAGATCCTGCAGCTGAAAGGAACCCAATTGAGGTGTATCCTCAGAAACCCTAACTTTCGAAGGGTAAAAAATAATTAAATTCCCCAAGCAAACCGGTTGCTGACAAATTCAACACAAAGAGAGGGGGAGGTGTCCAAAGAGCAGTAATGGAGAGGGACTGTAGACTAAACGAAACCAATAGGGTCCGTACTGCTGTAAATTCAATTGAAAAAGTGCTTATATGGTAAGTTATTTGATTGGTTTAAGGCAGCAGACAGGGTAGGTCTGATAAGTGCAGGAAGAAAAAGGGGGGGCTGTATGGGTACAGATACAGACCGAGTGCAAGGGGTGGCCCGGAGGCAATGCAGGTGGGTGGCAGGGTGAGCAGGTACCTGGGCCAGCAGGAGAGAGGGTGGCCAGGTGCACGGTGCCAAGAGAGAATAGATCAGCAGAGGAGAGGGGGAGCGAAGGCAGAAGAAAAGAGGAAGGTCTTGAGGTGCTTCCGGAACCGGAGATGGTTCTCCTCAAGTTTTAGAGTGGCAGGGAGGCTGTTCTAGAGGGAGGCCCCAGCTGAAGACAGAGATCTGCCCCCAGCTCGTTTCTTTGAAAAAACAACTGATCCTTAGGCAGTTAGAGGCACAGGAGCGAAGAGCTCGAGAGGGGAGGTATTTGCAGAGGGAAAGCTGAAGGTATTTTGGACCCAGGCCCCAGAAAGCCTTGGAAACTGAACCCAATTATCGCTAGGACATATCTGTTGTGCCTTTTTTTCAGAACCATGCTCAAACTAACAAGATTTATGCACACACATGCTATCGAAACATATCCTTGCCTGGCTACATCCATCCTTTCCTATGTTTGTAACATCTATTTACCACTTTCCCATCCTCTTATCTTCCTCGCGCTAACTTTCTTTCTTCCAGTGGAATAAAGTCTTGATGCCCCTGGTGGGGGCGCGCTCTACAGACACGCCTAGACACTTTCATAGTACTGTAGTGGTGATTTGGGGTAGTGTAAATGCATATTACCATAACACGACGTAGCATAATTCACCATGCACTCCTCCTCGACCTTCTTTCCTCCAGTTGCTTCTGCCTTGAAAATCAGATCCACCTTTCCAAACTTACAGTTGTATTCTGTTAGACTGGTGTTTCTTCTATAGTTTTTGACAACCTGAGCTCTGAGAAGTGGCAGGTTAATGGATTTGCCAATCAAGGCGCCTCCCTGAAAGTTTGGGTAGATCAGCCAGTGGCCCGGCATATGGGTGTAGTCCAGGTGAAGGTGTGGGGCCGTGTGGGAAGGAAATGTAAAATTACTGGAGAAACGTATGGTTCAAGGGAAGCTCCAAGCATGGCAGCATTAACCAATGGGATTGTGCCAATATGGGGTGTTGCTCCAGTACATGACCAATATTTAATCACCATAGTCGGCCCAGGAGACCCAACAGTCTCCCCTTCCCTTTGAACACTACACTTCTGGAAAGAGGGTCCGCAAGCAAGAAGAACTGCTGCACTTAAAATATCAGCAATGACAGGTCAACGATGAGCCTCCCAATAAGAGCGCTTGCACCAAAGCAAATGGGGTTATAGGTGGCGAGACTGAGCCACACAGATTGCACCCTTGAACTCTAATATGTTACCTCTCCTTGTCTACTGCCTAGATGGGTGAGTTGTTTGGGCAGTTGAATAGACGCAACTCATCGTCTTCCACTCTCATTCGTCCTACCCAAGCTTTATTTCTCAAACTGACCTTGCTAAAATTGCCTTAAAGGGGCACCATACAGAATGCAACAGGACCATACCTTGGCCAATTAGATTCATTACTGGCGTTTATCATGCCACATGTTTTGACAAGGGACACTCATTCCAAGGACCTTTCACTTCTCAAACTTGTTTTAACCTTTCTGTCTTGGTGTTTTTTCTTTTCCTATGTCTTTCATTATCTTAATCAGCCTTCATTAAACAGATAAAAGGCATATATTTTAATAGCCATCTCAGGCATCTGTGTTCTTTTTTTTTAAACTTTTGTTTATTGGCAGGAGGTTAAGACAGGTGCAGTACAGTGTGAGCAGAGACAATCAACGTCATAATAGCGTACAAAGGTATTACATCATATCTATTACAGACATCACCAGGTGAGGGGGATTACTGGCATACATAATACGTTTCTTATGAGGAGTTGGGCTAGGCTGGTGGGGTGGTGGAGCTCCATTCAACCTCGTCCCTGTTGTTCAAGTAGCTGCAGAATTCTGACCACACATTTTTGGGGCGCGAAGTTAAGGGCAGGGAACCAATATACTCTTCTTCACACCTTTGTACCCAGGTGAGTGCTTTCAACCACATCTGGAGGGTGGGGGTGGGGGGTAGCGACGCTTCCAGCATTGTAGTATGCATCTTTTGGCAACAATAGCACTCACATTCAGACATTTTTACATCTTCCGTTCATTTTCCCCAACCCAAATCCCAAACAGTAAGGCTAATGGGTCCAGGTCTACTGGGGACCCAATTATTTCTGAAAGCGCTTTTGCACTTCCACCCAAAACGAATTAAGCACAGCGCAGGACCAAAACATGTGTACATGATCTGCCTCGGCTGATCTACATTTTGGGCATGTGTGAGTCGGGGTGCGTGTGAATTTCGCCACTCTGTACGGTGTGTAATAGAACCTGTTGAGGAGTTTGTATTGTATGCAGTGGAATCTGGCACTGAGGGAAACTTTGCGTGTATGTGCACACATTTTGCTCCACAGTTCCTCAGTAATTTCCATTTCCAGCTCCCTAGCCCATGCTTCCCGTGGTTTGGAGGATGTGTTTGCTTCTTTTACCAGCTGCATTTTGTACAGAGAGGATATTATGCCCATTCTGCCTGCAAAGTTTGCTATGTATTAGAGTTCAGGTGAGTCTGGGGGTTCATCTGGGTATGAAGGCCACATTGCCCGTACCGCCGCCTTCAGCCTGTAATATTGTAGCATCTCGAGCGCAGAATTAGTGTGTTCAGGACGCCATGTTTGAGGGGTGTTGAATGTACCATCAGGGAATAGGTCGGTTAGGGCCCAATAGTCCAGGTTTTCCCAGTGCCGCAAGAGTTGTTGGTCGTGTGTAGGGGAGAGTCCAGGAAATTGCCATATGGGGAGCCACTTATAATATGGGTGTTGCTCTTGCTTAGGGTGCAGAATACTCTTCCATGCTTTGATCGTGCTGGCCACTGGGTCTGATGGAGCATCTGTCCGGAATGAACGGTGTAGTAATAAGGTCAATGATAGATCCGGGGCCATGAACCCCCCCCCTTTCATAGGGTAAAGTCATCTGTTGCCACTTGTTGCGGACCGCCCCAGAGTGCCAAAGAAATTGGGCACACTCTGAGTGGAGCCGCTTGAAGTATTTCTTTCCAGGCCAAACAGGTACGCTAGCAAAGATATATAGGAGCCACTACCATTTTTATTAGGGAGGGCCTGCCCGCAAGGGATAGTGGGAGATTGCGCCATTTGAGCATCTTGGATTCAATGAGCCTGCCATTGACTCGTAGTTGTCCGCCATTAAGGAAGCTCTGGTCAGTGACACATGCACCCCGAGGTATCTGATGCCACCCGGGAACCAGCGTAGGGGGTATTTGCATGCCGGTTGTTGAGTTGCTATAGTGATAGGGAACATTTCTGATTTAGAATAGTTGATGGTGAAACCGGAGTATGTGCCTATTTTTGTTATGTCGCGGATGATCGGGTCTAGGAATGTAGAGGGGTTTCTGACATACAGGAGTACATCATCCGCGTATAGCGAGATAATTTCCGGTGCATCCTGCAACCGAATACCCTTACTGGAGTGTCATTCCCTTACATGATCAGCCATAGGTTCAATGGCCAGCGCAAAAAGGATGGGGAAGAATGGACATCCCTGAGGAGTGCCTCTGTGTAGCGCAAAAGGAGAGGAAGGAATAGAGTTGACCAGCACCCTGGCCAATGGTCCCGTCTATAGTAGTTTTATATAGGAAATCATATTTGGTCCCACTCCCATTTTCCCCATTACGGCCCATAAGTATTGCCATGAGACCATATGAAATGCCTTTTGGGCGTCCAGAGTTACTGCAACTGCATCCGCGTTCGGATCAATTCTGGACAGCACGTTAAATAGGCGACAGATGTTAAGTGCCGTAGAGCGACCGGGGAAAAATCCACTTTGGTCGGTGTGGACCAGATGGGGCATAAATGGAAGGAACCTGTTGGCGATTATCTTGGCGAAACTTTTCGTGTCCGTATTGATGAGGGACAGGGGCCTATAGGACCCACATTTGTCTGGGGGTTTCCCTGGTTTGGGAGGACTGTTATTACAGCTTCTCTTAAGGAGGGGGGGGGATGTTCAAGCGGAGTGATTTGGTCCAGACCCCGTACAGTACAGGTGCTAATATGGCAACATGTTCCTGATAGAACTCAGATGTGAGCCCGTCAGAACCCGGAGCCTTGTTCTTAGGAAGGTCAGAAATAGCCTGGACTATCTCGTCCAAGGTGAACGGAGCATCGAGGCAGTCCTTGGTGTTCTGAGAGATAAGGGTCATAGGAATATTCTCCAGCAGGTCGTCCAGGTCCTTGGCGGGGTGTTCAGGCTGGGGACCATATAGATTGGCGTAAAAACTGGCGAAGGTGTCAAGAATGGCCTGGCCCGACCAATGTCTTACACCATTTTCATCAATTATGCTGTCAATTCGGGCCCTGCCGCCCTCATTACGGACCAGCCTGGCCAGGGTTCTACCTGGTCTGTCACCTCCCCATATCTATGGGCAGCTATGGGGCGAGCATAGTATTGCACCACGCTTAAGGCATGCGACTCAAATTGTTCTAGTTCTGTTCTAATCTTTGCTAGGGTTGCTGGAGCCGGTGTGGAGACGTACTCTTGTTCTAGGGTTTTGAGGTTGGTTTCAGAGTTGTTTAGGGCCTGCCTTATGGATTTGAGGACCCCGGCTTCCCTAGAAATACACATCCCCCTGATGTACACTTTAAATGGCTCCCAGCGGATCCCTTCTTGTGTATCAGACGTATTGTTAGTGTCGAAGAATGTGTTGACATCTGCTAGGATCTCAGCCTTAAAGACGATGTCAGATAGGGCGTCCGACTTAAAGCGCCAGGCGGGTTGGGCCAACAGTGTACTACTCAGTTGGATCTGCATCAGTACGGGGGAGTTGTCAGAGAGCGTGCGTGCAGGATCCTAACCTCCAAGACCCTGCCCATGCGGTCACCAGACAGGCGGAACAAATCTATTCTTGAGGAGCTGTCATGGACAGTTGAGTAGAAAGTATAGTCTCTTTCATGGGGATGGAGCATTCTCCATACATCGTGTAAATTCAGGGTGCTCATGTGTGTATGAAGTCGTTTGGCAGCTCGAGTTGTAGCCCTGCGAGTAGTGGTTGTTCTATCTAAAACATTATCGAGTATGAGATACATGTCCCCTCCCCATATAATGGGTAACCCTACATATCTCGTAAGGATGGCAGTCACCATAAATTCAGGGGAATCGGTGTTAGGCGCGTAAGAGTTAGCAAGCAAGCAAGCATTCTTCGTTGGCTAGAGTGCAGTGTAGAATCACATATCTACCTTCTGCGTCAATGTGGGATGTGTGGAGTGTGAAGTTTACCAATTTGTGGATGAGAGTAAGGACTCCCCTGGCTTGAGTGTAGTACTGGGTATAGTATCTGTTGGGGCCCCAGGTTTGTGCAAGGTTAGAGGACAAGAGTTTCAGAGCGTGTGTCTCCTGCAATAGGAGCACCTTGACCCCATGTCTTTGCGCGTATGCCGTGATCCTACGGGACTTCGTAAAATTTGTCAATCCCCGTATATTCCATGTCATTATTTTAATAGCCATGCAGGTACCTTATGGGACATCCCTAGTGTAGATTCTGTCTCTCATTGCCCCAAAATGCACTGCAGCGGCGTAAGAACACCTCTTTGTAAAACCAGTCACAACCAGCCTGCCATTTCGTGTATAGCGCTCCCCAACTCGCCCACCCCCCACCGCCCTGCATAACCTAGCAGTGTAGAGGTACCCGCCCATAAAGCAAACAGCTGCGTGCCAACCCCAACTCGGTACCGCCTGAGAAAACGCCCAACCAGGGCTTGAACACAAACACTTCGCCTTAGAGGGCATTGCAGTTGCAATGGGGGCTGCCGTTGCCGTGCGGCCCACATTGGTTAATGCATTATTTGAATGACACATCATAAGTCTTTTGAACGGCTAAAGAAACTTAGGTTAGAAGCAAGGACACACATGTTCTAGAATAGCGAGGTCATAGCTTGAACTACCTTAGACAGAGTACAATAGTGACTCTTAGCTCTGCGAAGTTCGGGCCCAGTGAGTGGTGTTATAGTTAGGTGAGCTAAGGGTGCGTCCCCCTCAAGGAGTTATGTGCTTGCTACGGTGATATTGGGCCACAATAGGCTGCTGCGGGACCAAGAGGGGAAGCTCTGAGCCCAAGAAGGAAGCCAACAGTCAGTCTACCACATCCACTCGGGTCCACCGCAGGAGCCCGAGAGTCCTGAGATCAGTCGTCGTCCATCCGCTCCTCAGGGGGATCCACCAGTGGGATCTGTGCCTCGATGACCTTGACAGTCTCGTCCGGGACCGTGAAAAAGTAGTTTGTTGCGATGGGTGAATTTTAGGCGAACAGGGAAATGCATTGCGTACTCGATTTTCCTTTCTCTTAACATTTTCTTCACCCCCCAAATTGTCGCCTCTCGGCCTGCGCACCCACTGAAAAATCCGGGAAGATCCTGATGATTTGTGAATCCAGCCTCAGTTCCCCCTTCTCCCTGGCCAATCGGAGTATATGGTCCCTGTCCTTATAACTCAGTATTTTTGCAATGAATGGTCTGGGGAAGTCTCCCGGTTTAGGCCGGGGGGCCAGGGAGCAGTGCGCCCTTTCCACTGTGAAGAAAGGTGAGAGCTCTGGGTTACCAAGGAGGTCTTTGAGGAGTTGTTCGACTGCAAGTTCCATGGGGCCCCTTAGTGCAGATTCGGGAACCCCCACTATGCGAATATTATTTCTTCGGGACCTCGATTCGAGGTCATCGCACTTTGCTTTGACCTGTTTCATGTCACGGACGAGTTCTGTGACTGTGTTTTGTAGGGTGTGAACGTTGTCCTCATTAATTCCTATTCTTTGCTCCACCTCAGTGATCCTGGCCCCATGTTGGTCGATTTTCGCTTTCAAGGAGGCTACATTTGCGTTAATATCGGCCAGCTTTTCATGAAAGGCAACAAAACTTTTTGCCATAGATTCCATCATCGCGGATAGGTCTGGTTGTGGGGGGACTGGCAGGTCTTCGTCCCTCTCCTGCGTCGCAGAGGACGACGCCTGGTCCACTCTAGACTCTAACGTGGCTAACTTGTCCATGGCGCCTACTTTGCCGTTAACCTGCGCCTTGCCGGTCATCGTAGTAGTGGAGGACAGCGCCTGATTAGCTAGGGTCAATGGTGGCGCCAGGATGGCCCCCAGAAGGGAGGACGACAGTAGGACGATGGTTGCGGTGCACGAGGAGCTCAAGAGTGGATGGCTTAATATTGTCTAGCCACGGTGGAGGAGGCCCATTGATAGCGAGGCGGTGATTGCGGGCCTGCTGCGGTAGAGAGGAGCCAGAGGGGATTAGCCGGGGAGGGCCGGCGATCCGTATATGGTAAGCGACCCTTTGAAGTATGCTTGGGTGTTCAAGGCGCTGAGCCGTTGGTGAGACAAGTGGGGTCCCTACAGGCTAGGGAGGTATCACCGCATTCAGCTGTGTACATATTGTTAGGGTGGGGGGGACCAGCCTTCAACTGTACTCTCCGGGAGCAGCAACACTGCAGCATACGGGCCCTAGCCTGTGACTATGCGAAGCCCTATGGGGCGACAGCCACGTGGAATATTACCACTCCAAGGGGGTGATGAGAAAGCTAGTTCCAGGGAAAGGACCGTAGGTGGCTGAAGTAATGAGGGTAGCGAGAGCTGGAGAAGGGCAGGGCAAGCTCCCATGCAAACACACAGGATAAGGTGCACATAAGTGGGTGGGCAAGGGCCCAAGGAGGCTGGAGCAGAGAGTTGCAGTTTAGCCCTAGGCACCCACCTTGCAGCCTCCAAGGCGGCTGGACCCGTATTTTTCCACGTGGGATCGACTCCCCAGGGGGCCGCACCCCACCCCACAGGCCAGGCCCAGATCCGGGGCCAATGCAGCGAGGGGGGGGGGGCGGCCAGTGCCGTGTTCGTTGTATTCTGCAGCAGCCCCACGGCTAAGTGTTTCCCAGGTCAGGCGAGTCAACAGGACTGCGCTGGTAGGCCCCCGATGGAGCCGCAGGCCCACAACTGAAGAGGGCCGCGGGGGGATGTTGCTGCTTATAGGGCGAGCGGCCCCCACTCCTCTAGGACAGGGGGGCCGTGGTTATGTGTGGGCGCGAGGGGGCTCCAGCCCAGCCCGCGGGAATAGAGGCCGATCGGGCCGCCACATGCACCCGGCACCCGCTGGACTAGTAGCCCCAGGCATCGCAGCACACAGTCGCAGGTGGGCGATGTTGGATTCAAGGCCCGCTTTTCAGGGCACCAGCGGGGGAGCGGTCCTCACCTGCGATGAAGTAGCGCAGGGAGCCCGCGGGTGGTGGCACACCAGGGGCAGGCAGGGGAGTGCCTCCGGCAGAGGGGCGTATCCAAGGCCGCGAGCGGCCACAGCCAGGGTCCGCGAGGAGGTCACACGGTGCCGCAGGCCCAGGTGTTTGTTGTGCCAGCCCCAGGCACCGATTTATCCCCAAATTTCTGCCGCTTAACAAGGAGAGTGAAGGTAGAAGAAACGTGGCAGTATCTCTAGGCAGAAGTGAGGATTGGCGCCGATATTCAGCAGATTCTGGTGGGCAGAAACAGAGCTCACCAGCTAAGCAGCCATTTTCCTCGGCTGCTCAACAGCGCCCAGGCATCTGTGTTCTGCCTGCCGGGCACAGGGTCAAATCCTAAAAGGGCCAACTAGAGCTTTCATTCTTCTGAACGGTGATACATTGAGTACCATAAAACATTTGGAAATGGCACCCACTATTACAGTGCTTAGAAGTGTCATGGATCTGGCAGGAAATGCTACACAATGATATTATCCTCACGAGCTAAGAACCTCAGGGCATACGATGAAACTATTGGGACAAACAACCTAGCAGGGATGACCGAGGAAAATGAAGAGTACCCCAACATTTAATTTCGACTGGGAAAACTCTGATCCCAAAATACCTCCTATATGATGTGAGTCCACTCAGTCTTTTATATGCTAAGCTGAAAGAAGTAGCATCCTGGAGTTCACAAGACAAACCTAGTTGCGCATCAGGATCCAATGCCTCATTCCTTTCTACCCATTGATATTGGGTGGAAGTGGAGAAGCTATTGCCATCTTCAGGGCTGTCCTGGGAACTAAAAAAAAGCAACATTTCACGGCCACTCACTCTCCAACTTTTCATTTGAGGTATTCTGATGGATTAGCCCTCAATTAAGTAGTATTGCCCGGATCCTTCTCTACAGAGCTTAAAGACTCCGGAAAGGATGTTTCTTACACACTCATATGTAAAAATGATGGCATCTGTTGTAATTCATGAATTCACAACCTAAACAAACAGCTTATTCCATATATAACTCAGACCTAGCTTTGCTTCCAGAGAAGTGTTTATTTCTAATCTCAACCAATGTACTAACTATTGCATTGAACTAAAGCAGGCATTTAAATGTAGGTAAATATGAAGTGCAGGGAATTGGACTTTTGACAAAAGTTATAGGCACCACATACACTGTGTGACCGTTGCTGGAACCCCCAAGAGGACAAATTAGGTAGTTCCACTTGTGCCTATTTAATCACCCCACCTTGTTTTACCCGTTAGTCGATCGTCCCCATTTTAATAGCTCAAGCGCCTGTTCATAGAACTACTATTTGGCCTAAAACGTACTAGCGGTACGAATGAAAAGATCAGCGTGAGATCCAGAGTTCAACAATCATGGTTTCAAAGTGCTGATAATAATTGAGTGTGTGGTTTGAAAGATCTAAATGTAAATCCCTACAAGAATAGATTTTCTTGGAATGAGAAGAATGCATTACGGGTGAATGGGGTGGTACAGTCCTATCTAAATAACACCACTCTAGATAGGAAATACCTCACATTTAGCGTAGGTAATTGTACCGGCATTCTGGACGAAACCAACATCTGCATGTATATGACTCTGTGGTAGCTGAGAGCCGGGATTCATGGGGATAGGGAAGAGGCCGATTTAAAGATATGATATGTTATTTATAACGCACTTAATACCCAGAGTTTTCTAAGCGCGGCCCCAGGGACCGAACCCGTGCTGCTTCCTGTCGTCTTGCTTCCAAGGCGAGCATGTTGCAGCTGAGTTATCCTCCCGGGATTTAAATCATGTTGCAGTCCTGAGCAAGATCAAGAAGGCAACGCAGGCGTTTAGAAAATGGCTGAGGAGTAATCGTTTGTGAATGCTACGGGAAGATACAGAGGCCATGCTGAGGGTGTTAAATAACAAAACATTTCTCTGACTTCTGGAAATGAATGAACGGTTTGCACTCCTCGCAGGCTGAAGCCCAAATTAATGCAGTTTCTGAACAGGAATGGAGCAGACATTTTGAACAACTGTATGCAGAAGGTTCGCACCGATTTCTCTGGCCACGCAGGTAGGAGTAACAGATACTGGAAACTTGTGGTAGACTGGGATTCCATTGAAGACATCCTGGGTAGAATTAGCAAATCTTGTGCTCACGGCCCTTATAAACTGTCCATTTATCTGTTTACCAGTAATCCGGGACTTTGGGAGACCATTTTGACCATTCACTTAGGACAGGAAGCAAATTCTTTGGACTTTCCTATTAGTTGGAGAACGGCTTATGTCGTGCCCATTTTCAAGAAGACTTCCCGTTCAGATCCTAAAAACTAACAACCAATCTCCATTCTAGATGCTGACAGTAAAGTTTTTGCATCACTTATTCTAAACCTAAAAGGTTGGGAGAGAGAGGTTGATCATCTTAAGAAATAGCAAACTGGGTTTAGACGGAACCATGGTACATCTTTGAATGAGTTCATGCTTAAATGCATTGAAGGCTTGGTTTGGTCTAAGCAATACGAGTCAGTCTTTATGGCCACCGTTGCCCTCACTGCGGCCTTTGGTGTAATCTGAGGCGATGGGGGCTTCCAGAAGGACTGCTGTGATTAATAGAGGGTTTGTATGAGCACTCAAATATGCAAGTCAGACTGGACTGTGAGGGCACTATCTCCCGGAAACTCAAAATGAGTGTTGGAGTGAGACAGCTGTGCGTTTTGGTCCTATTTCTTCAACTTACACGTATCTGATATTGGAGACGTGTTGAGCCTGCTGCTTTTGCATCTCGAAAGGTGTTCCATCAGAAATGTGTTGCTTGGCTTATGCGGAAGACTTCCTGTTGCTTGATCGTGCCTAAAAAGGGCTACAGAATTTATTGAATGCTTTTGTTGGGTATATATCAGCCAATTCTCTAAAAATCAATCCGCAGAACATCGTCTACCTGGGATTCCCAATTGTAGCTAAGCCATTTGCAGCTTAAAGAATGTTTCACAAGTACGGTCTCCGCATCAACAAACCAATTAGGCAGGATTGACAATAGGTACGGGACATTTTCTGTAATACCTCTAATTAGATACTTCGAGGGTAAAATTGCACCTAAAATCCTGTATGGGATTGAAATACAGGCACTGTGGGTCCTGGACATTATTCCAAGGTCAGAGGGTTTTTTTTTTAACTGTGGAAATTCCTTAAATTGCCCAGAAATGTACCACTAGCGGCTATCAGATACGAATTTGGGATTAAGTCCCTAGATTGCATGGCCCAGTGGAAAATTCTGTTTTTCTCTAGGAAGTTACTTTCACCCTAGCCTGGTTCACTCTATATTCAGTTGAATGTCATGATGGAAGGGAATAAGGTCCAGATTATGGCTAATTTTAAAATGTTGTGTCATAATATATTGTCTAAACTGGGCTTTAAGGAGCTTGATTTAATGAACAATCCAGATAATATTAACGTATAAACTCTACAGGGAGAATTGGATTTAAATAATCAAAGGAACTTCCAGTTAGTCTCTGCAACATCTTCAATTTGATCATAAAAAGATGGGCTCTGTGGCACCTTATCTCGCATTATACCCAAATTTAATTTTAAGCAGAACATCTTTGAGATTTAGGTGGAACCTTCATCTGACCAGGGAAGTGCATGTTAAATATGGTCTCCTGGAGTCCAGTAGGGATGGGTGTAGATTTTGTGATTAATCCCAGAGAACTCAAAACATTAAAACACCTCCTAGTGTATTTCCCTGATTTATATGGCAGACATATTATGTTGGTAAAGAAATGTGTGCACTTGGGTATTTCCATTGACTGCGAGGGCTCTTGGGTTACCTGCCTAAGGGGGGGGCTTCTACCTCGATAGTTTTAGCAGTGGTTGATTTTACAAACTGTCTGAAGCTGGATCAATGTGTGTCGTAACTGCTTTCAGTTTTTTACTACATTTGTATCATTTAATGATTATTGTAACTTTTTTTTTAACTGTTTATGCCAAAGGCTGTGTTTTAACTAAATGACATTAGCACCCTGGGCGGGGGAGCCAGCCAATCGGGTGGCTAGAAACGTGGGCTTGAACTGCTGGTACAAGCCCACATTCCAAGCCGCTTTGCAGCTCGCTCTCCCTGCCGCCACCCCCCTCCGCGCCATTTTTTTTGTTCACTCCCCTACCTACCTAATTTTGACAGCGGCGGGTGCAGCCGCTGCATCCGCTCCTTCTCTGTACAGAGCCCTGCCTTCCCTTTCCATGGTGGTCATCTTGGAAAAGGAGTTTCCTTCCTACAGCAGGATGCCGCGCGCATCCTGCAGTAGAAATGAAAATCCTTCGCTCGGGCCGATAACTTGGGCTTCCGGGCCATTATCCCCCGTTCCAGCCCCTGGAACGGAGGATGAACGCTACAATAAAAAATAAATAATACTTTTTAAACTTGTGTTTTCTGCTTTCACCTACAGTGAAATTTGATTTTTAGCCCTTAGATACTGCTTGAATTATAACCATAGCATGAATATATCCGAATGCTCCTGAAGAAAGTCGCGCATTGGACTGCATTTAGGACAGAAATATGACATGTCGAGCCAAAGAGGACTTTTAATACTAACAGTGATGTAAAAATAAGAACTTTATATAATTCCGGTGTCTAGACTGCAAATTATAATGGCTAACGGCACGCATTTATATATTTCATACCAGCTCACAAGGGTGATAAATTCACGAAGGTGGTGGTTTCTTTTTGTTTATGAAATGCAGTTTTTATTATCATTTGTAATAGAAGAATAAATAAATATTTCAATATAATTCTGAATGTATGAATCTAGTTATATGAATGTATTGTATGTTTCCCTCATAAGTGTAAGAAATACCCATATATCTTTCACTACTCAATGATGAAGAGGTGGAGGATTTACCGCCAGCAAAAATCTGCAAGTAAATCCACTATTTTACCACCAAAATCACCAACATCAGAGGAATCACCACTGGCAGTAATTCTGCCTGAAATCCCCATGGAGTCCTATGGACTTCAATAAATGTGGACTTAGACCACCCCCACCACTTGTAATCTGGTGGTAAAACCGCCAGACAAAGTGGTGGTACCGTTAAATCTGTGTGCGGGTATTTCAGCAGATTTACCACCAAACGTGTACTGACGCTATAGTGTGTGGAGAATGCAAGGTCAAGTGGAGTAGTACAAATAGTTCGGCTAACTGTAATATAACATTGCATATGCTTTAAAAAATATGCTTGTGCCACAGCAACATGGTGGGGATTTGCTTGACAGTAACATGTGTAGTTGTGGTAAATTGAGCACAACCGGACCGGCTTCGTTTTCCCTCTGGAGAGTTCCATTGACAGGCACATACTGCGGGATTGACCGTATGTAGCACGTCCTATCTGCAGCATAGCAATATTTTACCACCTGTGGCATATTCACGGAACCATGCACCTAATGTGGAATGACAGGGTATCGATCCCAAAAATATTCTCCCAAGACTTTGCAGCGAAGCCTGCCAGGCTCGTGTTGTAGAAGGCATCCTGCTTCTGCTTTGAAGATTGCTCCAGTTATCCAGTATAACTGTTCTCTTTTTTATAAGCCAATATAAGAGTTGTATGCTTCTCCCATAATACAGAAATCTACTTCTCTTTTCAACACCCCCACATCTTCCTTCCTCCCAGCACTTGGCTGCGTGGAGACAGCTACAGATCAATTCCGCTCAAATTCCGCATGAGAACAAACACTGACACACCCAATAGTTTTGGCTGACGCCTCCATATTGTATAATCATCGGTCAGGGTTGGTCTGGGCCATAAAATTGTCTCGGGCACCATTGAAAAAGTGGCCCCTAGTTGCAAACGGCTATTAATTCCTTTTGTGACACTGTTTGAATAGTATCCAAGGGGAGTTTTTTGATCAAATGTGATGCAAATTGTGCATTTTAAAGAATATTTATTGATCAACACTGGTCAAAACTACTAGCCGCATAGCTAAGTAACTCATGAAACTGGGCCACATTGGCCTGAAAAAAGACCCACTTCGACCCCAAAAAATGACCCACAACAGCATTTTGTGTTTTTGATTCGCATGGGCCTATTGCCCTAAAGGCCAGTCCAAGGCTGTTGGTGTTACTTCCCCATGCACTCACATAATTGGTGTTACATTCCCATGCACTCACATCATTGGTGTTACTCCCCCATGCACTCACACCTTACCTTTTAGCAGCTTTCTCCTATGGGCAATGTCATCAAACTCACAGACCTTGCCATCAGACGTGCAGGTACTTGCACCGTTCTTTCCAATGCCCAGGCACCCACAGCATTCTCAGGGACATACCCAGTTAGCATATAGCCCTGCCTGGTTCTACTCTGCCGAGGTAACATAGCAGTGCTTTATTCTAGCAACCTGAGAAAGCAACGGAGTGCCACATTCCATTAGCAAAATGTTGCCAGGATCAGTGATGCCCTGCTAGCATAGCAGTGCTCATCCCAGCTACAGCCACATACTGGCATTCCAGTTGACTACAGCAACGCTGGCTTCCGTTATTCCCATTGGTCACAAGGTCACAACCCTTTGTTCATAGTTAGCACAGCCCAGGTACATGCTCTTATGACCTCCTTCAAGCACAGTAAGCAGGGAGTCCTGTGTGCTCAGATGGCACTGAAAAGCCAGATTCCACGGGGGCAGGGGAGCTGTGTAGGTATGCTGCTGAGGGCCGTGGGTTTGTGCAAGGCAGTGCTAGGCTGAACTGGGCATGGAATGCAGGGCTGTGTGGTGTGCGTGTGGGCAGTGCAGTGGTGGGGTGATGTGTGTGTGCGTGCAGTGCTGGAGGTGGTGGGTGTACAATGTTGGGTTCATGTAATGTATGCTTGTAGCTCAGTGCTGGGGGCAGTGCAGCACTGGGGGTGGTGTATATGACTTTATGTCTGCACTGCGCAGATGGGGGATATTGTTTCCTTTTTTTACTAAACACTGACAATATCTGCTCTTTCCCAACTAGATCCTTTAGCTGCTCTACATGTACTACTGTAATTCCTCATCTCTATTCTGTTCGGTGATTGGTAAAAAAAGAATGGCTCTTCCAACCTGTGTTTCCATTGTGGCGATAAGGTACGAACTTGGATTAGACCCCTTAGCCGGCCTGATCCTATGGAAATCCATCGCCCTGCTACGTAAAATGAACCTTAATATCGTTGCACCGGCATATGAAATTCTGAAAGAATCGGGTGTAACACGATACTCGGGCATCTTAGACATCTGGGCCATGAAAATCAGAAAGCTACTGGAAGTCACTGACATTTCTTGGGACACTGTATGCAATACTCCACAGATCGCTAAAAAGAAACTCAGACGTTGGTATTGGATAAAAAACAGCGAACTGCGTGAGGCTATGCCATCATCACTTAATCTAGGTCTGACCTGCAATAACCTAGATAAGTTACCTAAATATCTGACAAGATTTCCTTCAAGGCTTTACGGCAACACATTTTTAAGGCTTCGGCTCAACCTACATAAAACCAAGGAGGTGATGTACATGAGACATCACAAACATACAACAGACAATAGATGTGGGTTCTGTAAAAATGAATCAGAATCTCTTAAACATCTAGTTTCTGAATGTGGATACGTGGCCACCCAGCATTCTTTCTGTTTTCAACATCTAACATCGACCTCTCAACAAACTGAACATTTGTGGCACTCTCTAAGAGCTGGAAATAATGTTAGACTAACTTGTTCCTTGGTAAACTTTCTTGAAAACATTCTAGAAGAAGTTTCTTGTTAAAAAAAAAGGGGACCTTAATTTGGAAAAGTTCCTACATTGAATTTAATGAGGAATGTACATAGATGATCATAGAAGAAATAATAGGATGGAGAAGATGTCTTTATTTTTGTAATTAAAGTTGTGTAAATAACTAATTGTTACAATAAAAGTTTTTTTAAAAAAAGAATTTCAAAGTAAACACTGCTTATGTCTATAATATCCGTGTCTGCTTCAGCAAACAAGCTAAAATATAATGGATGAATAAAATGGATTGGCCTCATCACATGCTGTGAAAACACAGGGTTCGGCGTATTTGACAACTTTGTGGGGACCAGAAGCCAAGACCCGCAAATGACTCATAGACTGGTTAGCAGGAGATGTATTAGTTTCAGCAGGAGCTGAATTGCTTTTATTTCAAAGGGTACAAAACAGAAAACATGGCATCTGAGGACATGGATGGTTGAAAATAAAACGGCAAATTGTTTTCGACATAAGGGGAGAAGAGGTAAAGTGTCACCACTTTGATCCAATTCTATACAGCTCTAAAGGCACCCCTTCTTATATTTTTATGTAAACCTATTGGATACTGTGTGATGTGCACTCAGAACTCCCATAATACCTCACCTTGTTTGTTCACTCTTTCATTTTAATGTATTCATAATACTGTGTCAGACCCAGGGAGTTTGCCCCCTCTCCCCAAGGGGGAGCCAGCCACTTTGGGACTAGGGAAGTGAGCCTGCTAAACTGAATACCCTCCAGGGGACAGGGCAAGCGAGATCCCACTGGGGGTGACCCCTTTCGGGGACAGGAGATTCCCTAAAAGGGATAGCAGTAATCTTTCCTATTCTCAAGGTGCCAATATCTTTGTTGGATATAAGGTTCTTAAATTGTGTCCTGTAAGAATTGCTGGTGTGGTTTCAGACCCTCTGTGTGCACAGTACTCGCTTTAAATGAGGGAATGCTAGAATGGCCCAACCCCTAAAAGAAGGAGAGATAAAGAACCAATCAACATTGGAGACAGAGAGAAGAGAAACTTGGGGAGCCCGAGAAGCACAGGGGCTGCCTCTTTGGCAGCAAAAGGAAGAGTGTACACAAGGCGTGGTCAAACTGGACTGTGTCAGAGACTGCTGAACGTTCATGGGCCTGCCATATCAAGAGGCTTAAGGGCTCAGATCGGAGGAGCAACACAGAGCACCCACTGTCTGAGAAGCAGACAACTGGCATACCGATATGCCGGCCGTAAGGTCCCACAGGAAGCCCGCAGGCAGAGAGGACAAGCTATGCCTGACACCACAAAGCAACAGAAGAGGTAGTGCGTCATTTGGCAAATTCCCCGACCATCCCGAAGATCACCACCCTGGTAACAGAGGTACACAGTGGCTCTGGGGAACCAGCAGAGGTAAGATGAGGCCCAAAGAAACCCAAATACGGTGTGAGAGAAACCCAACCCCAAGGCGTAGTGAGAGACAAGAAAACCCAAGGTGGGGTGAGAGAAACCAACCCCCAAGGCAGGTTGTAAGAAACCATACCCAAAGGTGGGGTGAAAGAAACCCAACCCTAAGGCGGAGAGAGAGAGACCCAGAATCCCAAGCTGGGTGACAGAGACCAAACCACAAAGATGGGTGTGAAAAACCAGGTCCCAGGGCGGGGTGAGAGACCTGAGACCCCAAGACAGGCTGAGAGAAACCAAGTCCCAAGGTGAGGTGAGCGACCTGAGACCCCATGGTGGGGTGAGGGGAAGCAGAGCCTAAGGCAGAGTGACAGAAACCAGACCCCAAGTTTGGGTGAAAGGAACCAAAACCAAAAGGTCGGGCAAAGACCAAAAACTGACTAGTAGGAAAGAACACCAGGCCCTTTCTTGGGAAAGATAACAAGGAGAACAATTGGAGTTGGGGACTTAGGCCAGACATCCCGACGTGAGAACAACAACAAGAGACATTAATTGGACTGAATTGGAACAGTTTAGACAAGAGAAGGTTGGAGAGCCATTCAGTCTTCTGTCTTATCCTGTGTACTGGGGAGGTGAGCTCCTATTGAGAAAAACAAATCTGGTGGGGGTCAGAAGCCAACCACCATTCATTTTGCTCAGGGCAAAGGCCCAAGTGTACCTTTGTTACATTTATGTATTTCTTTTATAGTGGTAGGGACAGACCACAGGTTAGCATAGGATTCTGGACGGAGGACGTTCTTGGTTTGTAAAGGACATCACCATGAGCACACTTTTATATTTTTTCTTAATATGTTAATGTTAATGTTAAAGTATATTTGTACCGGGCACTATCACCACCGGAGTAGTCCCCTGGCGCTCTGGCGGCTCTGAAAAAAAAAAGGGGATGGGAGGGTGAGTTAGTGGGAATGAGCTGGAAAAGTGCAAGAGAGCAGTGATGTGCTGTTGGCAGCCTCAGCCCGGTGGGTCCGTTGGCTGGGCTTGGGGTGTTTTACGGTTAGTAGTCGTCGTGTGCTGTTGTGCGAGTTGTGTAGTGCAGTGTAGTGTAGTGAAGTTTGTGCGGATTGTTGTGTTGTAGGCTTGTGATTGTGTTTGGTTAGAGTTTGAGAGAGGTATGCAGATGGGCAAGATTGTTAGTGGATTGGTTAATTGGCATTGCTGTCCTAGCAATTATGTCTAGGTGTGATGCTTGCTATCCTTCACTATTACATCTGAGTGTGGCATCTACTAATCGTCAATATCCTACCTAGATGTGCAGCAGACTAGTGATCACGATTCCATCCAAGTGTGACGCATGCCAACACTCACAAACCCATCCAGGTGTGACGCAGGCTAAAGTTAAGAATTCCATCTAGGTGTGGCACATGCTAACATTCACAATCCTATCTAGGTGCAACAAGGGCTAAATTAAGGAATTCATCTAGGTGTGGCACATGCTAACACTCACAATCCTATCTAGGTGTGACGCAGGCTGAAGTTAAGAATTCCATCTAGGTGTGGCACATGCTGACACTCACAATCCTATCTAGGTGTGACACGGGGTAAGTTAAGCAATTCATCTAAGTGTGGCACAGGTTACAATAGATTCAGGCTGGTGGTCACACATCTCTCTAAGTATGCATAGTGTAAGTCTGTGGCAGTCTATGTTCTGGAAAGGTGAGGTAGAGTGGCAGGGGCTTTCTGGAGTAGAGTAATTGCTCTACACCCCACCCATGCCACACTTACAGTTTTTGTTGGTGTCTGTTGACTGCTGGCTTCCCCTGCGGACACCTGCAGACATGATCTGGAGCCGCCTCTGTTGGAGCCGCCCTTTGCCTTGGGGCCCTTAGCCGCAGGGGCTGCCGGGCAGAGGGCTGCCAGGTCTGGTCCAGGATGAGGATGAGGACAGACTTGGCCAATCAGGCCAGGAGGAGGGAGTGGGAGGTGGGACAATGGAGGCGGAAACACACACGGCTGGGGAGCCCGCGAGGGTCCCGATTTTTAAATTGCAGTCATGATGCTCCAAAAGGGGGCCAGGAGGGGGGTCGCATGCACACGCTCACCTGATGCCAAGATGGGAAATGGCACAGGGAGCGGATGTGCAGCGACATCAGGAGGCACCAATACAATTGAGGGAGATGGCCTAATAGAGTAGAGCAGGAACTCTATACTTAGGTACAGCAGATATTTCTTTTTTACTCTAGAATAAAGAAAAGTTGAACCGCAATGACACCATGTCTGTCTCCTGATTCTGATCTACCACAAGTGGTGTCAGAAGTGGGATTCAAACAACCTGATACAAGATTGGACCCCATGTTAGTGAAGTGCTTTACCATGACAGCTAAGCTCCCTGCACCTGCCACGCCCCAGTCTATTGGGTCTGACCTGTTTAGCTTAACTGAAGTGGAAATCGCCAGCCAAGAAAAGAAACTAATTTCTACCCGACAAGTGATCTCCCCACCAGAAGGCAGCTCCATAAATTTTGCCGCAAAGTCAGGACTAGAATGGAAACACTCCTTAGATGTAGCAGCCGGGTTCATAGACTTCGATGATTGGGGAGAGGTTACAACTTACTATTTCACAATGCTATGCCCCATAGCTGTACAGGAAAGAGTGGAAACCCCATAGCCCAAGGGATCCTAAAGCAAGCCTTGACTCTGCATTTACGTGGAGTTGAACACTTTTCCAATACTTTAACCGGTGACCTAGGCTTCGGGCATGTTGATAAGAAATGAGCCCGCTCCCCCAGACCTATTGGGACGAGAGCACCACACTCCCGGATCTGGCCTTTGCACAAAGGAAAGACCAGAACCTGGCTGAAGCATTTGAAAGAGTTGTCCCTGAAGAAAGAAGCCTGGAGCAAAACAAATCCTTCTTTTTCATAAAAAGGGACACACTGTACTGAGGATATGTAGATAGAGAGGGAATCCGGAGGAGCCAACTCAACTGGTCGTCCCTCAGAGTCAACGGAAAATAGTTATGGCCATTCCTATTTAACAGCAGGCCATCAGGGAATACGAAGAGCACACAACCAAGTCCTTAGAATGTTTTTTAGAAAGTCTATGATAATGTCAAGGCCTACGTCACTGCCTGCGAAATCTGCAAGAAGACATGAACCTCCCTGGTATCCTGATCTCCCCTTGCAAACTCTGCCCGTCATTGAGGTCCCTTTTTCTCTGATAGTGATGGACATAGTGGGACCCCTTAAGCCTCCAAACTAGGTAGTAAATACATTCTCGTAATCTTATAATTTCTTTTATAGTGGTAGTGGCCGAGCTCAGGGAGGCATAGGATTCTGGACAGAGGACATTCTTGTTTTTTAAAGGACATTGTGATGAATCCTGCGCAGTCCTCACAAAAACCCTACCTAAAGTCTCCTCCCAGGTGGCCAGGGAAAGGGAGACAAATCCTGACCCTGAGGGTGGTATTAACCTGGAGGATCATCTGGGAGGAGAAGGGCCCAGGGGAACAAGAGGACTTCATGTGGTGAGACACAGTATTTGTCTTCCTTAAAGAAGGAAATATCAGGGAACACCGAAATATGTAATGGTTTGCTGTAAGAGAATGTTTGTATTCCCCAAAACTAACTATCTCGATGTGGGTGAAAAACAACATAACCAGTTATGCATTGAGAGTAGGAACCACTGTTGGGTGTTGAGCAGTTGCCGGTCCTGAGAAGGTCTCTTCCTCTGGAGACCTTGATTGCAGAGGTTATGCAGCGGGAAGCGCTGGAGTTGGAAGCTTTCCTCCTGGAGGCCGAAACTGCAGAGGTTGCGTGGTAGGAAGTGTAAACCTTTAAAGATTTCCCCAAAGTAAGGCGTGCTCCGGTGGCAGGCGAGCGCTTGAGAGTCGCTGGAGCAGAGAAAGCTCCTTTTTTGAGTAGCACGGGCTGTAGGGGACCAAATGAAGCAGGTTGCCGTGCTGCCCAACAGAAGCAGAAGATCCGGAAGCAGCAGAGCGAGCAGACGCGCACACCAGACCCATTGAGTTCACTACTGCATTCTGATCCCGAAACACTCCGTGATTGCCTGCTGGCCAAGCCGGGGGTGCCCTATATGTGGGACTTACTTAAAGAGAGTGAAGTGGCAATATAAAGATTTTGAATACCAAACTGATAATAAAACTGAATAATTATAACCTGCTTGAAACCCAAGCTGATTTACAGAAGAGAAGGTGGGAAAATAGGAAATGACAAACAGACCAAAAAGGTGTATCTGTGTTTATGTGGGTCAGAACAATTGCCAACAAGAAAGGGCAATGTTGCAAGAAACCAATCCAAACAAGTATTTCCAAAGCCTAAAAAGAATAACATGTAAAGTTAAAAAGAACACACATTGCCAAAGACAAGAGAGGGGTATTAAGAATCCAAATGTTTGTGAATCATATTGCATAGTTGTCAAAGAGGCTATCAGAGGAATTGGCTTCAACCCACATTGTCAAAACCAAAGAAGTATAAGAGTGAGAGAAAACTACTGTCATCATTTAGCTAATGCGGAAGTGTGGAAACGAGTGGCAGGAGGGCTGTCCTTCTGACAGAAGGTATTCAGCAGGTGTGGTGCATAACATGCATTATGTGGGGCAATAACAAGTGTGTGATAAACAGCACCAATGTGTTTCTTGTCTTCCCTGAAGAAATATTGAAGCTTGAGGTTGTGAAGCGAAAGACTTTCCAAACTTGTTGGAAGCTAACCTTTATCACAGAAGTACTTGTAGTTAGTAGTTTTATTTTGTCATTGTAGTATTAGGCCTGGCAGTTGAGTGGACCCGGTGGAAATCATCAGTGTACTGTGGTGTGGTTAAACATCTCAGAGAAGACGTGGCAGAGCCACAGAGGTATTTTGTGAACTCTTGTAGAATTATCCTGACAAAACTACAATTGTTAAAACAGTTGCAGAATAATCCAAACAATGACAGTTTTGTTGTTCTTAATGAACTGTGGAAGTATCCTAGGTTTATGGGAAGATGTTGTTTTGGATGTCACAAGTGGAAAGAGGAGAAACGTGTTGAACATTTTTGAACTGTTGGTTGAATTCAAATTTGGAACACAAAGAATCCTAGTCTTAGGGACAGCATAGGTTTGTTTCGTTCTCTCAATAAAGAAATGTTCAACCACAATGCCACCTTGTCTGTCTCCTGATTCTGATCTAAAACATAACATAGTACTACCAAATAAAATGTATGCTCAAGACGCCATTTATAAAGCACTATGATCTAAAATAAGGCAAACACATAGATCCCGGGAATGCCACCATCTAGCCATTGAGTCATCTGAAAAGCTTGCTTCTAGCCGAGTGGAGGACTAGAAGTGAAGGCATCAGGTGCCACATTATAAAACCTGTGCCCTTGTGCAAAACAGTGTAGCAGATGAATTTAGTACCAACTTTGCTGCTTAGATAATATGGAATGGAGCAGATAGGTTTAGTCCCAGTCAGTATTATCTAAATGTCTTTTCACTAGGGCAACCATGAAAAAGACTATTTTACTATGGCTGCTGCGGAAAATTAAAAGATATGCAATAGCCATGTTTCTTTGTATGATGTGCAGCAAACATAGTACAATGTATCGTACAAAACAGAGTGATTCTTTTTTGCCCTCATCTGAAGGTTTTAGATCAAATAGATTGTGACAACCCCTGTTTTCTCCTTTTGAGTGTATGCACACATTTGCTCATGTTTTAGCACTGATGCAAATATTGTGGCAATAAGCCACGAGACTGCAGGCCAATATCGCCCCAGGTAATGCCCCCGGGGCTGTAGTTACAGGCCCGAGTGCAGCTCGGGCCTTAACATAGCCCGTGGGCATTAACTCGGGCGGTATTGGCCTGCAGTCGAGGGGCTTATTGCCATTAGTACCCTGGCCCGTTAGACCGGGGTACTAATTGCTTTTTTTTCTGTTACGAAACATTTCGGAACAGAAAAAAAAAAAAGTCAAACAAAATGGCCACCGGGAAAGGGAAAACGTAGTCTGTTTTCCCTTTCCATGGTGGCCATCGGGAGCAGGCGCGCTGGGAACACTCTGTTCCCAGCGCGTCCGCTCCTGAGAAAAGAAGAAAAAAAGAAGGTAAGTGGGGTGGGGAAAAAAAAAAGTACTGCGGTCTCCAGCGGGGGACGATGGAAGCCTCCAGCCGTGTGGAGGCTTGGAGCGGAGATGGCCCCGCTCCGAGTCTTCACATAGCTGGAGGTTTCCATCGTCCCCCGCCGGATACTGCGGTATAGAGGTAAGTGGGGTGGAGTGGGGTGGGAGGAGGAAAGGGGAAACAAAACCAAAAAAAAAAAATCTTACCAGAGTCCCCGGCGGGGGACGAGGGAAGCCTCCAGCCATGAGGAGGCTCAGAGCGGGGATTGCCCCGTTTCGAGACTCCTCATTGGCTGAGGGGCTGCCACGCCACTCGCCGGGAACAGAGAATCCGGCACGCACAGCGTAAAAGGAAATACCATGTGGTATGGCTCGCAAATGAGCCAATCACCACGCTGTATTCCCGTTGCGCCGCGCGTGCCGGGTACTAATACATAATCTGGCTCCTCGTATGCACTTAAGGTCATAAAACCTTTGAAGGTCACTATGATACCCAACCTCGAAAGGACTTCGAAAGAAGGCAGAGATTGTTCTCCCATTGAGAGACAATAGGGCGCTAACGCAGGAGAAGTGAGTAGTGAGATGGTCTGAGCGCCACAGTCCTAGGATGATGATGATGAGGATGAGGCAGGCTCCCCATTCTTCAGAGCTTTCGAAATGTGTTCACCAGGAGCCCTGTGTATAGAGCCCTGCGATGTATAAAGGTGGTAGGAAGCCACCGCGAGAGCCAGGGCCAAACAATGTGCTCTATTGGTGTCATCTGTGGTGGAAAGCACTTTACTGAGAGTAATCTCTTGAGAAATTCCATCGCCCACTATGTACATATTTTGAAAATGGAGGCTATTTTGTCAGTACCTGCATTGAAACCAGAATTATGGGCCTCATTAAAAGTGTGGCGGTGCAGTAAAAAAATGGCAGTACTTGCGTTATTGCAACTATTTTGGTGGTAACAGAATTAATGACTGTTTTACCATATTAACCAATTACATGTTCAATCTTGCAGTGGAGAATTTACCTTCAGCAAGATGTTGCCGACAAATCCTCCACTTTAATGCCAAAAAGTGGTGGATTTGCCATGGGAGTTACCACGCGTGGTAAAGCCATCAAATCCCCAATGGCGTCTTCTGGACTGCATAAATGGGGATCAGCACATCCATGCTTCCACTCGTCATCTGGAGACAATTCCTCTGGTGTGGGTAGTGGTAATGGTGACCCATTTTGGTAGTATTTCCACTGAATTGCAGTAAGAATACCATCCTACTTGGAAAAAGGCCCTCTATTTTCCCAGGCAGGTATTGAGTTCATTCTCTTTAACAAGTGAGTATATATAGGCCTTTCAGGCTATCTCGAGTAATTGCACTCAAGGAGTCTATTAGGCTTGACCTAGGCTGCCTGGAGTCCAGTCTAGGAGCAGGACTGTTACCAAACTTGGAATGAGGCCCTATATCATTCCAAATAGGTATCACGTTTATTTATTTATTTATTTGGATTTATAAAGCGCCCAGCAGCCCGGGGGCATCGTGGCGCTGTTACAGAATGTTCACTTAACAGGTTTAGGACAGACATTACAAAGGCAGTAATACAAACTCAATGACATTATTGAAGGGCGTTCAGAGGTTACAGAGGAACAGAGTTGGAAACAATATGTTAAGCGTTCTAGTTGAATAATTCAGTCTTTAGCATTTTTCTGAACACTGTGAGGGATTCTTCATTTCTTAAACTGCACGGGAGGGTGTTCCAAGCTTTTGGGGCTAGAACTTCAAAGCTAGTGCCGCCAGCTTTGGCTCTGTTAAATGCTGGGACTGAGAGTAGGTGAGAGTACTGGTCTCGTTTTGGTCTGTGAGCTGGAGCCTGGTGTATTCTCTCTGCTAGGTAGGCTGGGGCAGTCTGAAAGAGGCATCTGTGAGTGATTGTGAGGGCCTTGAATGTTATGCGTTCTTTGATGGGGAGCCAGTGGGCATCTTTTCTCGCCTGGGAGATGTGTTTTCTCCTTGGGATACTGAGGGCTGATCTAAGGGCGTTGTTTTGCGCTGTTTGTAGTCTTTTGATGTTATTGGCGGAAGTGCCTAGCAGTAGAATGTTACAGTAGTCTAACTCTGTGCCAATGGTGGCTCCGGCGATGTTAAGGCAGTTGTTTGACGACAAGTGGGATTTCACTGCATTTATGATTTTTGTTCTGAGTGCAGCCGATGATGAGATGGCGCTGTCATGGCTTTCCATTGATAAGGTGGAGTCAAGGTATACACCCAGTGTTTCTACTGCAGCAGAGGCTGTAATAACAGTGTTCCCAATACTGAAGGAGCTGTATTTATCATCTAGTTTTTTTAGGGACTCTTTGGGGCCTACCAGTAGGATTTCTGTTTTTTCCCCGTTTAGACATAGGCCATTGGCTGCCATCCAGGCCTGCATGCGCGCATGTGAATTCTGGAGGGTGTTGAGGTCTTGTTCATAATCACCTGTTAGGGGGAGAAGAATTTGTGTATCGTCGGCATTGTTGGTAAAGGCTATGCCGAATTCCTCTTGGTCACTTGAACAGGGGAAGAGTGAATAGAATAACACAGAGAGTGCCTTTGGCAAAAGAGTATATATGTGACTCTAATGCTATCTCAAGCCATTTGTGCTCCAGTAGTCCATTACGCCTGACCCAAGCTGCATGAGGTCTGGTCTGGGAGGCAAGTGCCCATGGTTATTTAGCATGGCTGACAACGAACAGATGATTGTGCCACCATTCTCCTGAGTTCTCCCTGACTCAATAGCTTCACCTCACAAATATTGCCCCCACACCTGTAGCCCTATGTTTCTCTTTTCCCTTTTGTATTATCTACCTCTTAATTACCATGTGCCTCCTTTCACATTTTATTACCTACAAGAAAGTCTTTACAGTTGCCACAAAAGGGAAACACTTGTTGGCTGTTTCCGCAGAGAGGTCAAGGTGATTTTGCTCATGGAGCCTACTATGAAAATAAAGCCTCTGCTATTGTACTTTGTTTTCTTGATTGATTGTACTTATTGGCTTGGACTCGTAGCACACCACATGCAAATAGTATTTGTTGTGAAGACCACAGAAAATCTATGTTTTGGCCTACTAGCACTATGAATTAGGCAATGCGCACATCGAAGGGGGCATTATTGGCTGGTAAAAGTCTAGTTGGTGGAGTTTGCCTATAACTTGGACCCAAAGTCCGTTACCACTAGGTAATGCCCCGCTTCGAAGTGTATATAGCCATTAGCGCCACGGGTAACTGAGCTGATATTTTTAATACGTATATTCAGCTTTATGCAGAGAGTGCACACCGAAATCCCTTAAAAATAAATTACAAATAGAGATTTCTGCCATGGACGTAGAAACTGAGTCCCTTTTCTGTGGCCATGGTGGCAGCAGAGACCAACAAGGGAAAAGATGTCCAGGTAAATTGGGAGATAGCGGTGAAGTGCAAGGGCGATGGGTGCCGTAGGTCAGAACGTAAGAGGGAGTGTGACTGCGCTTTAGGAGCAGCAGGGGCCTGTGCAGGCAGACAAAAATGGCACCCTGAAGAGAGCAGGAGGTTGCCAGCTTGGAACCTAGGCTAGGCCATGTGATAAAGCCTGGGTTACCAGTCACCTGCTTGGAGATATGCATATATATATATATATATATTCTCTCTCTCTCTCTCTCTCTCTCTCTCTCTCTCTCTCTTTCTCTCTCTCTCTCTTTCTCTCTCTCCACAGAGAGATCCCAGGGACATTTAAACACGCAGCACACAGGTCACCCCTGGTCATATAAACTTCAATTCACACCAAAAACTGTGCAGACTGTTTTAGAGGGATAAATTGTATTAAACATCATGTTTAATACATCCATTAGGTCATATAAATTCATCCATAACATATCATTATATAAAGGTGTGACAAAACAACAATTAACATTAAAAAAAATTACATTAATTCCTAAAACTCACATTTATTTAAAGTTCAATGTGCAACACTCCACATCTCCCAATTATGCAATTTATACCTTAATACAACTCTAAGGGCCTCATTACGGCCTGTGCGGAATGGGTTTATGGGCCCCGCTAATGGGTGCGGACCCATTAACACCATTCCGCATGATTACAAGCTCCCCTCGCGGGACCTGGTAAGGAACGCCTGGTCAAACCAGGCATCGTTACCGGGTCCCGCGAGGGGAAGAGGGAGCAAACAACGGGCCGCTCGTAATCGGTCCGTTGTTTGCTCCCGATCCCATTCCCATTGAGCCCTATGGGGGCTCAGATGGGAATGGGGAAGGTCCGGGCCCGGGTTCCCAGAGGGAGGAATTACCGGGCCCTCCATACTCGGAATGGCCTGGTAATTCCTCATTCTGGGAACCTGGTAAAGGAGCCCGGTTTGGCGGCAGCCATGGAGCTAATAGCTCCTAAGTGTAATGAGGCCCTAAGTGTTAGTATTGAATTACACAGGAACAACACCCTACTAATCACATTGTACTGTGTGTCTATATCTACCTAAACTTTTGCCCAACATGTTTCATTCTCTTACACCTCGACGCTTGTCCATAGAACTTCCTCAGGGGCTGCTGATTGTTCCTCACCCTCACATATAGACTATGTGTACTACTCCACCTTCACTATGGAGTTAGCTATGCTGCTAGGAGCCCACCAATCTCGTACAGATTATCCATCGTAGCAACACATATGTATGACTACCATTTTCAATCCTCTAAAAAGGGGGTATTCAATTTAATTATGATTCCAAGGCACGTACCTGAAAAATTGAGTGAATTATAAATTTGAGTAATGAGTTCTACTATCACGTAGTCAAACTTCTCTGTCCCCGAATTATTTATCAGTTTTCACAACAGTAGCTATGAAAATGAAACAAACTAAGAAAGACACAATGTTAAACCAAAGGTTTGTCGTACGAACATAAATGCTTCTTTTTCTTTTCAGCGTGATGTTCATGACACCAAGAAATTTACCTGGCATCTCCGGCCAGTCCAGAAGTAAAGAATATCTCCTCTGTGAGCCTGCTGAGCCTCGTAGTTAACAATGTTCCGTCAGCTTTCGTTTGTTGTGCCGGTTGCTAAGCGATATGAAGTATCCCATCATCGCTTTTTACTTTTTGCTATTTGCTAAACCGTGCGGATATAGTGGCCCCCATCTTGGCATGTCCTCTCTACCTCTCCTCAGTATAAGAGACTCAGGGCCTCATTACGAGGTGGGCGGAATGGGTTTAACGGTGCTGGTAAGGGTGCCGGTGCCGGTAAACCCATTCCGCCCTATTACGAGGTTCCCTTGCGGGACCCGCTCTGAACGTCTGGTCAGACCAGACGTCCTTTGCGGGTCCTGCAAGGGGACCAGGGAGCTAATAACAGGCCCGTTATTAACGGGCCCGTTATCAGCCTCCTCCCCATTCCCATTGAGCCCTATGGGGGCTCAAATGGGAATGGGGATGGGTTTTTTGAATGAGGAATTACTGGGACCTCCAAGGTTGGAATGGCCCGGTAATTCCTCATTCAAGGAACCCGGACCCAAGTTTGGAGGCAGCCATGCCCTTATTAAGTGCATGCCTCCCTCCAAACTTGTAATCAGGCCCTCAGAGTCTCTCCTGTATCCAGCGCACATGGAGGTGCACTCCTACCCTGAGGTGACTGACAACCAAACTGACTACATTAAGGTTTCTCAAATGGATACCAACCCGAGGATGTACACTCCCTTTTTGATTACATATGGCCCATCAGTAAACCTGTGCAAGTAGCATATATGCATGTGCTCCAGGAATGGTATAAGTAGTTACTCCTGTGCACCTTCCCATATAACACTTGTCAGACCAACATTGCATACTAAGTCATCTCACAAGGTTTTCAGTGTTTGATTGTGTGCGATTCCACATTTTCATTCAGCCCTTTTTAGAAAAATAAGTTCTTGTTCTTTTCTAAATAGGCGTGTTTTGTCAGAGCCACTTTCCATACTTCTCTGTAATTTATATAGGACTGTCCATTTTAATTGTTCGCAAATGTGTCCCATGGTTATATAATTTTGTACCATTGGTGCATCTTGTACTTTGTTTCGAATACAACTCTTGTGTTCTCTGATTCTGGTTTTGATTTTCCTTATTGTTTTACCAATATACATAAGTGGGCAGGGGCACCATATCGCATACACAACCATCTCTGAGTTACAGTTTGTAAGGACCTGTTGACATTTCCTCTTTAGTCCTATATCTACTTCTTTGGATCTTCAGGTAGAGTTACAACATTTGCATTTGTATTTACCACATGCCGTGTGGCCTTTCATCTCTGCCATACCCCAAACAGTTGGGAGACTGGGTTGTTTTTGTATTTTAGGGCTTATGTCATTCCTCATTGTCTGATCTCTCAAGTTTGTTCTTAGTTTCTATTTTAATATTCTGGCCTCCCTAGTGTAATCGGCTTTGGTAGAGCTATTACGTCTTAACCTTAAAAATTGGCCAAAGGGCACATTTTCCCTAAGATGTTTGGGATGGAAACTCTCAAAACTGTTTTTTGTGTGATGGTTTGACTGCCAGCATTTCCTTGGGTTTGACCTCATAGATAGTTAAGTCCAGAAAATGAATGGAGCTGTCATTCAATTCCACCGTAAATTGGAGACTTTGTTCTTGATTATTCAGCCATTCTATAAATGTGGCTATATCTTCCTTGTTTTTCTCATTCCATACAATAAGGACATCGTCGATGTACCTTTTCCAAAGTTTTATTTTTTTCTTGTAAAGATTACGGTCTGTGTAGATTTTGCTTTCTTCCAACATTTCCACATATAAGTTGACTATGCTATGTGCTACTGTGGCTCCCATAGCTGTACCGTGGATCTGTTTGTAAAATGTATCCAGGAATTTGAAGTAATTTTCTGTCAGTGTCATTTCGACACATCAAAGAATAAATTAATTAGGAGTATTATTAGGGCATCTTTTCTCATGTAAGAATTCTTCTATCAACAACAATGCTCTATCTTGCGATATCATTGTGTACAAAGACACAATATCTAAGCTGATCAGAGTGTCTTTGTTGGAGTCAAACTACATACCTTCTACCAATCTAATAACTGCAGTGCAGTATTGTACATGAGATTTCATGGATTTTACCAACGGTCTCAAATAAATGTCTGCAAATTTGGATAAAGGTTCCAACACTGAGTTGATGCCTGATACTGTTGGCCTTCCCGGAGGTGACATGAGGTTTTTATGTATCTTTTACATGGTATAAAATACAGGCACTCTATGGGTTGCAATGTTTGAGAATTGTGCTTCTTGTTTGCAAATCCACCCTCGTTCCAGAGCTATTTGCTCTTTAGTTTTTATCATGTTTTGCAATCTCTATGTGGGATCTTCATTCAATTTAGTATAGCAACTTGCGTCTTCCAATTGTCTAAGGCATTCTGTAATATATTTTTCTCTGTCTAGGACTACAATCCCTCTGCCTTTGTCAGCCTTACGTATCATGATCTTTTCGTTGTTAGCTAGATCTTGTATGGCCTTTCTTTCCAGTGTTGAAATATTTTGAAAATGTTTACACTCTGCTTTTTTCATTATCTCCAGATCTGCCAGTACTCTTTGTTCAAACACTCTGGCTTCTGCGCTGTGACTCTGTATCGGTGGAATAAAAACAGAAGGAGGTTTTAATCCTGATTAATTCGTAGTGGGTTTCCAATCTACCTCTTGAAAGAATTTACGTAGATGGACTTTTCTCATGAATTGTTTGAATTCGATTCTGAATTTGAAGGATCCTAATCCTTTGTTGAGTACTTTCTTTTCCATATAAAACAGGTTGTGTAGATGAGTTACAAGGTCTAGTTGCTCCTCATGATCCTTGTTTCCAATTACCATGTTCTTTGGTCCTGTTCTAAAAAAGACCTGCAATCTTGTCCTCTTCTGCTTCTACCTTTACGTCCCCTATGTCTTTAGTTATAAGGTCCTCTTTGGTTCCTTCCTTTGAATCTGTTTGATTTTTCATGATATGTTCCATCGTCCCCTGAACTATCATCCGTGGAGCTTTATGATGTATTGCCAAATCTCACTCTTTTTCTTGACTGTATTTATTGGAACTTTTCCCCTTCCTGATACTTAGTCTTTCTTCGAGTATGGGAAAGCTTTTTCATGGTTAAACTTCATCAAATCCTTTTTCAACCTTCTAATTCTTTCCTTCTTGGTATAATCCTTAAATTCTACCATTTCTCTTTTGATTTCCTCTAGCCGCTTTTTAAACACTTCCAAAGGTACCGATTTCTTTATTTCTTCTTCCTACTTATTCAGCTCTATCACAATTTTGTCTACCACTCCTTTCACCATGCCAATAATCAGTATTACCCAGTATTACCCAGTCACGTCCACATTTTTGGCAACATGGCTCCATTGGAATGGCATGGTATTGTTTATTTGTAAAGCGCCTATACACAAAGCAAGTATTTTATTTATCCATTAATTGGCAATATATGTTTACAGTACTGAGGGCGATGAATCTGGGTGATAATATATTTCTTGGGTCTCCCTTTTGTATGCTCGCCTTACAGCAAATGTTAAGACGAATGGTTTGTTATCTGGAACCTTCAATCTTTGGAGGGGCACTAGATAAGGGTATCCGCTTTCACCCTTATTGTTTGTGCTGGCTATCGAACCACTTGCTATTGCTCTGCGGAACGATTTATACTTGAAAGGTGTGTCCTTCAATGGGATTGAGCAGAAAACTTGGTTTTATGCTGATGACCTTTTGTTGGTTTTAAGGAACTTGGAAGTTTCTTTGCCATCTTTGATGAACATTCTGGACCGATTCCATGTGGTGGCGGGATATAAGATAAACTGGTTGAAGTCTGAGGTTTTACCTATCACGGGGAGTTGTGCTAGATCATCGGTGACTGGATTTGATTTCAGTGGTGCGTACACAAAATGAAATACTTGGGGATTTGGCTGACTCCGGTTGTAAATGATATGGTGGAGGCGAATTTAGGGGAGGCCTGCCGTGAGCTGAAGTCATTTACGCAGAGGTGGTCGGTTTTGCGTTTGTCATTATGGGGCAAGGTGAACGCTTTGAAGATGGTTGCGGCCCCCAAAATCAACTATGTGTTTGAGTATGCACCTTTTGAAGATCAGTGCTTGTTACTGCAGAATAATTGATGCAACTTTACAAACCTTCCTTTGGGACGGGAAGCCTCCTGTGCTTAAACTGTGGAAGCTGCAGTCTACCTGTTGAAAGAGGGGGGCTTGGGGTCCCCATTTTTAGGGCATATCATCTTGCCTTCTCTTGCCAGTTTTTGCTTCCTTTTCTAGCGGGTGCTTGGGCTGTGGCGGAGGCGAGTGCTTTGGGTCCTCTTGCCCCACGAGCGATGCTTACGACTGTTAGCAAACATGGTAGGAAACTTCCTTTGACTGAATTTTTACGGGATGTGTGGAGGGGCTTCCACGAAATGTGTGGTTCAACTGCTCTGACATCACGCTCGGCCTCGATCTGGTTTAATAAAGCCAATCACAGAGGCTGGCAAGCCTATATTTTGGCCGGAGTGGTTTATTGGTGGAGTTCACTGGATTAAGGATGTATGCAGTGGTGGAAAATGGATTGATTTTGATGTGTTATGTGCAGATTTCAATATTGCAAATGTTTCCATTGCAGACTACAGGAAATTGAAGAGATGCATTGGTGAGATTGATGGGAGGGAACTTGTGGTTCTGGAACATATGGTGGTGGGTTGTCAGTCTGTTGCGAGCTAAGTGTATCGCCGAATTGTTGCAAGCTACAAGGATAATACTGGGTTGATGGATGAGTGGAGTAGACAATTGGTGAGATTACTGCTGATATATGGACTGAGTTGTGTGTGAATGTGCGGCTTTGTTCAGTTAATTTGTGTGAACGCTCTAGGCAAATTAAAATTCTAAACAGAGTGTTTTGGTGTCCGGAGAGGCTCAGGAACAGGGGCATGTCTGATTCGGATGTGTGTTGGTGTTGTGGTTTGGAAGTTGGCACTCTTGAACATATGCTTTGGGATTGTGTCAGGGTCAGGGGTTTCTGGCAGGAGGTTTGCACTATATGTTTACTGGTCCTGGATTGCAGCATTAATTTGGATTTTTAAGATGATGGCTATGGGATGTAGTGTCTTGCTTGAGGATCTTTCTATGTCTGAGAAAACATTTCTGTTCTGGGGAGCTTCAGTGTCCAAGAAAATTATTTTGAGGGGGTGGAAATCCTGGATCCCGCCTGCAGTGAATGATTGGCTTGATGAGATGACTTCTTTTGTGGCTATTGAAAAAGGAATGTACAGGAGGATGGGGAAATTGCACCTACATGCTAAGGTCTAGGATGTATTCTTAAATATGTATTAATGTAAAGAGGCTAAAATATTATTATTATTATTTTTTTTTTCTCTCTTCACATGTTGTTTATATTGATGTTCTTCGTACACAATATGTTGTAATTGTTTCCCGATTAATGTGTTCCTGTTTTGGTAAAATGTAAATAAAGATTCTAAAAAAAACAAAAAAAAACAAAGCAAGTATTTCAAAGCGCTCAAGGAGGGAGGGAACAAAGGGATAAAACAAGTCATTCAGAGCCCTTGAATATCTGAATGATACAAGTCTGCACGGGCAGAGTGGGTGCATGGAACATGTGCATATAATACCATTAATGGTGTAGATAACAGCAAATAGGTCTGACGACGATTCTGCAGTTTTTCCAAGTGCATAGAGGTGCCACCATGCAAGAAGGGGAGACAAGGGAAAAACAGATAGACAATCTTCAAGGAATGGTGCATTCAGATCATGCAAGTGCGCAGACAGGTGCAGGAGAGGGGAGGGGAGGACAAGTGCAGGGGGTGGAGGGTAAGGGGAACAAGTGTGCCCAGTCAGTCAGAAGCTGGGGTAAGTGCTGAGAGATGCCACTCTCTTGGGTCATTGACCAAATGCAGTAGCAATGAGGCAAGGCCCGGAGGCAAGTGCGAGAGGACTGGCAAGGGTGCCAGGGACCTGTGAGACTCTGCGGTACACCAGGCGCCAATCAGCAGGCTGCAGGGAAAAGGAGGGAGAGAGGGATTGAGCGGAGAGAAAGGTTAGCAGGGTAGAGGGAGAGAGAAGGAAGAGGAGAAGAGGAATGTCTTAAGGAGGTTCTGGATCATAAGGAGATCAGGCTCAAGACGGAGGGAGGCTATTCCAGAGGGAGGCTCCTGCAGAGGATAAGTGTCTCCCTCCAAATCTCTGCTTGGCAAACCGGCTCACTCGCAGAAGACGGGAGGTAGATGAGCGGAGGGCCGGGGAGGGACAGTATTTAGGAAGGCAATGTTGCAGATAGGTAGGTCCCAGAAAGCCTTGTGGAAAATGCAGAGGGTCTTGAACTTGATCCTTGCAGCCACGGAAGCCATTGGGGGGATTTCAGCCCCGGAGAAATGCGGTCTCTGGGCTTGAGGCCAAGGATAAGTCTTGCGGTTCTGTTCAATTAGACCCTGAGGTAGTGCTCTATTTCTTAAATACTCTAGCATTATTGAGCCATGTAGTTCAGTTACTTTTTTGTTTCTGTTAATTCATCCCAGTTTGTTAAATTCATTGTATTATTAGGGTCTGTAGTATCCCCAAATAATGCTGTGTTAGCCAATACTTCAGTCCCATATTGGTCGTCGTAGCTCAGGCATTTTTCTGCTGCCATGTTAACACTGATATCCCTGCACCCCTAAGTCTAGTTGTATATTTCAATCTCACAACCCAGTGGCCGTACGAACACACACCTCGGTACACAGAGAGATCCCAGGTACATTTCAACAAGCGTTGCACCAGTCACCCCTGGTCATATAAACTTCAAACAACACCAAAATCTGTGTGGACTGTGCAAGCACCGCAAGGAACGCATTGCAAAAAGTTATACTGCTGAAATTGAGAGCCCCAGTTAAAGAAGACTAGACCAATCCAATTGAGGACAGTTCTTCCGAATTTGGAAGGCGATTGATGACCCCCTTTTTAGAGGATTGAAAATGCTTGTCATACATATGTGTTGCTACAATGGATAACCTGTACGAGATTGGTGGGCTCCTAGCAGCATAGCTAACTCTATAGTGAAGGTGGAGTAGTAAACATAGTCTGTATGTGAGGGTGAGGAACAATCAGCAGCCCCTGAGGAAGTTCTATAGACAAGTGTCAAGGTGTAAGAGAGCGAAACATGTCGGGCAAAAGTTACAGTAGATATAGACACACAGTACAATGTGATCAGTAGGGTGTCATACCTGTGTAATTCAATACTAACACTTAGAGTTGTATTAAGGTATACATCGCAGTATTGGGAGATGTGGAGTGTATCACATTGAACTTTTAGTAAACGCAGGTTTTAGGAATGAATGCAATTCTTTTAAATGTTAATTGTTGTTTTGCTGTTTTGTGACACTTTTACATACGGATATGTTATGGATGAATTCATATGACCTAATGGATGTATTAAAAATGATGCACTAATAAAACGTATGTACTAGATGATATGACTACCTCGGCCCTCTAAAGCAGTCCGCACAGTTTTGGGTGTTGTTTGAAGCATTTGAAATATACAAACCGCTTTTTATGGGAATTAGACCTGCAAATGGATGGAGACTAACTAAAAGGTTGTGATGACCCCCCCCCCCCCCCCACCCCACGTTGCAGAACATGAATACTGAATGAAATGTGAACTATGCCGACTGGTCTGCCGGGCACCTACGCCCACGAATGATTCTCTTCCGCTGCACTCATCGGGCGATGAAGCAATCGGAAGCAATCCTGCCAGCAGCTTTCTGCCTTCCAGTCAAGCTGACCTGAATGAGAAAATAGAGATTCTCGAGAGCCAGGTACCTTTTGTGCGCCTCCTCCGAGAAACAGCGTGCTTTGCCGTGATGGGCCCAGGCCAGGGTACACATTCTGGGAACGCGAATGAGATGCCGCTTTCAAGGGTGAGTGAAGGTTTGTTTATTTTATTTATATAGCGCGCATGACAAAGAGGTATCTGGGCGCTTTAAGGTGAGACTTAGAACATGGCAGGTGGATGTGTCTTTACTTAATAGCGCACATTTTATCCACCTCAGCAGGATGAGGGGCTGAGTAGACCTACCGGATTTGAACCTGTGTACAAAGGGTTAAACACAGGCTCCTAGTCACAAACCCCACCTATGTAATGTTACGAAATGTAACCAGCGTCGGACTCGGATATAAAATGGTGACAGGCACCAAAATCAAAACGTAGCCCAGAGTTGGTGACTTTTCCTAACAAAACAGTTGAGTGACACTTTGAAGCTTATCTCTCGGGGAAAATGTGTGTGAAATGTGTCCCTTAAAGCAAACTGGCAATTAACACAAATGCACAGTGTACTTAGAGATAAAAGTTGCCCATATTGGCCCATACTAACTTGTTGGGCAAGCCCTTTGGACATTGCCCTATTGCCCGATGGGTCTGTCAGTGGCCAAATGCAATTGGCTCTTGTTAAGTGCAGCTTCTGCCACTTTTGGGTGGTCTGTTGGTGAAAGGTCCTGCAAGAGCAGTAATGGGGAGGGTGAGTGGGGGAAGACGAGATTCGATTTCCATGTCCTGATATATGGCTATGTACCCGATTCCTGTGTGCTAACGAGCCCACAGAGCAGGGGTCTGCAACATTTGGCTCTCCAGTTGTTTTGGACTACAACTCCCATGCCCCCTTACCATTGACTATGCTGGGCAGGGCTGATGGGATTTGTAGTCCAAAACATCTGGAGATCCAAAGGTTGCAGACCCCTGCCCTAGAGAGATGGGTATCTGCAGCAGGTTTAGGTTGCTAGAAGGGCTGTCGCCAATATATCTCATTCACCCTGTCCTTCTCACATGGCTTTCTCTGGAGATTCGATATACTTCGGGAGGATAGTTGATCCAGCGTTGCTGGCGTGGAGAGGATCTAGAGTTGCACACTTGGTTTTATATGGGTCACAGCTTATCTGGAAAGTAAGAGATGAGGTCAGCACACTGGCCTTTTAATTTCAGTTCCAACAGGCACCTGGCCTGTTTAGGTCATAGGGAACACGCTGATCTTCAGGTAGCAATAGTTTGGATCATGATCATTCTATACATGGAATCCGACTGCCAGAATTATGTGCCCTTGTGTCTGGACCCCAACCCTCTTTTCAAAAGGAATTTATGCTACAAGACCAAAGCAGGACATGTTATCACATCAGAAAGTTCAGGAACCCCTGGTGTTGTCACGCCTGGCCACTGCTGCCCCAGCTCACCGTTTACAGGCTGGCACCTGTATTCCCGCTGGGGCTCCCATTCTCGATATTGGAGCTGTCTTTGCGGGTTTCCAGGTTGGAGATGCAACGGCCCAATCAGGGAAGCCAGAGAACGTGATGTGCCATATCCAGAATGCCGAACCTCATCAGCGCTTGTGACGCACCCTTAGTGTCGCCATGACGACCAGTACCACTCCAAGAGATCCATAATAGGAGGATACGCCCAGGGCACAAGCCGTCTTAACACTCTGCCCAGGCTCTGCAATGTCCTTCCTTGCCCTTCATGGCCGTGCCGTCCTTGCCTGCAATTCTGCATCTATTTGCCGTTTGCCCTTGTGCCTCTGTGGCGCAGGTCCCTGTCTGGCCTCCACCTCCGTTTGATCCCCATTTTTCGGGTTGTCCTGTCTTGTTCTGTTCTTGCTTTACTCGTCTTTTGGGAGCTTGTCTCGCTGCCTTCCTTGTTGGCCCCCGGTCTGCCTCTGCCTCTCCTTTTCCTACTGCCCTGCTATTGGTTGGTCCTATGTTTTCTGGCCATCCTCCATCTTTGGCCAGATGGCCTCTGACCCGCCTTTCATTTTTTGGGGTATCCTTACGTGGTTCCTCTAGATACTCTGTCGGAGCCCCTTGTGCCTTCACTCCACGGAATTAACGGAAGGGGAACCAGTGGTGTGAGGAGCTGGCGTCCAACCATCCCTGGTATCACTACATATTATCCCCACCAAAAATGGTCGTCTGGAGCGGCCATAGGCGATATTTTTGGGGGGGATAATTTTGGGGGTTTTTGGGAGTGGGGGTTGCGGGAGTGTCCCCCGCTCCTTTAAAAATAATGAAGGGGTTGCGGGGTGTCCCCCACAGGTTCCATGCCTAAATATTGCCACAAAAATATGGCGATATTTTTGTATGGCAAAATGTTTGCGGGGATATTAACACATGGAACCCCATCCCCGAGTTCCAGATTCACAGCGTCCTCCTACTGCTCCTTCATCCAGAACGAACCTGGAATGACCACGAACCGCACCTCCTGTCAAGACCCTGAGGACCGGGTGCCCTAGCAATCAGGTATTTGACAGGTGTACAAAGGGTCAGGACCGAGCATGTATTGCTTTCTATGGACCTCATTACGAGTTTGGAGGTAGCCATGGTGCTATTAGCGCCATGGCTGCCTCCAAACCTCGGGCCCGGGTAGTCAGAATGGGGACTTACCGGGTCATTCCAACCTTAGAGGGCCCGGTAAATCCCCATTCTGAAAACGATTCCCCATTGGAGCCCCAATGGGGCTCAATGGGAATGGGGAAGGAGCTAATAACGGGCCCGCAAATAGCGGGCTCGTTATTAGCTCCCTGGTCCCTTAGCGGCTCCTGCCAAGGGCGGCTGGTAAACCCAGCCGGCCTTAGTGGGACCCTCTAAAGGACCTCGGAATGTGGCGGTAGGGGGTTCACGGCACCGGCATCCTTACCGGTGCCGTTAACCCCCTACCGCCATACTTGTAATGAGGCCCAATGTCGGCCCAAACCACATGGTACACAGGGCCAATAGGGTAGCACATTGCAGCCCTTCCACTCTTCAGAACATGGCTTCAGAATGTATGCTCACTAGTGGAGAAGTGACATGATATGATTGGGTATTTATAACACGCTTCATACCCAGAGGTTTCTAAGCGCGGACCCGGGGATGGAACCTGTGCTGCCCCATGTCGTCTTGCTTCCAAGGCGGCCACGTTGCCCCTAAGCTATCCTCCCAAGACTGGGGTGAGGAGGGGCAGGTGCTTGTTGGCATTACAGCCCAGGGGGATAGGAATGTAGCCGGGTGTTACCCGGCTGCTGTCCTCTTTCAGCTTCATCTCCGGTATATAGCTTTGGCGGGGATCCATCCTCACCTGGCTGTAATGCAACATCATACAACTGGTGAAGGGGGAGCTTAGATACAATTGGTTGAATACGTTTTTTGGATAATTTCATTTTTTAATATTTTAAGTCCTTTTGCCCCCAATGTTGAAAACAGACTTTGGGGACAGCACTGTGCTGTGCCGGGCCGCGCAGGATAGGTACGTTTCTTTTTTTATTTATTTAAAAGACACCATTAGCACCCATGTAGAGAACTACATGGGTGCTAAGAGGTGAGGGCGTAGGAGGAGAAGGGAAGGGTACTCGGGCTACCCAGGCTGCTCGGAACCCAGGCTTGTACCGTACAATACAGCCCACGCCACGAGCATCCTGATTGGCCAGCCCCCATTTCCAGGATGCTAATGGCATATATTGTCGGGAAAGGCATTATCAAAATGCAGTGGGAAATGTTCGCTTGCAATATTGGTGACTTATATCTATTGAATTCTTGTATGCGTTACCCTACAAAACCGACTGAAATCTGTCTGTCTTTTTAGCCAATTTTTCACAGGAAAGTCTGCTGTAAAGTGCATCATTTTAACCCATTATTCAAAATGTTTCTCGAGGGGAGAAGTCCACGCGAACGCAGTCTCGGTTGGTTTTGGCTCCCTCGCTGTGCTCGGTTACTCATGCATGTTTGTGCCAAATATATAGACCCCTCCAATTAAAAGAATTAACCAGCTGCCACTGGCAAATTCGTTCTCTGCGCCGCTTAACTTGGCAATCGCCCTCGTACCTACTACCCTTAAATTACATCTGCAAATAGTTCCACCTCTTGCTCAGGCATCTGCAACGTGCGGCTCTCCAGATGTTTTGGAGTATGGCTCTCATGACCTCTCACCATTGACTGTCCCAGATTGGACAAAAGGGAGTATTAGTCCAAACACAGCTGCAGAGCACCAGGTAGCAGAACAACGCTCTAGTTTAACACTCACCGGCGATAACGTTTACCATCATTTCCTTTACCATGGCTTGTATTTTCTTCTGATCCTTCCATTCCTCCCTCACTGTAACCAGTGCAATGCAGAAGGTTTCCTCAGCAGATCCATTGATGCAGAATCCCTGCGGTTTCTCTATGCTGGCTGGAGTAAAATATGCAGTGCTCTGCAGGTTTTTTCCATGCTGTAGTCAGGGTGAAGAATGGAGGCAGGCAGTGCTTTAAATGGAGAAAAAAAACAAGTGCAGGTATTTACCAATCTAGGCTTAAAGTGGGCTGGGAACAAATTCTACTAATGCCTGGACCATCCAGGTGCACTGTGACCCTGTCTATTAACCTTAGTCTGTTTCTCCCTATTTGTGGAGCTCTCTATTGGTCTCAGGCTCAAAATATGTCTTGCCCTCTGTGTCTCACCCTCTATTTGTGTACTGTTCTATTTGTCTTTTTAACCCACTCAACCAGCGACCGCAACCACTGTACCTTCACCATTGACAGCACCATCATCCCCGTCTCATCCTCAGTGAAGACTCTCGGCGTCATCATTGATTCCACTCTATCCATGACAAGACAGGTCAGTGCCATAGCCTCGGCCTCTGCCCACACCACCAAACTAATATACACCATAAAAACATTCTTATCCGACCAGAACTGCCTCTCCATCGCCCGAGCTACGAGTGGAGCCATATTAGACAACTACAATGCTCTCCTAGCAGGCACTTCGGAAAAAAATCTAAATAAGCTTCAAATAATCCAGTACAACGCGCTTAGAGCAGCCCTCCATCCCCCAATAAGAGACCACATCACACAGGCCAGATGGGCTGCCCATTGGCTCCCAGTTAAAGAGAGAATCACATTCAAGACCCTCACTTTAACACATAAATGCCTAAGCCTTTCTGCCCCACCCTACCTGCTGGAAACAATTTTCAGAGACACCTCTTCTCGGCCCAAGAGATCCGGCTACGCCAACCAATTATGCATTCCCCCTCGGCCCAAGAGATCCGGCTACGCCAACCAACTATGCATCCCCCCTTGGCCCAAGAGATCCGGCTACGCCAACCAACTATGCATCCCCCCTCGGCCCAAGAGATCCGGCTACGCCAACCAACTATGCATCCCCCCTTCGGCCCAAGAGATCCGGCTACGCCAACCAACTATGCATCCCCCCTGTAAAAAGAGCCAAAGCAGGTGGGACTGGTTTCCCACACCTAGCTCCCAAACTTTGGAACGCCTTGCCCAATTCACTCAAAGCTTAGACATCCTTTACAGCATTCCGAAAAGGGCTCAAAACCTAACTCTTTAACTAACCCCCTCCCCTCCCCTCTCCTACCCTCACACACACACCCAGCGTATTTCTGTTGTATTAAATACTGTCTTGTAACCAAGCATGTTTTTTACTAAACCTTCACTGTCATGTAACCAAGTATGTTTCTTTACGAATTTTCACTGCCATGTAACTAAGTCTGCTTTTTGCAACCAGTAACCAGTGCTTCTGTAACAGTGCCACAATGCCTATGGGCTGCTGCACGCTTTATAAATGTTAATAAATAAATAAATGCTGTCACCTTCTTGTTCACTCACTGCGTAAATTCTGCTTTTTTCAGATCCAGGGCCGTGTGACCATGGCAGGCTGAGACGTCCCTGTCGTGTACATGAAACAACGAACAGCTACTCATATGCTGGGTTCTATAACCTTTGGCTCTCAAGGAGTTTATAACTACAACTCCCATCAGCCTGTGCCAGTATTGTGAATCGTGAGGGATCATGGGAGTCATAGTGCAAAATATCTGGAGAGCCACAGGGTGCAAGCCCCCACGTGTATAGCTTGGCTTCAAACCTGCTCATCCTAACGAGTTGCTCTTCAGATTTTACTGAGAGAAACATACCATTCTTATGTTTTGGTGAGAAATTCATACTGTTTTAATTGGCCATTGCAGTGCAGCTGCCATAAAGTGGTTGCAGTGCACCCAACACAGTTATATACACAGTTGAACCCGCGAACAGATCTCTGCACAAGGAGGGATCCAGTGGCAAAAGACAAACTAATAGAATCAAAATACCAACTCAATGAAACTAACAACACAGCCAATCAGTGATTCCCTTAACTTTTGGAGAGAAAATCTTTAAGGTCCAGGCCTAACATTGAGGAGGTTATTCCATGTCTTGGAACGCAACATCCAAGCAGTTCGCATTTTGAGAGTAAAAGACTTCCGAGGCAAATAAATAATGGTCATTTGTGAGATAAAAGCGACAGGGAGAATTTTGTGGAAGACAAAGGAGCAAAACGATTGATAAACGTTCTAATCTGGATACGGAGAGTGGAGACGAGGGGTGCTCTGGGACAACCAAGGGGAGTAAAAATACCATGTGCATGTTTGAGAATACTTCCCAGGCTCACCAGCTTTAAGTTATCCTTCGTTCACTGTGCAACCAATGGAACTCTGTAGCCTCTGGATTCCTATTATCTGGACGTACTTTATACACTTTGCAGGGTCAAAAGGGGTTTCTCGGGGGCACTGTTGCCAATACCCCACTTCTTTATCAGACCCAATGGAAACAGCCCCTACTTGCCTCCCGTCCTTTTGTTGTCCTTCTGTGTTATTGTTGTGCCCCGGTGCCTGCTGGCTACCGGCGCATTATACATTTACAAATAAATAAAAATAAATAGAACCTTTTGAACAGAGTTCCCAGGCTTCCCTATGCTAAGCGTGAGAAAGTCACCCAGCCCTGTTTTATTCTGTACATTTTAAGAATGAATATGCTGTCACCCCCTTTTTAAATTTAGCACTACAAGTCCTAGAATTCCAAGAAAAAAACAGGACTGGGTGACTTTCTCAAGCATGGCATAGGGAAATGTATGAGATTTTCATTAACATTTACGAAAAGGAATGTATGCACATGTGACCACTATATCTGGTGGTGAATACATTTCTTTTCAATAATCTGCACTGCGGTCGTTCGTGAGAAGACAATCCTAGCAGGCCACACAAAAAAAAAACATAATAGAGTTTATTTCTCTCAGCATTCGTATCACTTGAAGGAGTTCACATCAGATTAGAATTCTGTGCAGAGCACTGAATAAACCTGGCATAGTTTAGCTTGTACATGCTCGTTACTTGACCCTCCGGAGGTTCTGGACTTCAACTCCCATCGGGCCTAGTCAGTTTAGTCCGTGGTGAAGGACCATTGTAGTTGTAGTCAGGGACGTAATTTCACCAAAATGCCTGGGGTAGTGGAAATTACATCACATGACCCTTGACCTGTGATGACATCTCAGGAAGTGATGTAATTTGACCACACCCCCATGTGACATCATAGGACTTGATGGCACATGAACTTCAAATGTTTCAGATGCGTCTAACACCCGTGTTACCAGGCGCTGTCATTTCAGCCAGATATAAGAACCGAGGCACAGAGAGAGGCACGATTTGCCCACAATCACACGTTTGGGGAATGCAATTTTCCAGATTCGACGTGGGGCCTATGTTAGGCAGAAACCTGTGCAGTTCCCTTAGGGACCACTGCAAAAGATTTAGGACTACAGGTGGTTGGCAGTAAACCCAATTGGTAGCAGTCTGACCCCACCCAGATTTACCTGGTAGCTGTGGCTGAGCAGTCAGACTTCTCTCAAGATGAGTTAGGCAGTATATAGAGTATACACAATAGGTACAGAGATACAGTAGCACAAGCAAACACTGACCAGAGCTTTGGTGTAAAAGTATATAATTATTTATTTAAAGACACACTTGTAAATTACACTAGCACAAAAAGAGGTAAATAAATTCAACACACAGTCACTATTATATATACACAACCCTAATTACTTATTAGACAAGTCTTAATGAGAAACACCACTTATTTCAGACAGAGGTGAGCGCTTAACATAAGATGGCACTGTAATAAGTTATTAAAAAGGGAGGGAAAAAGGCAGAGTTATGAAAGCACACAAATTTCAATACTTTTCAAAGAACCACAGTGAGGCAGGTTGGGCAAAGTCTACTGGAGAGCAAGGAAGTTCAAATGCCAGGCCCACTCTTAGAGAGAGCAAGCAAAATGTGTCCAGGATCACACAGTGGCGTTATGCCCAAAGAGTCTTTGTAAATAGTTCGCAAAAAGATTGAGATCAAGTCAGGAAAAGTTAGTTAACAGGTCCCAGGCTAACCCAGGTTACAAAGTCGAGGATTTACTGTCACCCCGAACGATCTGTCGCAAGGGAAGCCAGGCGGGACACAGTACCTGAAAGTGGGAAGGATGCTCCAGCGGGGGCAGTTGTTCCTGGCAGCGGGTGCAAGTCGGTGTTTCGTCCAGAGGAAGAGGAGGTCTCGACATGGAGGAAAGCTGAAGGTTGTTGCGCTGCCACGGAAGAAACCAGCCGCTGAGTATCCCGGATACAAGGTACCACCCTTTTCTTCGCGGTAGTGGTAAACCGTGGTATTCCAGTTGCCGGGGTGCTTGGCACGGGCAAGGCGGCCACGAGATGGTCCAGGAAGGCAAAAAGATGGGCAAACTGGTTATCCCCACCAGTCAACGGAAGAAGACTCTCCGGACTGGAGATCTCCTCTGTCGTGGGGAAAAGTGGTGAGACGGTTCAGCAGGGCTCCACCGGTGGTGTCGTTGTTGCAGGTCGGCTCGGCTTCTCCTTCCTCAGATTCTTTAGGTCCTGTGGCAACTTCTGAAGTTCCAGTCCCCAAAGCCCTGCTTTTATGCAGAAAACCCCCATTAATTCAGCCTAGCTGTCACTCAAACATGCTAAGTGGTGAGCCGGGCGGCTCACCACTTGGGCCAATCACACAAGAGTGCGACTTGAGTTGCCGAGGCAACTCAGTCCAGGGTGCCTAAACCCCCTCCCTCACCCTCTGTGGTACCCAGACAGAGTGGCACCACTTTTGGGGGCTTCTGTGGAGAAGCCCACCAAAAAGTGGAACAAAGGGCTCGACTTGGGTTGGAGTTACAGAAGCGAACACAAACGCCATTTTGCAACCAAGTTTCGGCAAAAAATACCAACCGGTGAATTTATATTAATTTAATAAACCGGCGGTATGTTTGAGGCTATTTTATAAAGTGGTAGCCTCGAACAATGGGAAAATCCCATAGGAATATATTCGCGGTCGAATATAAAAAGTAGTATCCACTGCCACCAGCCAAAAATCGGTCGGGGGGGACTGGACAGTGCCCCCTCGAACAACAGACCCCGGGGCAATCAAATTGCCCTGACCAGTACGTCCACAATAGGATGGTTTGTACTGGTTCTGTTCACAATTTGAGACTAGTAAAGCCAATGGTGACTTTACATGCCCTGGGAAACAGTAGTCAGTTTCAGGGTATGGAGTCTATGTTTGGAGGTTGCTACGACACCCCTGGGTTACAGCACAGAGGGTGCTGTGTAACCCATATACCAAAAACACATGAAGCCATATGGGGTAAAGGACCCCATAGCCCATAAAAAACATACAAAGTCAAAGGAACACCTCAAATCATGTCTAGGAGTGGGAGGAAAAGAGTCTCACTCTTAGCAGGAGAAACAAATAAACCCCAAAAATCCAGCAAAGCTGCTGGGGGACCCACTAGGTTTGGGAAATTAGCCTTTACAGAGAATTCTCCCTAACAGCCTATATGTAAAGCATATGTAATGCAGTACTTGCAACAGGGTAACCAAAATCTCTAACACAGGCTACAGCTAGTGTATGAAACGATCAATGGACACAGAAGTACTCCTTATCTGTGGCATTGATGTGTTTATCAAGCCAAAAAAGCACTGACCTGGGGAGGTGTGCGCTGTTTACCGAAAAGCAAAATGCTGCACGAGCAAGGCCTGAAAATTAAATCATTGACCAGTGTCAACAGGATTCCCTGGTTATAACTGTATCTGTGAGTCAGCTACCACTACGATAGAAGGAACCTATTGTACGGGTAAAACTGAGGCCATCTGGCTCTGTGTGCATTTATTTTTAAGTCATGTGACAAGCAACTACATGTTGTCCCCCACAACCGAGAGCCGACGATAACGACTTAATGTCATAGGCTTTGATACATGACTGCTCTGCAATCTCTTTTAACAGGTGAACTGTGGGGAAGGGGGAGGCTGCACTTCCCTCAAGAGTGGGACGCAATGCCTCTAGGATTTTCAGAGCCCTATGTGCAAGGTGTGTTATTCAACGACCCCCCTGCCCCCCCCAGGATCAGCCCGTGAAGGAAGCTTCCACAAACCCTTTTCCAAGATGGAGATGGAATACAGTTGAGACGCACTATAAATTCGGTCCACTTGCACACATGATCCTCCACCTTCTCCTTATCATGCCTTCCAGAGAATTCTATCACTCGCCCTCATGCCAACTGTCTATCCGCCTTTACTCCTCTCTACCACTATTAAATGTTATATCATACTCCTCCTTTTCCTTTCTGACAGGCAAAAGTGATTCAACGCCTTAGCCTATGGCAGGAGGCGCTATATAAATGCAAGATAACATAAGGTGTCATTGGCTCTTTGCAACAAGGTTCCTGGGTGCAATCAACCTTCCTGATTGGACCATGTGCAACCCAATCCAGTTCATATTGGAGAAAGTTACTTACCAGCTAAATAAACAGGGATCACACCTGCACCAAACATGCAGGCCGGGAATCTGACAAATGGTCCAAACTTCAAAGTTGCCAACAAAAGGAAAGCAAAGTATTCCTGCATTGTACTCTTCCACCCTTAAATGCACGTTCCTTTCTTAGAATGAAAGCTCAGAAGCATCTGACCACTAATAGAATTTTAAAGAAAGCAAGAGTGTGACAGAATGCACACTAGAGTGCACAGCTGGAGAAGGCACAATGAGCACGTTTCTGGATGCTTCCTTGATGCAGTCAAGGACCGTTTGTGATTTGAAAAGTAAATTTATATGTTAGTGTCTATTGGAATTATCCTATTTGAAATCAGGAGACATGTTATTGTGCCAGAATCTTTCGCACAGAAAATGAAATTAAAACGAGGAAGTGACCAACTATAAGCGTGGTTATAGTGATTATAAACAATCATCCAAAGGTTTTGTGAATTATTTTTGTCCCTTAAGATATATGATAGAAAAAAGTGTTTGCCTGCCGCTAAACACTGCTTTTGCTGAAAAACTGTTTTGTTGAAAAGGACAAAAAAGAAAGCCCCTACAGAGCCACCAAGAATAACACATATCTCATGAGAAATGGTCAGCAAGTAAAGCAAGCTGAACTGGTGATATTGATCAAATTCCCTCTTGGATGATCAATAAAAACTCTTTGATCCTGTCCAGGCTCCCTCTGTGGTTGCAAGGGCCATAATTACATTGTCAAAAAATGTATGTCCTGTCGGCTAGTGGTGACACCTCTACGTGCTGACAATGTGACTGGCAGCCATTTTATGGGTGCTGCGCATTGACTGGCAATTGGTTTGGCTAAAGACAAAGGCAACAGTCAAATGTACCAATGCAATCAACCACCTGAGCTTGAAACTGTCAGTCAAGGTGCGTTGTGGGACCGCCTTAGTCATATTAACATATCAAAGCGTGCAGTTGATGTGGGACTACTAAACGAGCAGAGCCCCACCATAGCTGTGATACATTTGCACTGCTCAAGCGAAATTTTTCTCAGCCCCGACAGCGAGGCGGACAAGAATTTCAAAAGACTCTTTATTTAATGATCTGAAGCCACACGAGTACTATACAAAATAACATTGACAGGCACACTCCAATTTGCTGTATACCATACACCAAATTGGTGTTAAATTTAAACCAGGACAGAGTGTTCTGGTTGATGTACAGCAAGGTTTGCCGTGCCGTCACGTGGAGACAGGCCAGGCAGACATACCTTATTTTAAAGAGGTCTGGCCTGGTGCTTGCTCTGTGCTGAACCGCATATCTGACATATGATATGATATGGCATTTATAACGCGCCTATACAAAAGTGTTTCAAGGTGCCACGAGGCAGGGGAGGGGGAAAAGGGGGAAGACAGATAACGATCCTACTAGGCCAGGTGTCATTCAGATCGTGCAAGTGCATGGGACGGGTGAAGGGGGAAAGTGCAGTACATGGGAAAAAAGAATAAATAACAATAAGTAACAGTAAGGCCAGCAGGTGGCAAGTGCAGGGATAAGTGCAGGCATCAGGTGTCAAGTGCTGGTAGTGGGACTGTAGGGATACAGAACAGTCCCCAAGTGCGGGGGTTGCCAGGAAGGCAGTGCAGGTGTGTGTGACTGACGGGGGAGGGACCTGGGCCCGCGTCAACAGGGTGGTCAATTAACCAATGAAGTTTAGGTTTCAAATCTAACTGTATCCGTGCAGTGGGGTTGTGCACTGAGCAGCACATAAACAGCAGTTCACAATAATTCCTGTGCACACGGGGAGAAGCACTGGTATGTCCCCGCCGACTTTCCATTTAAGTCAGCCTCTGTTGCTCAATAAGGAATAATGCGGAGTAAACAGACAAACCTCGAAACCGAGCACCTGAAGCAACGCACACAGAACAAAACACAACTTGTTACATAGCAGACAACAAATCCTTCATCCAACTTGAGTCATGGCTGGTACTCTCCATGGACTGGACAGAAAGCCAAGGAAGTGACCATGTGACAATGACACAGCAGTTTCTATTGCAGTCTTTGCTCATGACCCCTGCCATAGGACAGGGTCGCTACTGGCTGAAGAGAAGCTGGAGGTGAACCGCAGATGAAAACAAGACAAAACAGCCCCAAAACCTGCTTCAACCTCTGCCCGTGCGGCCTTGGAAACACTGTGACGAAGAAGCCGAACCTGGGAGTCCAAGACACGCAACACCCCCCAAGGCAAATATTAATACCCCAAAAACAACATCAATATTCTCAACGACCCCTCGATGAAGAAACATCACTGAACAGGTGGATAGTCAGCACATCTCCCACCATATCAAACTGAGAGCTCAAACAGCACCTGGCAGCCATCTTCTGACCTGGCTGACCCCCAGACCTCAGCGATAGGTTCCCCAAACCCAGGTTTGCTACAGCAGGTGCACTAGCACACTAAGCTGTTCGTTGGCTCATTCATATGATATTCGTTTCTCCCTATAATTAATTCTGTTAGTTTTGTGGTTATATTATTCACACACAAGACTTCTCATGTAACAACAGTTGTTAAAGGCAAATTTCCACCAGTGATGTTGTTTTTCCTTTTTAAAAGCAATGGGTGACAAATCACTGAGAGGCTCTGCAAGTTGGTGCTGTACATGTTGATACAATTTTAAAAAACTACAATTTAAAAAAAAACATTTTATTTTCAATACCAAGAGGAACAACGAAGTTTGTGGACCCAGTTAACATAAGCATCGCACCCATTTCATGGGCATATTGTATTGTATTTATTGTGTTTATATGGTGCTTTTATATGTAAGGATATTTGGCGTGTTACAGTACAGAGTACAGCACTACTACACAGGTGTTACAGTACAGAGTACAGCACTACTGCACAGGTAGCAAACAGCACAGAGTACAGCACTACTACACAGGTAGCAAACAGCACAGAGTACAGCACTACTGCACAGGTAGCAATTTTTTTGCAGCACCACCACAAGGGTGCAGTGCATTGCTATATGGGTTACCAGATTAACAAGGAAAGACAGGCTATTCAGTCAAAAACGATTTTAACATATAAGATGCAAATCTATTTTTACAGTTAAAAGCACACGTGCTCATTTAAAAATGCACACTATTTTTCACCTGAAATGCCTATGGTGCGAGAGACACATTTGAAAATTAACAGCTAACCTATTAACCATTAACCTGACTAATAAAACCTTATTTAACATAACCCACTAATAAAATGTGTTCTCCACTGCAGAATTAGGCATACTCTGAAAGCCATTTAAATGTGTGTGCAGATTTTTTTTTCTTCTCTGCCTGCTTCTCCGTGTTTTTGTGCACAGTAACTGCAGGAAGAAGGAAGTCAGATTTGCAACAATTGCAAATGTATAAGCGAAGCTATTGTTGAGAGTAGGAGGATGAGAAATGATGGATTTCATTGGGACACGTCATACAGAGGGCTGAGATGAAAGTTTTAGTGGGCAGTATCGGGGAAAAAGACAGGCAGACATTTTTCTGCACTACTGGGGAGAAGACCTGGCTGTGGGACTCCTGACTGAATGCAGATCCCTGCGTCCTGCTACAGTCAAGATTTGGCAGTCGAGATTGGGGAGAGCTGAAAGAAGGACCTTTCCACTGGCTGAGGCGTTCCTATCTGCAAAAGCTGAGAATTCCAGGCAATGACCCCGGTTTGAGAAGGCAAGCGTTCCTTTTTGCTGGAGTTAATCCAAGGGAGCCACATTCACAAAGAGAACAGCCAAAGAGAACAACTAAAAAGATAAGGTAATGAGAAGTGTGGGAGCTGAGTGTGTACGGTAATATGCAGTCAGTGTAGGATTCCTGTGCATGCCTTAATCAAATGCTAATGTTGCAATTTGAGTTCTGTTCTCCGCCACGCTCTTTGCAGTGTGTCATAGACAATGCTTTTACTGTACCATTTTATTTATTTCTGTAAAGAGTGAGATCGTGTTTAAATGCAACTTTTATAATACAGAAAAATATTTGAAAACAGACGGGTGGTGTATTTAATATTTACCATTACAATGCCGATGAAGTGGGGGAGATTTTTAAACAGTGCAATGGTCATTTTAAGACAGATGTGTGCATGTCAGATTCAGTATGAACAGTTGTGAGTGATTGTAGCATAGCTCGTTGGAGGTACATGAGCCAACGGGAAGAGAGACTCTCAGAACATAGCTCCCTACCGTATATAAGGTAGTGGAAATTACCACAAGATTACCATATATAGCTCTCTGTCGTAAATAAGTCAGTGAGATCGCCCATGGTGGCACACTATCACTGAAAAATGTGGTTTTCCTAAAATGTAGGTCTGAGGTCTCTCTAGTGATTACACGAAAAATCTAAGCAAAGATAAGGGATTTTGGACATTGGGGCCACAAATAAAACAAGGGAATTATGCTCACCAAAATACCACCAACCGCGCCTACCACCCACGCATACCAAATATGCATGCCTGGGTGCTGAAATAATGCATGTTCACTGTATTATTGTTGTACATGGCCCAATCTGAATACAAGGAGTGATTGTTGCTAAATTATATTTCGGCGGTAAGAAAATACCGTCAGGCCCCAAATCTCCACAAAATACCCTACATATTTATGGTGCGTTGGCCGGGAAAGTGATTATAGAGTACCTACTGGGCGTGGCAAGCGTGTCTCACACTGCCATTTGCACATTAAAGGGAACCCATTTTATAATAGCAGTGTGCCACTAAAAACAAATTTCAGAATGTCACAAAGGGAAACCACATTCTCAGATCTAGTGCAATATTTAGAGGCAAAGTTATTTGCACATGGGAATTGGTCTTCGAATAGCACGTTAGAATGGAGTAACCGCATTCAGGGTGAGGTGCAGAAAGAAAAACTAGACAGTATTTTTGCAGAAGGCAGCATAATTCAGGTCTGCCTTACAAGATTATTGAATGCAGCCGATAAAAGTGCAGAGAAAGACTGTTTAATACGGCTATGCGGCAAAATATGGTTTATTTTAAACAAGTCCCTGCGAATGCAAGAGAATGATACTCAGCTAATTAACAGGTTAAAGACTGAATTAGAAGGGGCAAGTAAAAATCAGGAAATGTTGAGAGCAGAATTGGATGTATGCCAAAAAGACATGCAATTAAAATGCAGAGACTTTGATACTCAGTTATCCAAAAGCAAGAAACAATTTGAGGATAGTGAGCAAGAATTGGCACACTTAAAAGCCTTAGTGGATCACATTAGGCAGGATAAAGATGAGGTTGTTTCAGAAATGCAGATTTTACAAAAAGAACATTGCGAAAAAGAAGGTGATCTCCAGAGTGCAGAACAAGAAATGATTAAAATGATCCAAGAAAGAGACAAGAGAAATAAAGAGTTCAATGAATGCCAAATGCAAATGTGCGAAATGCAGGAGGTGATTAATAAAATGAGTGATGAAAATAATTATTTGCATGATGAAGCCAACAGACTCCTTAAAAAGTGTAAGGACTTAGAACAGCAAATGTGCATTCCCAGGTCCCAGGAGAGGCGGCAGGGTATCACATTCAATGGAGTGGAGGTGAATTCTAGCTCTGCCCAAAGAGCTAGTGCCCCAGTGACTGGGCCGGTGACTGAACTTGGTTGCAGCGCCCTTGGGGGATTTGATACTCCCATTGGGGGCAGCCACCAATCTCATACACCTGAAAACAGGATTGACTCACAAAATAGTGCAATTCCATGTATTGCAACAAGTAGCCCCATAAAAATAATGAAATCCATTAAAGCCCTGATCAAACCATTTAAAAAGGGAGGTGAATGCTGCATTGAGGATCACTTAGAAGCGGTGCATGACATTTTTAAAGCACTCCAGATACCTAGGGAACAGTACAGACAATATTTTCATTTAACTTTAGATGCCCCGACGGCCAGCATCATAAGGGGATTAAATGAACAGCAGAATATGACATGGCTGGAGTTTGAAAAAGAAATTAGGCGTCATTTTTCTCCTTTTCAGTCATTGCAGGAGGCAAAGAAAGTCGCGTACACAATTACTGCTGGACCTAATACATCCCCTCGCCAATTTTTACAAGACTTAAAAAGAGCATTCTCTCGCTTTGATGTATCTTTTGACTCAAATTCCAATGAGTTTAAAACTGCATACTTCTATGGGCTACAGAAAGACATCATATCCCAATTGGTCCGTGAATTTGACCGTGACAAGTCCCTTGAATGGATTGTACATCAAAGCACAAAGCTATATGAGGTACTCTATTGTCAGGGTAGAGAAAGTGATAAAATGAAAGATACCAGGCCTAAATCTAAAGAACCCTCCGCCACAGTAATGGAAATCAGGTCAGCCAAAATGTCCCTTGAGTCTGCTCAAAGCCAAGGTAAAAATAATGTGACCCCTGAACAAAGGGGTAATCAACAAAGATCGCCATTTCCTGTACCAATGTTCCAAACACATGATCCTAGTAATAGAGAGAGCTACATCAGCCCTAGATATTTAGGGGATAGACCCCGGGTAGGATATCGGCCTGATATGGCAGGTATGAACAATAACCAGAGACAAAATCAAGATCAAAGAAATGATGGTCCCTACCAGTCATTGGGGACACAGAGCAGATTTGATCCCAGCACCATGATATATGGTAATCAGGATAGGCCCCGATATGTGGATCGATTTACTGATAATGGAAATCAACATAGGGGCCAGTACCCACAATCTGAGAGACAGGACATGAGGCAAAACGTGAACTACAATCCACGCCAGTACAATGATTCCCCACCTGGGGACTATAATCAAAGGATGGGTGCAACCCGCTCCCCTCCACAAATGAATCAAGAGTTCAGAAACCATCCCAACCGACATCAATCACCTGAGAGGTATCAGAATAGATCCAATCAGGGGGAAAACAACCAATATCGACCTAGGCCACAGAAAGAGGATCCTAGAGAGATGGAAAGGTTCCAGTGCCTTGAGGCCCAAGTGAAAATGTTAGCTGAGCAAATAGGAAAGCTCTATACAACGCAAAAACAACCTTCCAAAGAGGGGGCTGATGGCCATAGCAATGACCGGGGGGCTTCCGAAAAGTGACTAAGTACTCATGATAACTGCAGTGCCAAAATGACAGATTGCTCTGATATAATTTTGCATAACAACTCTGAGATGACTAATGGATTAAAAATGAAAGTACCAGTAAATGAAATTGTGACAGAAAGTGCAAATACTTCTAAAAAAGAGGTACGGTTTAACTTAGAGCTAAATAAAACAGTAAAGATTTGCACAAATGAAAAAGAAACATTAGGAATTCCAAAAGAACAAAGGGACAGATTTAAGAAAAATGACTCATGCATGGGGAATACCAGTGAACAGGGAGTAAGTGGGGATGCCATAGCTCCTTCCCTGGGCAAGCAAAACAATGACCAAACACAGACAGAAAAAGGAAATACTCACAAGGAGGGTACAAGTCAATCACCTGAAGAATTCTTTGAGCCACATATTTTTGAAGAGGCTGAAAGGGCTGGTATTACACTAAATGATCACAAATGCACAGAATTAAAAAATGACAAATTGCTGAATGATGTTGTTACACATGTTCAGTTGGAAGGTTGTAATGTGGTCTCTGATGTTACCCAGATGGATGGGCGAACAGTGGCCACACTCCAAAAAACCTCTGAACATGGAGAAATGAATAAAATATCTCGCGCAGAAATGGGTGAAAAGGAGGGAAAAATGTCTTTTCATTTACCAATGTGCTTAGCCAAAAGTGAAAAAGACCTGAGAAAGGTGAGCCCTGAAATCAGTAAGAATTCACATTTCTTATGTGTATTAGAGGAAGTTGAGGACAGATATTATGCACCCATCACTGTAGAAGAAAAATGCCACACCTTCGCTATGATTGACACTGGCGCACAGGCCACAATTATGTCCAAGGAGCTGGTAAAGAGTATCAATGAAGGGAGGCATCCACAGAGTCAGATCACAGTGAAGGCAAATCAAGGCCCAGTGCATAACTTTAATGGGGAGGAGGTGCCCATCATAGGTGTAACTGAGGTTGACATAAAAATAGGAAAGCACAGAATGAAACAAGAGGTATTGATCACATCTATTTGTGAAATTCCATTTCTGATGGGGACAGATTGCCTGAAAAGATTGTCTCCTCTCACAGATGGGGTGAATGGAGTGCTGTGGTCCTTAACCAAAAAACCATTGAGGCCTAAGAAACTAAAATCACAAAACAACAATATAAATGAATGTCACACCGTTGCCAAAACAAATGATGCTGTGGAGGTATATCTCCAGAATAGCTACATACCTAGTGTCACTGTTATATTAATGTGTCAAGACAAAATGCAGAGCGACAATGATAAACTACCTGTACAAATATACTTGGACCCAAGGAAAGATTGGCAGACTGCCATAGATGAGCACACATTACGTTTCTATCTAAAAGAGAAAACATGCAAACAGAATATTGCTCCTAAAACAGATTCAGAAAAACACATTACCACTCTGGCAGAAATACACATGGAAGATGAGCAACCATGGGTTCATGTTGGTATAAATGATTATGTTAAAACAATAAAAGCCACTTTAGCACTTGAACATGAAAGGAGTTTCATTAATGAGAAACTGTTGCAAAAAATTATGGAGAGGGAAGAAATCCCGAAATTTAGGATTAAAAACCAATATGTTTCTGGGTTGGACAGTCCAGACTTTGAAAACCGAATTGCAGGCAGATGCATGCTTAAAATTAGCATTGGGCAGAAAACAATTTACCATAATGTATGGATAGTGAGTGGAGCACAAAATGAATTTTACATGGGCAATGACATCATGCATAGAATGTGTATGGTGTTAGATTTCCTTAATCAAAAAATATGGTCACGCCTAGGTGGTCCGGCACCTGAATTTGAAGACAAAAGAAGGGCTTATCATTGTGCACAACTGGTTCCTTATGCAGTCGAATTACAAATGAGGAAAAATACTATTATTCCTGCATTTACAAAACAGTTTGCAATAACACTGAAATGCAAAAATGGACAGCAGATGAAAGGCTCTGATGCATTTGTATGCCTGAATGAATCCATAAAACAGCAAGGCCTGGATTATGAATACATTCCATTGGTAGACATTGGTGAGGGATCTGTAAAAATCATGGTAAATAATAAAGGTTGTCAGGATATTCATTTAGAGGAAAACTCCCCATTAGGAATGGCCATACAAAAATCACATTATACGGCAGATTTAAATAACATGGTGATTGGGAATATTCCTGAAAAATATGTAGATGCCAAGGGCGAGTTGCCAGAACACCTGGACTCTCAGCCCAAAGGAATATTTAAAATTCATTCTGTGTATCCTTATGATTCAAATGAGACAGTGTGCTGCCATCAAGAGGATTGCATAATATTGAATTTAAATGAAAATGAAACAGGAAATCAGCCCATTGAAGTGGAAGCCGATATGCCAAAATATTTAAAAGTGGCAGCTCTACAAAAAGACACAGCCACACAGTTAGAGGAAAGCGCTGAGATTCCTTTACCAGAAGAGTTTCCAGAATTTTCCAGAATGGTAGAAGAGCAGATCTCCTTAGCGGATGCATGTGACAGCGATGAGGATCGAAACAATCTGAGGGAAATATTTATGGAGTTTAAGGATGTATTTGCAAAAGATGCTTATGATTGTGGTTTAACTGATTTACATGTGGCCACACTACCAGAAGGTTATAGCAGAAATCCAGTGTTTGTACGCCAGTATAGACTACCGCTGGCATGTTTAGAATCATTGGCAGAGATTATTAAAAATTTGGAATCACGGGGAATAATCAGGCCCATTCATAGCACATCCAATACGCCTATTTTAGGTGTGTTAAAGCCAAATGGTCAATGGCGGCTGTGTGCAGACTTAAGAGAGTTAAATAAAAGAGTACCAGTATCTAGATGGCCACTACCATTCATTGATCAGGGCCTAGCTCAGATACATGGTTCAAAGGTATTTACCACATTAGATCTCACCTCTGGATATTGGTGTGTGCCATTGGCAGAGGAGATACAACACTTATTTTCCTTTACATTTGACAGGACTCAATATGCCTGGCTTAGAGCTCCGTTCGGGTACATCAATAGTGGGAGTGAATTTGGCATATTTTTGAGAAAGGCCATGCCGGATGCAGCGGAAAGAGGAACAATAGTTTATGTGGATGATGTCCTGATAAAAAATGAAAGCCTGAAAAGCCATTTTGATGAAATAAGACATATACTTGGCCAATTGCAGAAAGCAGGCGCCAAAGTATCTTTGCAAAAAGCACAATGGTGCAAGAAAAAAGTGAACTTTCTAGGGCATGAAGTGACTGAACGTGGGCTAAATCCACAAAGGAAGAAAATAGAGGCCATACAAAGATTAAAAGATCCTAAAGATGTGAAAGGAGTAAAAAGTTTATTAGGGATGACAGGCTATAACAGAAAGTTCATTGAGAATTATGCAGAAATCACTCAACCATTGACTAAACTGCTTAAACTAAATACTCCCTGGAGATGGGAAAGAGAGCAGTCTGATGCAGTGGCTAGATTGAAGGAATGTCTTGTAAAGGCACCATGTTTAGCATACCCCATAAAGGACAGGGATTTCTTTATAGAAATAGGTTTTTCTGAACATTGTATGTCAGCAGTGTTATCACAAAAACACGATTTGAATCACAAAACCATTGCATATGCAAGTAAGGCATTTTCCCAAGTTGAAATGAAATTTAATGAATGTGAAAAGGCCCTATTAACCACTGTGTGGGCGCTACAACATTTCCGCCCCATTGTTCAGGGAGAAAAGGTGATTATTGAAACAAATCATCAACCTTTGCAATTTTTAGAGAGTAAAAGAATTAGATCAGGCAATCTAGCGCAATCCAGAATCACTTCATGGACGCTGGAATTACAAGGTTTTCCCGTAGAAGTGAGATATGGACAAAATAAAAAGAGCCCAATTGCTCAAGGGTTAGCTGACTTACATGACTGTGCAGCTGAACAAATACCAAATGAAATGGAAGTGGAAACTAGTTTGCAGGAATTTGAACAATCATCACACAAAGCTTTTGATGAAAAAACATGCAAGGATTTGCCAACTGTATATGTGGATGGTTGTGCTTTTCACATTGAAAATGACAGTAATAAACAATTAGTGGCAGGAATAGGAAATGTCTGGTTGAAATGTGAAGGCGTTCCCAGTATAGGGATGAGGATTGGAGATAGGGGCAGTCAGGTGGCGGAATTGGCAGCCATTTATAAAGCAATTGCTACTGCAGTTGATAAAAAGTTCAGTGAAATTGTCCTGGTGACTGATTCTGACTATGCACGGAATAGCTTTGTGGAGTATTTGCCTGGTTGGAAAGCAAGAGGCATGGTTACATACAACAAAAAGCCACTTAAACATGGAAAAATGATACAAGCCATAGACAAATTGGTGTCAGAAAATAATTTAACAATATACTGGAGAAAAATTCGTGGGCATTTAAAAACACCAGGAGAGGATAAGGAGGGAAATGATAAGGCAGACCACCTGGCTAAGATTGGGGCTGTGATGGGAGAATTGCTACATATTGATTATTTAATGGGTGAAATACAAATTGATGCAGTGACACGTTCTAAAGCACCAAAGGAGATAGATCAACCGGTGGTGCAGTGGAGTCATGACACGCCAGACCAAGATTTGATTGAGGCACAAAAGAATGATCAAATTTTGGGAATCTATTATAATCATTTGATAGATCCTGAACAAAATCCTTTAACAGAAAAAGATTGTATGGGAAAAGAAGAGTTGAGGGTGTTATTAAAGAACAAAACACGAATTAGATTACAGGATGGGCTCATGATTAGAGAGTCCATAACAGGGCAAATACAGTGGGTAGTACCCCTTTCATTCAGAGGACTAATGCTACACCATGCACATGATGCCATAACTGCAGGCCATAGAGGTTCACAAAAAACATTAGAAATACTAAAAGATTATGCTTACTGGCCTCATATGTCCAAAGATGTGGAATTATATACTAGAGGATGTCTAGTATGCGCCCAATTTAAACCTGCTTCACCAATGCATAGAGCACCATTGATGAAAAGAGGCCTAACTCTCCCATGGTCAGATTTGCAAATAGACTATGTAGGTCCTTTAAAAAGGTTGAGCAGACGACACCGTTATATTTTGAGTGTGGTATGTTTGATGTCGAAGTTCCTGCACCAGATTGTAGTGCGCAAACAGCAGCCACATTACTGGTGAACCATGTATTCTCAAGGTTTGGGTTGCCACAAAGAATTGAGTCAGACAGAGGAAGTCATTTCACAAGTACTCTAATGAGTAAGGTATGGCAAATACTAGGTGTGAAAAGGAAACTACATATCGCATATCGGGCGGCGTCCTCAGGTACAGTTGAAAGAAGCAATAGGTCTGTTGTGGATATTTTAAAGAAATTTGTGGCAGAAGCAGGTTCCAGCTGGGATTTACGTTTACCGTTGGTTTTGATGGCAATCAGGTCGACTCCTGCCAAAGCAACAGGTGTTAGCCCCCATGAGGTCTTAACAGGTAGGAAAATGGTGTTACCACAACACCTACTATACAGAACACATGAGCAAACCCTTGTGAGTGCATCCACAGTTCATGAATATATTGATGAACTGAGGAGGCATTTGCAACATGCATTTGCCTTTGTGCAGAGAAATCTGGAAAGAGCTGCTGACAGTGCAAAGTCATATTATGATAAAAAGACATCAGTAAAGGAATACAGTGTAGGGGATCAGGTGTACAAGTTTCATTTTGGAAAAAGTAAACAGAAAAATTCTAAATTTCTAGCGGCCTGGCAGGGGCCATTTCGAATTATAGATAAGGTCTCTCCTGTAGTGTATAAAATTTTGAAAAATGAAGGTGAAAAAGCAATAGAGCAGTTTGTCCATGTAAATCAAATCAAACCATGCCATCCCAGACATGAGATCAGGCAGCTTGAGCATGTAGAGACAGATAAAGTCCCTTGAACAAAAAAGGAGAAAATAAGTGGGTGTAGTCAGGAGGCAGTGACAAAGAAGTTAAAAAAAAAAAAAAGTTGATTGTTATCATGGCACATAAACACTGTAATATATGTAAAAATATATAATATAAATAAATAAATATATAAATAAATAAATAAATAAATGCACATATAATGGAAGCTCATGGTTGGTGTGCAGAGAGAAAGTGTGTTAAATATTGAAAATCTGCTTGTTTTCTTTTAACTTGTGTTTAATTTCAGAAAAAAAAAAAAAATGAAATATTTTTACCAAGCATGTTTTATTTTTGGCAAAAGGATGAAGTTAGTATTGTGCTATGTACTTAATCTGTTTATTTTCTATTTTGATTTAGACAATTAACATTATTTGGTTGGAGGTTCCGGGATCAGAGGCCACGGGAGACGATGGAGTCCTGGACAGGGACGTCATTTCACCAAAATGCCAGGAGTAGCGGAAGTGACATCACAAGACCTTTGCCCTCTGATGACATCACAGAAAGTGATGTCATTTGACCCCCCACCTCGATGTGACATCACGGGAAGCAATGGAACACAACCTTTCACCCCGTGACAAAACAGGAAGGGACATCACATATTGTCCCTAAGTACACTACAAAAAATATGGTTGCAATATAACTACAATGTTATATACATTTCCTACAAGAATGGATCACCCTATGTATCATTAATATCAGTGTTTATAGGACCATATTACCAAATTACTGAGAAGGCAAGCAGACGTCCAAGGCCAAATGATAATGATATGTTATTATACAGCACGTACGCTTAAGCGCTTTACATAGATCAAGTACATTCAATATCAGCCAACCTGTGTTGGTACTCATTTATCGACCTCAGAAGGGTGAAAGGCTGAGTTGAGGTGTTTAAGAATAGGCTAAATCACCTGAAGTGCCTGGAAATAAACCTTTCTGAGTCTAGCAATTATTTGATAGAATTCCAGAAAGAGCGTCAATGCTCAAAGTGATACACCTGTGGAACCCCGTTTTTTTTTTAAGAGGCCTGCACAAGAAAGTCAGCCACTCCAAAAATAAAGAGCCACATAACACTGGCCACAGCCGAGGAGCTTAGATTTTTAAAAAAAAAAGTTACAAAAAGAAAAGTTACAAGAAAAAAATCTTTTTTTCTAGGGGTAGCAAGGGAGACAACAGGGGTCGCAAGGGAGACCTCAGGGGTCCCAACTGCGACCCCTGGCGACCCCCAAATGACGTCCCTGGTCCTGGAGTCCCCTGGATGAAGACCAAAAGATGCCTGCCTTGCAGGTGGAGGTGAAGACAAAATAACCGGAATGCCAAAAGAGATGACTACTGTGGATTCAAGATTGCCAAGATGAAAGTGTACTCGAATGAACCGAATAACATCGCTGGTCTGGACATATCAGAAGCGGACAAGAGTGCTGACATATGGAGTTCCACGTATTTATTATTTTAATTATTTATTTTAATTTGTTATATTAAGTATTTGTTTTAGTTAGTTGTTTTATTTCGTTGTTTTTAATTGACTTGGAAAATTTAAACTTAAAGTAATGCCACTTCCACTGAGAAGGCAAATGTGGAACATTTTATGAACTGATGGACTCAGATGAAATGTTGATTGCAAATTTTCATTGATGCACATGAATATTCATTTTGTTGGATTGCTATATTGTAAAAAAAAAAAAAAAAAGAACAAGTTGTTTTTAGGAATTGGCTTGGATTATAGCCAAGTTCTAAAAACAAAAGGAGGGTATATGTAAGGATATTTGGCGTGTTACAGTACAGAGTACAGCACTACTACACAGGTGTTACAGTACAGAGTACAGCACTACTGCACAGGTAGCAAACAGCACAGAGTACAGCACTACTACACAGGTAGCAAACAGCACAGAGTACAGCACTACTGCACAGGTAGCAATTTTTTCGCAGCACCACCACAAGGGTGCAGTGCATTGCTATATGGGTTACCAGATTAACAAGGAAAGACAGGCTATTCAGTCAAAAACGATTTTAACATATAAGATGCAAATCTATTTTTACAGTTAAAAGCACACGTGCCTATGGTGCGAGAGACACATTTGAAAATTAACAGCTAACCTATTAACCATTAACCTGACTAATAAAACCTTATTTAACATAACCCACTAATAAAATGTGTTCTCCACTGCAGAATTAGGCATACTCTGAAAGCCATTTAAATGTGTGTGCAGATTTTTTTTTCTTCTCTGCCTGCTTCTCCGTGTTTTTGTGCACAGTAACTGCAGGAAGAAGGAAGTCAGATTTGCAACAATTGCAAATGTATAAGCGAAGCTATTGTTGAGAGTAGGAGGATGAGAAATGATGGATTTCATTGGGACACGTCATACAGAGGGCTGAGATGAACGTTTTAGTGGGCAGTATCGGGGAAAAAGACAGGCAGACATTTTTCTGCACTACTGGGGAGAAGACCTGGCTGTGGGACTCCTGACTGAATGCAGATCCCTGCGTCCTGCTACAGTCAAGATTTGGCAGTCGAGATTGGGGAGAGCTGAAAGAAGGACCTTTCCACTGGCTGAGGCGTTCCTATCTGCAAAAGCTGAGAATTCCAGGCAATGACCCCGGTTTGAGAAGGCAAGCGTTCCTTTTTGCTGGAGTTAATCCAAGGGAGCCACATTCACAAAGAGAACAGCCAAAGAGAACAACTAAAAAGATAAGGTAATGAGAAGTGTGGGAGCTGAGTGTGTACGGTAATATGCAGTCAGTGTAGGATTCCTGTGCATGCCTTAATCAAATGCTAATGTTGCAATTTGAGTTCTATTCTCCGCCACGCTCTTTGCAGTGTGTCATAGACAATGCTTTTACTGTACCATTTTATTTATTTCTGTAAAGAGTGAGATCGTGTTTAAATGCAACTTTTATAATACAGAAAAATATTTGAAAACAGACGGGTGGTGTATTTAATATTTACCATTACAATGCCGATGAAGTGGGGGAGATTTTTAAACAGTGCAATGGTCATTTTAAGACAGATGTGTGCATGTCAGATTCAGTATGAACAGTTGTGAGTGATTGTAGCATAGCTCGTTGGAGGTACATGAGCCAACGGGAAGAGAGACTCTCAGAACATAGCTCCCTACCGTATATAAGGTAGTGGAAATTACCACAAGATTACCATATATAGCTCTCTGTCGTAAATAAGTCAGTGAGATCGCCCATGGTGGCAGACTATCACTGAAAAATGTGGTTTTCCTAAAATGTAGGTCTGAGGTCTCTCTAGTGATTACACGAAAAATCTAAGCAAAGATAAGGGATTTTGGACATTGGGGCCACAAATAAAACAAGGGAATTATGCTCACCAAAATACCACCAACCGCGCCTACCACCCACGCATACCAAATATGCATGCCTGGGTGCTGAAATAATGCATGTTCACTGTATTATTGTTGTACATGGCCCAATCTGAATACAAGGAGTGATTGTTGCTAAGTTATATTTCGGCGGTAAGAAAATACCGTCAGGCCCCAAATCTCCACAAAATACCCTACAAATCCAAAGCGCTGTACATTATAACAACAAGGTACATAAAACATTTGTTAACAGTAGAAGCAATTTGCAAAACATGAATCAAACCAATAAAACAGTATGTAGAGCATTTTATCCGTGAGGGTAAGAGGGAAGGAGGAGGTGAGGATGGGAAAGGAGAAGGGAAAAGAAAGGGCATTAGGGTGAAGAAGCTAGGAGGGTAAGGGAAAAAGGGGTTTAGGGTGAGGTGCTTAGGGGGAGATGTGAGGGAAAGGAGGTACTAATGAGAGAAGGTATCAGGGTGGGGGATGGAGAAGGAGACATTTCAGGGAAGTACGGAAGGAGGAAAACGTAGGTGTGGAGCGGGTAGAGAGAGGTAGGGAGTTCCAGTGCAGGGGAGCTGGGAGCTGAAAGGAGCGGAAACGAGAGGAGGCACACGGGGAAGGGGGAACGGTGAGAATGAAGAGATCAGCAGAATGAAGGGAACGGGAAGGGGTGTACAAAGAGAGGAGAGAGGAGAGGCAAGGGGGAGCAAGATCATGAAGAGATTTAAAGACAAGGCAGAGGAAATTAAATTTAAGTTGGGAGTGGAAGGGAAGCCAGCCAAGGTAAGAAAGCTAGGAGGAAATGGAGTCATGAGGGGCAAGGAGGCAGAGGGTACATACAGCTGAGTGGTAGAGGGATTTGAGGGGGGCGAGATGAGATGCAGGGAGTCCAAAGAGTATAGAGGAGCAATAGAAGAGGCGAGAGAAGATAAGGGAGGAGATTAAAAGTTTTGTGGCATGGAAGGTATGAGAGGGGTGAATCTTGCTGCCAGGCAAGATGAGAAACTGATATCAGCATTGTATCATCACTAGACCCAAAACACACTGAAAATGGCAAAGCAGACCTGACAGGAGATCTTTCTCCATTGAAGCACCTAAAGTAGCAAAGCCACAGGAGAGTAGAATGAATACCTCCCTCACCTGTGCTGTGGTGGGCGGATGGGAGGCAGGACACTGGAACAGCCGGTGTCATCCAATTGGACATGTGGCCAATAGGATGACACATGTCCCACTCATGAAGCAAAACCTAATGCTGAAGTCAGGCCAGAACTGGGCTTAATCTCGATTCAGTCTGTTGCTGATTGGAAACGCATGCAACTATTTTATAAAACCTTGCCACTCCCACCCCCATTACTAATCTTGTGCCTACCTACTGTTTAAATAAGTAAGCAGTTCTCCTTGGAGCTGATGTGCATGGGCAGCAGTGCAACAACTGTCTCCTCGTTGGTGGTGTCGGGGGTGCGGCTGGGCTGCTGAGGCTCAGGCAGGGCCTGCCTTCTCACCTAGACTGCGCATGCATGCAGTGTATGCATGCATGCCGCAATGTGCAAGGCAGGCGGACGGCAGCCCTGCCTGACCCTCAGTGCCTTACCCTGCTGCTACTGTATCTGCCACCGGTGGGGGCTACAGGGGCTCATGGGCTCTGCTATGCCTGAGCCCGCCGGCAGCATAGAAGCTTCCGGTTAAAAAAAAATAATAATTCTATTGGGGTTGCAGGGAGACCACAGGGGTCGCACCCATGACCCCATAGGGGTCCTAGGCCAGACCCCTAGTGACCCCCAAATGACATCCATGGTTGTAGTCCAAATGATCTGGAGGGCCACGCAATGTGTAATCATGCCTTTGTGCTCTATTATAATTTGCATTTTGTATTTGTTTTATTTGTATTGCGCACCTGGCCCAAGGGCATCTGGGTGCATTGCTTAAAGGTAGTCACAATGGTTACAAGGCAAAGTATCACAGTACATAAAATAACAGTAATTTACAAGAATAGCAGAGTGCGGTACTGAATACATATTTACAAGGAGGCCATAGAATAAGCATGGATAACATGTTTGACAAGCATATTCACAGTAAAGTAAGGGAGGATGGTTGTAGAAGATGTAGCAAATTTACATAAGAGCCGGAATGTGGTCCTGGTCGCTGAGCCACGATTTGACTTTATTCTTAAACGCATCGTAAAATGGTTCAGCTCTAAGTGTGAGAGGTGATGTGTTCCAGAGTTTGGCAGCAAGGACTGGGAAACCAGATTCCCCTGCCTTCTGGAGTTTAAATCTTGGTATAGCGAGTGAGTGGGCATGAGCAGATTTTCAGGGTCTGTTAGCGGTGTGGGCTGTGAAGCGGTTAGCAATATAAATAGGTGCTTAGTCTGCTAGCGATTTGTGAGTCACAGCAAACGTTTTGAGTGATTTTCATGAGGCAACTGGGAGCCAGTGTAGACTACGGCGCGTGTCAGAAATGTGAACTTTCCTAGGGATATTAAGGGCCGCCCTTATGTCATTATTCTGAGTAACTTGGAGCTTGTTGATGTTTCTTTGGCTGGTGCTTATATACAGGGCATTACAGTAATTGATTTTAGCCATAACAAGTGTTCTGGCGAGGATGATGCAATTAGGGGCTGTTAAGAACGCTCTACAAGCTGTCATAAGGTTACAAGTGTAGGCTGAAGCTGAAGCTGATACCACAGCATTTGTTTGTCTTGTGAGTGACAAGGTGGAATCGAAGTAGATAACTAATGTTTTTGTGCCATTGGACACGTTAATGGTGTTTCCGTCAATAATGAAGGCTTTGAAGGCGGGGTCCAATTTACTGAGTCTAGAACATGAGCCTAAGATGAGTAGCTCGGTTTTTTCGTCATTTAGACACAGTCCATGATGTGCCATCCAAGCCTGGATGACCGAGTAAACATCATTAAGTGCTTTAGAGGCAATAGTATGGTTGCCCGTGATGGGGATGAGTATATGGGTGTCATCTGCATAATTAGTATAGGTGACACCCAGATAGTCAAGGATATCGAAGAGGGGCTTTGTAAATACATTGTAAAGTGTTGTGGAAACACATGAGCTTTGTGGGACCCAACATAGAACTGGTGATGGTTCACCCGAAGCAGTGGGTGAGAAGACACGCATGGTTCTATTTGCTAAGAATGATCTGATCCAAGAAGTAGCTTCATCTGAGAAGAGGGCAACAGTTTTGAGGTGTTGGCACAGAATTTGGTGATTGACCAAATCGAAAACTGCAGATCGGTCCAGCAGTAGAAGTAAGGCCAACTTGCCTTTATCTTTTAAGTCCTCAATTTGTGTTTTAAGGTCAATAAGGGCAGTTTCAGTTCTGTGTCTATGACGGAAGCCCGATTGACGGAGTCCAAGAAGTTTGTTGGATTCAAGGTATGCCTGAATTTGAAGATAGGCTGCCCTATCCAAGATTTTTAGGAGGAAGAGCACCGTGGTAATGGGTCTATAATTGGCTGGGTTGCGCGGATCAAGGGTAGGTTTTTTTTATTAGAGGGATAACCCAAGTGTCCTTGAGGTTGTCAGGGACAATCCCCAATTTAAAGGAGGTATTTATGAAGGCAGTAATGAAGGGGGTCAGCTCATGAGCCGCCTCCTTTATGAATGTTGCTGGGCAGGAGTCACCTTGACAGTTGGAAGGTTTGAGCTTTTTAATAATGTTTTCTACTTTCCAAGTGGAGAGTGGTGAGAAGCTAAATGGTTTGGCAGGATGTGGTGAGGTGGTGGTATTAAATGCAGAGTTAAGTGCCGGATCTGGGGCTCAGCTACCTTTTTTATGTTGATTTTTACTTGTAATGAAGAGACTTTATGAAAGAGGGCCTTCTGGATGTTGGTGCACCAAGAGAAGTCCTGGTTGCACTGGTCTAGAGGGGCTATAGGCGACTCTCGTTCTTTAAGGATCTTAAAGAGCTCTTTAGTATTAGATTCAGCCAACAGGATAAGGTTGTTATAAGCATCCTTTTTGGCTAGGAATATAGCTTCTTTGTAGTTAGATGATGCAATGATCAAGGAGCTTCAGATGGGATGCCTTTCCAGTGCGCTTCAGCATTTCTTTTTACTTTGTGCAGGTCTCTGAGATAAGGTGTAAACCACGAGTTCAGATGAGGTTGTGGTTTTGGTTTACACAGTTTTAATGGGCCAATGGTGTTTAGAGCTTTTAAGATAGTAGAGTTGTAAGTGTCCACAAGGACAGTAGGATCAGAATTAGATGAGGACAGATTATTCAAAAGAGGGATGATTAAAGGGAGCAGTTTCTCCTTTGTGATGTCCTTCTTGTTACGAGTAGGAATAGCAGGTGCTATGTTTGTTATAGTGCTTAGCGGTGAGGCTTTGATGGTGAAGATTATTTTGTGGTAGTTAGACCATAAACATGGTGTTACTGATGATAAGTTAATTGTGCAATTCAAGTCTGTGAGCTAGTCAAGGGTTCTACCCTTATTATGAGTGGGTTCCTGGATGTGATGAGTGAAGCCTAAATCCATAAGGGAGTTGGCTAGGTCAAGGGCTATGTTGTCATTCGGGTCTTGGAAGCCGAGGTTAAAGTCTCCAAGTAATGTAATTTGTGAGTTAGGCTTTGTGTTAGCTGAAAAAATAGTGGAAATGTCCTCAGTGAAGGAGGAGATAGGTCCAGGTGGCCTGTAGATGATCTGCATTAGAGCAGTATGGTTGGGGCGAGATAGGTAGTTTGACTGATAAAAGTTCAGCAGAAGGGAATTTTATATGCGGAGTAGGTCTGAGGCCAAGGGAGCTTTTGAAAATTATAGCTATGCCACCACCTTTAGATTGGCTGGTACTCCTGTTACATCTAATAATGGCATAGTTGTCTCGTATAGCCAAGGACAAGGCTGGGCCAGATGCACCATGAAGCCATGTTTCTGTAATGGCCAAGAAGTCAAGCTCTTCCGTTGTGATGAAATCAGCAATGTCAAGAGCGTACGCTGGGAGGGACCTAGCATTGAATAAGGCACTTTTGATAGGTAGAGGTTTAGGACTGGTAAGGCCACTATCATGAGTGATTGGGACGATGTTATGGGCGAGAGTCATGGTGTCTTAAACGGGGGTCTTATTGGTAGGGGGGTCCTGGTTTGATGTTAGTTTGCTATTGGTGCGTGGATGTGAATGGTAGAATTTATGGGGAAATCTCAAGCCTAATCTCTGATTTCTAAGGGTAGTGGCTCAAGGTTGGTTGGGCGCAGGTTTAGATGCAAAATGCTGTAACCAAAGAGCTGGTAAGTTCAGATATGGATTGAAGTCTGGCATGATAGCTATGGTTGATAGTTATGGTATTAAGCGCAGTGATGTTCAAGCACAGAATGGATGTGGTTAGAGATAGTAAAGGGCGGTGGTAGGGGAGTAGGGATTTGGTAGAAAGAACCATGACAGCGAAGTTCTGTTGGGTGTATTGTAGCTGAGCAATGCTACTTACGCTCAGTCTGTCTAGAGAGGTGATGGGTGTAGGCCAGGTGGCTAGTAGTATAGTGATTGGATGAGGGTAAGGTAAGGCCTTGTAGGCCTACACATTGTAGTGTATAAAGGCAGGTGTAGATAAATGCTCTGAAGACAGCGAGTAGAGATGTGGGGCAATGAAGCAGGTCAACGTCCCACTAACGAGGGTGTAGCGTGACACATTGTCATCTAGTTTTGAGGCTAAGGATGTAGGCTAAAGCGCAATTGTCATCTTAGATGGGGCAGTAGTGGTGCTAATAGTTTAGATGCTAGGTGTGCCTAAGGTACTACTGAATGTTGAAGGTTAGCAAAGATGCATGTTGGCCCATAGACACGCGACATAATGATATGTAGCAATTGGCTAGTATGATATATACAAGGAGGAAATGCTATACACAACATCAGAATTCCTATGGTAAACAGATTTTAGGTGACATCAGTAGAGGATGTAAAAGAAGAGTATATATACACGTGATGAATGCGTCATGCACTGCCACAACAATACCAGACGTCTGGCAGACAGGGTTTGCACAATACATATTGGAGTCACATTGTAAAGATCCCTAAAACTGCTTCCCCAGTTGCATCTGGACACTAAAGATGTTGTACGGGACAGTGACTGGCTCAGGGACAGCCTCAACAGCAGTACTTGGGCTCCATGTTTCCCTCTCCTTTCGCTATTTGGGTGGGGTGGGCAGATACATGATACAACACATCCATTGGAGACCAGAGGGAGCAGGTGCAGCTTTCTACAGAGGAGCTCAATCCTTCATCTGGGACAATTTAGTAAAATGTTCCTACTTGCCACATACTTGAGTACTGGTACTCTTACATGAGAAGTGTGTGTGCAAAGGGATGGTTAGGACTCGCAGCGTTAAAGGACTGGCTGTCGACTGGCCTGCATGTTGACATTCCTGCCAATCAGAGCATACAGAACTTTGTGACCACCCTATCTTCCATTAAAAGCATGGTGCTCCCAACCAATCAGAACATACTGAACATTCTCTCTGAGTGGATGGAATGTTTAGCACGCTCTGATTCATCAGATGATTTAGGCGTCTGCCACTGGACAGAACAGCGGTTATTCCACTTAATGCACTGGCATTGGTGTAGCACTGATGTCTTTTTTAGTTTGGGCTATTTGGTGGCGCTGAAAGCGCTACCTTTAAGCCGAAACTATTGTCATTAAAATAAGAGCTTTAACATAAAAGCTTCAAATAGGGGCTTTGAATGAGGGTATGTAATGCTTTTCAATGGCGATGACATTTGAGGAGGGCTATACAGTGTATTTGGTGTTGTTTGGTTATGGATCCCCTCCCATTTCCTGTCCCTAGCCATGCTAATCCCTATGGCTAATCCCAACCTTTCCTGTCCATTTTTGATCTCTGAGCTCTTCCATGGAGGCAGCCATCTTGGATGACTCTCTGTAAGGAAGCTCTCTGGAAACAAGTCAAACTGTCGCTAAGGCCATTTTTGAATGATAAATATACCATGCATCTTCCAAGTAAAATGATACATTTTCTGGCGATGAATACATTTTTTCCATTTATATTTTCCATTTATATGTAGAACAAATTTCAAATATATGTAAGATACGATTTCACAAGAACACTAATTAATATTTAACTTATACAAATGTTTATTGCGTTTCTTTTCTTTTTACATGCATACATCCTCTTGTACATTCCCTTTTTTTCTTCTTTAATATTCCTTTTATGTTGCCCTGATGCTGCCAACCTTACAAACACGAGGAAGGAGAAAGCAAAAGCTTCCCCAGTCATCAATCACAGTCACACACACCCTGAAGGCCCGACAAGTCCCCATTAGAGGAAAGGACTTTGCAAAGTGACTTCCTACGTGGAAGCATGCTCAGATCCCGAATAGCTTGCATGGTTGCCCTGCCACAGTAAGGCTGTGTTACTACTGCAAGCCTCTGCCTTGGATAAAAATACCCCCCCCCGCCCTCCTCGAGCCACGTGACTCAGATGCTTTACTGGCTGAACTTGGGGGAGGGGAAGGAATCGATTCTACATACATTCTGTGTCACATCACCAGCCTGCTGGTAATTTACACCATAAATGGGCCCGCCTGAGCTCCCATAGCCTGTGTGTAGTGGAGTCTCAGAGTCCCCAGACATTGCCTGCGTGCTTTTCCTAGGGAGAAGGGCACATGCCTGCAGTGTGCTGGAGGCACGCTGTACAGTACGGACAGCTCTGACCCCAAACAAGTCGGCAGACAGGCTGTAGGTAAGTGGGACCTTTGCATACATTATCTATGAAGGTGCTTTGGCAATTAAATATGTTTAACGCAAAATATGGTAGCAGCATGGGCAGAATAGTCTTTCTGACTCAAGTTATTTAGTTGCAAAAGGCTGGGCGATTTGATTATAGAATGTGTCTGAAGCATTGTAGTGTGTGAAGAAAGTGTTTGAATATTACCAACCCATAATACAAGTACAGTTTTTATGTACACCTGAAAAGAGACCATGAATCTAGCACTTAAAGGAGCAGTGGAGCTTATAATCATCAACATCAGTATGAGGGTAATAGTAAACATAATCCCAGTGGTAGCAATCAAACAATAACAAGAAGACTAATAATACTTGCAATATGTGTTGCTGCCACGGGCTTTGCACACTGTAAAAATAATGTTTTGTTATGTAATTCACTAATCCTGGAATATTGTGGGCATCCCATCTAGATGTAGGCTAGCCTTTTGCATACATCATTTCATGTATGTTTCTTCAAGATTCGATGCAATCTAACCATCTTTGTGAAAGGGTGATTGCACAGCACCAAGTCAGAATGTCTTCAGTGACGTCATTCAAGCACACCTTTATCTTGTAGTGTAAGCAGACATCCACATTTTTAGTTTGGGCTATTAGGGGGCCACCTATAAGTAGAAACTTTTGCATTAGAGTGCAGGTAGGGAGAAATGGCATGTGAGGAGGGACACACAGGTTGTGGGTGTTTGGTTATTTGCCCACCCATTCGCTGCCCATGGTTATGCTAATCCCTAAGGCCTTTCCCACCCATTTCCTGCCCCTTCCTGTCCAAAACACCTGCTCATGGGAACTCTTTGAGCTTGCTTTAATCAAGCCTTACCATCATATGTTGCACTCAAAGTGATTGCCTGTGTTTTTTCAAAGCAGTCTTCTGAGAGTTAAGGACTTAATTGGAGTTGTAACCAAAATACTGGTGTAATAAAAATTTCTTACTAGGTGTTCCTTCAGCCACTGGATGATTTTTAAGCACTTTGCGTGTCCTTCACTGAAGTCTTGTTAATAACAAGCATTGGCAAAGCCAACATTTTAGGCTTGTGTATAAGTTCTAGGCATTTGTCAGGTACTGTTATTAGATGTCCAGGTACTTGCACCATTTTGCACCCACTACCATCAATAGCCAGTTAATACCTTTCAAATGCCTACACAAAAGCCCAAACTGTTGGCATTGCCAATGCTTGTTTTCAACCCACTGGGAGGGACAGAAAAGAGAAGAGAATGACCTTTCATTGCACATTTCTCTGCAGTGTCCGAGGAGGTTGCTATTCGCAACCTTCCTATCCTACCTCTTTCAACAATAATCACTTCTTTAGTTTGAGAGCCATTTTAGACAGGCATTGGCATTCAATCTCTGCCCAGGCGCTGCGAGGTTTTACTCTCTGCGGCACCTTGGCCTTGGCCTGTACATGGATCAATTGTGCCGTGACGCATCGATATATGCGCAGTGCTTTCCAAATGCTAATTCTATTAACCTATGCAAGCCAAAACCCTGATGCTTTTATTTACGGAATGAATGGCGTCATGTCGCCTTTTAAGCTCCAGGGCCATGGTTTGATGGAATGAGCGATTTGCCGTTGGGTATGAGACGCCTATGAGCCTCTCTCCGAGATTGAATGGAAAATGGAGGGAAAATGAAACCCACTGAACTCACAATGACGCCTTCCTCCAAGTCAGTGTGACACACGGCCGAACCAACCTGTGCAGAGCAGGAGAACAGCCAGCTCTAAAGGATTAGACCCGTGTATGTGTCAGAACACAATGCTCACAGGATTAAGAGGTGCAGCACGAAATGGCCACAGCTAGGGCCTTTAACGGAAAGAAGCATGCGCCATAACACAAATCTTGTTGCACTTTTAGTGCGCAAGCACACTACATATGCAGATCGCTCGCAATAACATGACGTGACAAATAGTATGGCGTTCATTTTGTTCAAACAGCAGATTGTTTACAGTGTCAATGTAAAATCGAAAAGGCCAGAAATACACTCAGAAAATGGGCAGCTCGCTCGGGTGAAAAGCACGTAGCTTTGAGTAACAGGAAATCCCAAAGCACATTTTCGGGGAAATAAACCCCCAAATTTACGAACTTGTGCCCTAAAAAGGAAAAATAATCTGCACTGCCCGTTCGCAGGTAGAGACTACAATTTCCACAGCTTGGAAATGAACACAGTCCTCAGTGTGATAGGCAATCACAGTGCAGCCTGCATGTGTGCTGCCAACGCTGCTGCTTTGTATTATTTGATAATTTTCCTTGAAAGGTTTCAACTCCTTTCTCAGTGGCTGCACATATTTACATATGTTCCAAACTCTTTTGTTCTCTAACATAGAAAATATTGTTTTTCCCAATGAAGTGCCATTGGCGCGTAACACACATGGCTAATTTCTTTCACTCTCAAGAAATTCATTTGATGCAATAACCCCGGCATCCGTCCATTTGTAACCAACACATACCCATAGGTCATTCCCTTTTCCCCAGAAAAGTGTAGAATGAGACCTGTTTGTTTGTTGGCATAAAAGGCAGCAGATTTATTCCACAATAACACAAAACCAAACTGCACACATTTGTGGAAAACATTGATTACAAGATGCGGTGACTGCTCCGTGTCCAAAAGAACCTGCTTCCCCCTTTCCTTCCCCAAGAGTCCATAAGTAGGCCCAACTCTCCCCACCTTGGCGTCCGAGCTCCTCCTGCCCCTGCAGGCGAGCCAGGGCGGGGAGAGTGCCGTTTCCTTGGGGGAAGCTGAGCCGTAGTTGTTCCTCCCAGACGCCCCTGCTGCTTAGGCTCCCAAGGGGCGCTGGGTCTGAGAAGAGCGAAGACCCTTCCTGCTTTCTCCTGGCTCCTCCGGAGTCTGTCTCCTGTGTTTGTCCGGCCAAACACCGCCACACCGCCTTGTCTTCCTGCGACGATGATGACCAGGTGCTCCTGCTTGTTCTGTTCATAGGGTTGGTGGGTGGGAAAACAAAACCTTCTCCTGGTATGCAACGAGCGGGTGTCCCATGGCTGCAGCTGGATGCTGCCTTCCGTGCTGACCCCGCTCGCTATAAAGGGGAGTCCCCTCCCCTTTCTTTTGTTCGCCCTTCGCGGGCTTTCACTCCACTCCCCACCCACCCCACTCTCAATCAGGAGCCCCCGTACACATGGGGCCTGTCTCACGCACCCCACTAGTGCTTTCAATGCAGGACCTGCCACACATTTCCTCTGATCACCATGCCTCACCCCACACCCTGATTCACCACTTATCTATTGCTGGGGCACCACTTTCACTTGTACTGGGCCACACATGCCACACAGGGATAACATTTTCCACACCAGACTCAATGTGCTGTGCTTCTTTCACATTATTTAAGCAGGAAATGATGAAATGATGAACAGCAATAGCGTTGACAGTACATATACAGGCTGTTATGATATAGATGTTAGCCAAGTTACCAGAGCCCGCTGTGTCGAGCAGGCAACATTTATTTATTTATTTATTTATTTAGACATTTACAATACGCAATAAGTAAGTCTTTGTGCATTAAGGCACAGCTTACATAGAAAGAGCAGACGGATAGAAAGAGAGTTACTGGACAGCTCGTATATTACGTGAAAAGCCGAGTTTTCAAAAGGTCTCAGTGCCCTGAGGCTAAGAGGGAAATGCTGGCGATGCATGGCAGGCAGTGCCCGTTTGTTAGAAAACGACAATGCCCTTGTTTGGAGGCACTCTACACTATAGTCTGGTTGCGAATTCAAAATGTTAGTGAAAGAAAGTACCCTGCCTCCGTTTTTGACTAATGTCCTTGGGTAAGGGTAAACCTGCATACTTTGTCTTAAGCAACAAGTGTTGGCAAAGCTAAACATTTTGGCTTTTGTGTAGGCATGGGATAGCCATGTGCCAGGGACTGTTATTATGGCACTCCCGACCGTAAAATGGCAACAGCTGGAAACTGGTATCAGTACCTGATAACCTGATGCCAGGGCCTGTGAAATGCCTATCTAGTACCCATACACAAAGCAAACCTGTTGGGTTTGCTAGTGTCTGTTTGTAACAGGACTTAAGTACGAGCAACAAATGCACGGACACACATATTGCTTATAAATCAATTGGCTGAAGGTACACTTGATAACAACATATTCATTACATCAGGTGCTCCCTTGCAGCCATAATTAAGACGTTCGCTCTCACATGACAGCTTACAAAAAACACTGGCAGGCCGTGTATAGCACACAGTTTAATGTTGCTGAATGACAGCTAGCTGAAACAGACCCACATTTTGGGCTGGAAAAGTTAGGTAGTGGGTGGTATGTGTCATAGGGATTAGTATGGGCATGGTGGTCCAACGGCCAGTAAATATCTAAACAATTCCCATAGGCTATGGGACCTTCTTCACATCTCATCTACCTCCTGTCTTTACTGTCAGACAGTAGATGGTGCTAAAGGACCACCTAATAGTGTCACGCACCTTCCAACCTGGCGCTTATGAAGACCCTGGCACCAGCGCTGTTAGTAACCCCTTATCCGTTCGTGTTTGTCTCTTTTCTGTGTTCCCTGTTTGTTTCTTCCTTGGGTTTCCTTGGGTTTGAGTCTTAGCCCGTTTTCTATCTCCACTGGTCTTTACCTCGTCTTGGTAGCGGTTTAGTATATTTCCTTTAGTCCTTTCTCTCTGTTCACTGTTCCTTTATAGTTCCGTCACTTCTTGGTTTTTGTTGCTTTGCGTCCTTTCGGGTTTACACTTTAGTGTTCTTGTGTTGGCTCTCGCTCCTCTGTTTACATTCCGGTCCTTTCTAGTACCGCCCCCCCTCTCCTCTGTTTGTCTGCATTCCTTGCTGCTGTGCTGCTCTTTTTCCCTGCCCTTTGCCTTCCGTGTCTCCCTTCCCATGTTTTGCCTTAGTTCACAATTTCTTTTCCTTCCTTCCCGTCTTGCTGCTCCGTCCTGCTTTCTTTCCCCCCTCTTCACTGGTTCTTCATTCCCGCCTCAGTGGAGTTCTGACTTAGGGCCTCATTACACGGTAGGATACTGGTACCGGTAAACCCTTACCGCCTTACTACGAGTTCCCTTTGCGGGACCCGACCTTAGTGGCTGGTTTCACCAGCCGTTAAAGTAGGGTGCCGCAAAGGGACCTCAGTGCTAATTACGGTATCGCAATTTGTGGTACCGTAATTACCACCTTCCCCATTCCCATTATGCCCTATGGGGGCAAAAATGAGAATGGGGAAGGGCCTTGGTGAATGGGGAATTACCGGCCCCGCTCACCTTGGAGTAAGCCGGTAATTCTGCCATCCACCAAGGCGGACACGTTAAAATACCGGCGGCAACCATGGCGTTAACAGCGCCATGGTTACCGCACAACGTATAAGGAGTTTAGTTTCGGTTACTCCTTCCCTTGTTCCCCTCCTTATTTTGCTTAACTGGTTGTTGCCGTTGAACTCCTCCGCTTGCTTTGGCTGTGCTCCGGACACCTAGGATTCCGTTTGAAATCTCTTCTGCCTCGATTCTGCACAAGCGGCACTCTGAAGCTACATCAACTACGTTAAGTGGAAGAAGGAACATTCAGCAACTTCCCGGAGAGTTTTTTTTAGCCTTGGCTTTTTCCTCTCGCTGGCTCCCTCGGAAGGGGGTCCTTTGTCTGCCTGGTCTTCTGAGGCAGCAGAGTGGCTTCCATCCGGGGACGGCCGTATCTCTTAAAAAAAAAAAAGGTAAAAGGCCGGAAGAAACCAAGACATTTACATTATTCTTCTTCCAAAGACACAGATGAGGAGGAGGGGGAATTTATGTTAAGTGACGATCCGGAAGAGGTAGTCAGGATTGACACGAGTTATGACAGATTGCAACACCCAGATTCCATCACGATGGCTACAGCGGAACAGTTACAGTTCACAGTTCAAGAGGGTGGAAGCTGAGACAGGTTGGCCAGAAACTGCACAGTACACCATCTTCAGACAGGGGCTTAAAGATGAATTGAAAGATGAGTTGGCACGCTCTTCTAGACCTACTACTTTTGCGGACCGGCTGGCTGCTGTACTTCAGATTGACTCAGGCCTATCCGAGAGACGTTATGAATGAAGAAAGGGTCGCACTCTAACATACCCGGCGGATTCCCCTTTGTTGTTTCCCTCCTGACCAAAGACTCCCAGGGACGAACCTATGCAGATTGGAGCCACCCGAGGTCCGCTGACCCCAGAAGAGCGGAAGAAGCGCAAGGAGAACAATCTATGCATGTACTGCGGGTCAGACAAGCACCTGCTCAGAGATTGTCCCGAAGTTCCGCCTTGGCGGGCGGGAAATGATCGACCTCAGAACTGACGGGGACAGGCTTCCGAGGTAGCTCTATCAGTCCCTATGCAACCATGGCAGTTTCTTCTTCTTTAGCCATTGAAGACAATCTGTTGATGGTGGTAGCCATTCAATTGCTAGTGGAAACATGACTTGTTGATGTCCTAGCACTTATTGACTGCGGGGCAGCTGGGTGTTTTATGGACAAAATTTGGGCCACCAAGAACAGAATTGTCCTTTTGGAGAAGGCGGAGGATCAGAAAGTCAAAGGGGTTGACGGCAAGCCTTTGAGCTCTGGTCCCATTACTCACACCACCGTTCCCCTTTGCATGACAGTGCTACAACACACAGAGACGATTCAATTCGATCTCATCAGGGCTGCCCATTTTCCAGTCATCCTCAGAGTTTCGTGGCTGCGAAAACATAACCCCTTAATAGACTGGACAAGAAACCAAATGGCCTTTACCTCAGACTACTGTCTCAAACATGTCTTACTAGTGCCATCTGCTCCACGGTAAAGGTGTTTACTTTAACCCTGAATACCCTGGGTGTTCACAATATTCCGACCAACTTAGGTGAAAACAGTGAGGTATTCTTGGATAACGATCCCCAGGATTTACCACCTCACCGCCCTGAGGACTGTGGAATAGATTTACTCCCAGATGCTCTGGTTCCTTTTCGCCGAATGTTCTCACTTTCATTGAAGGAGAAGGACGTCCTTAGGAAATATCTTGATTCGAATCTATTCAACAGCCTGATCCAACCCTCACGTTCACCAGCAGGGGCTTCTTAATTCTTTGTCCCAAAAAGGGACACTCAAGAGTTAAGGCCATGTATCGACTATAGGGGTCTTAATCGAGTTACCATTCGGGACAGGTACCCCATGCCCCTCATAAAAGATATTCTGGAAGCAGTACAAGGAGCCGTAGTACTCACTAAACTAGACTTACGAAGAGCATACCACCTGCTCCGTGTCCGTGTGGGGGACGAGTGGAAGACCGCCTTTCGAACCCCGTATGGACACTATGAATACCGGGTCATGCCTTTCGGAATGGTCAATGCTCCCTCCATCTTTCAAAGATTTATGGACCGTATATTCTCTGACCTTCTCTATCACTGTGCTATTGTCTACCTAGATGATATACTGGTCTACTCCTCCTCTCTTCAGTCTCATCAACAACATCTGCGACTGGTTCTCCAATGCCTTAAGGATCATCATCTACTGGTTAACCCAGAGAAATGTGTCTTCCAAGCCGCTGTTGTTCCTTATTTGGGTTTCATCCTTTCCCAAGCTGGTGTCGAAATGGACCCTCGGAAGGTGGAGGCAATACTAAAATGGCCCTCTCCAACCTCCGTGAAGGAGGTTCAACGGTTTCTGGGTCTCGCCAACTTCTATTGCAAGTTTATCATTGGTTTCTCTGAAACAGTCCTACCCATCACATCATTACTCAAGAGGTCCTCTGCTCCCTTTACCTGGTCTGAAGCCGCTGAGGAGGCCTTCCGGAGATTAAAGCTTCTTTTCTGTTCGGCTCCCGTGTTGCGTCAACCAGATGAGACACGACCATTTATTGTGGAGGCCGCCGCTTCAGCTGCTGCTATAGGGGCTGCTCTACTACAAGAATTTGATGGAAAGGAACATCCCATGGCGCATGTATCAAGGACTCTTACCCCCAGCCAGGCCAACTATTCGGTCATCAAAAAAGAACTATTGGCCATGAAGATAGCCTGTGAAGAGTGGCGCCATCTCCTTCAGGGTGCGGCACATCCTTTCCTCCTGAGGACCGACCACAAAAACCTAAAGGTGATCCAACAGATGGAATGTGTTAACTCCCGTTAGGCCAGGTGGGCACATTTCTTTGCTCAGTACGATTTCTCGGTGACTTATTTACCTGGTTCAAAGAATATTCTGGCCGATGCACTCTCAAGAATACCCATTCCTGGAGTCTCATCGGACCATCTACCCAAACCGATCTTTCCTTGGAACAGGATCATCATTCACCTATCCACCTTCCTGCAGAAGGTCAAATATGCCACGGCTTTAGCACCCTACAATCCTATGCTCAACTACAAGGGTGTCATAGTTAAGCGGGATTGACTGGTGTTCCACAATCACCGCCTGTTTCTGCCCGACCTTGCTTCAAGAAGGAACGGTCTCAAATGGTGCCATGACGACCCATTGGCTGGCCATCAAGGAACACGCTCTACTCTGGATCTGCTAAAAAAACATTTCTGGTGGCCAGGTCTATCAGCAGATGTCACCCAGTATATAAAGACGTGTCCGGTCTGCAACCGGGTTAAATACAATACCCAAAGACCAATCGGTCTATTACAACAAGAACCCCCACCGACAAGACCCTGGAGTGTGCTCAGCACTGACTTCATCGTTGAATTACCTCGCTCTGAAGGGTGCTCCTGTATAATGGTCACAGTAGATGCTTTCACCAAGATGGCACAATTCTCTCCCCTTCCTGGCATTCCTTCTGCAGTGGAAATGGCAACAGTCTTTACTAAGGGCATCTTCCGATTGCATGGAATACCAGAAAAGATAATATCCGACAGGGGCAGCCAATACACCTCACGCTTCTGGAAGAGTTTTTGTGACAAGGTGGGCATTGAAAGAGCAATGTCTTCTGGTTTCCACCCCCAAACCAATCGACAAACAGAACGCCTAAACGCCTCGTTGAAACAATATCTTCATTGTTACATCAACCAACAACAAGATAACTGGGTCGCTTTGCTTCCTTTAGCCGAGTTTTCATACAACAACACCCGACATAGTGCCATCAATTTCAGCCCTTTCTATTGCACCTACGGATACCATCCTAGATTTCTGTCGCCAAAGAACTGTCAAATCTCCCTGGTCCCTTCAGTGGATGCCATCCTCTCTAACATCACGGAAGCACATCGAACATCCAAAGCAGGATTGGAGGATAGCCAACGCCGGTATTGCGCCCAGATCAACCCTCATTGCCAGCCTTCTCCTGTGTGGGACAAGGGCACCAAAGTCTGGCTTTCCACCAAATACCTACTTCGATGGTTGCGACCTTCAAAGCTCTCCCCTAGATATCTGGGTCCTTTCCCGATCATGGAACACATCAATTCAGTGGCCTTCCGTCTGCAACTACCCAAACATATGAAGCGCAAACATCCTGTTTTTCACTCTTCTCTCCTAAAAACTCTTCTCATCGATCCTTATGGGCGCTCTAATCCCAAGACCCAGGTAGTTGCTGACGATACTCCAGAAGAGTACGAGGTAGCAAGATTGATGGACTCCAGATACAGAAGAGGACGATTGGAGTATTTGGTCCACTGGAAAGGATATTCCCATTCCGAAGATTCATGGGAACCCACCTCACACCTACATGCTTCCAGACTGGTTCGGCAGTTCCATCTGAGACATCCGAGCAAGCCAGGGGGACCGGTTCTAAAGAGGGGGGCATACTGTCCTGCACCTTCCAACCTGGTGCTTTTCGAGACCCTGGCATAAGCGCCGTTGGTAACCCCTTATCCGTTCGTGTTTGTCCCTTTTCTGTGTTCCCTGTTTGTTTCCTCCTTGGGTTTGAGTCTTAGCCCGTTTTCTATCTCCACTGGTCTTTAGCTCTTCTTGGTAGCGGTTTAGTATATTTCCTTTAGTCTTTCTCTCTGTTCCCTGTGCCTTTATGGTTCTGTCACTTCCTGGTTTTCGTTGCGTTGCAACCCATTCGCTTTGCGTCCTTTCGGGTTTACACGCTAGTGTTCTTGTGTTGGCTCGCACGCCTCTGTTTATGTTCCGGTCCTTTCTAGTACCGGCCACCCCCTCCTCTGTTTGTCAGCCTTCCTCGCTGCTCTTTTTCCCTGCCCTTTGCCTTCCGTGTCTCCCTTCCCGTGTTTTTCCTTAGTTCGTCATTTCTTTCCTTTCCTTCCCGCCTTGCTGCTCCGTCCTGCTTTCTTTCCCCCCTCTCTGCTGGTTTCTTTGTTCCCGCCTCAGTGGAGTTCTGACTTACCCTTTTAGTTTTGGTTACTCCTTCCCTTGCTCCCGTCCTTATTTTGCTTACCTGGTTGTTGGCGTTGAACTCCTCCACTTGCTTTGGCTGTGCTCCGGACGCCTAGGATTCTCTTTGAAATCGCTTCTGCATCGATTCTGCACAAGCGCCACTCTGCAGCTGCGTCAACTATGTTAAGTGGAAGAAGGAACATTCAGCAACTTCCTGGAGAGTTTTTTTTAGCCTTGGCTTTTTCCTCTCTCTGGCTCCCTCGGAAGGGGGTTCTTTGTCTGCCTGGTCTTCTGAGGCAGCAGAGTGGCTTCCATCCGGGGACGGCCGTATCTCTTCAAAAAAAAAGGTAAAATGCCGGAAGAAACCAAGACATTTACATTCTTCTTCTTCCGAAGACACAGCTGAGGAGGAGGGGGAATTGATGTTAAGTGACGATCCGGAAGAGGTAGTCAGGATTGACAGGAGTTCTGACAAATAGCCAAAACTAAGAAGTGCAATTCCCCCATCTTGGTGCTAAATAACATTTTCGGAAGACTGGCCTACAGTATCCAGTGGCACCTGAACAACAAAGTCAGTTGAAGCCTCTGTAATGTCAGAGGAAGTGACTTCCCATGTTTGACCCCGAAGGTGAACCATTGTATGGTATATTTTTCTAAACTATTGTAAAAAATCTATGCTGGTGCCTGTTAAAAAAAGATTGGTTGATAACAAGCTGAAGAGTGTGCTGCTATTTTGTTTTGTTTTGTGCTCAGAGCCTATCAGCTGTCCCTGCCTACACGCAGTACTGCGAGCATCCGCTCTTGCTGCCGGATCGTTCCCAGGAGGAGCAGGTCACTACACGGTCACGTGACGGATCAGCCTATACTTCATAGACTGCTACAAATCGAGAACAGACTAAATTCTCAAATTATGTCTTTTCAAAATTCTCAAGTAAAATGACCTCACCAGAAGTCCATTAACGAAATACATACCAATCCTGTCTCAAACACACATGACAAGTTTTTAAGTTCCACAAAGAGTAAGGCTGTATCAACAGGACCAAGCTATCATACCCTTATTATAAAGTGTATACCTGACTCTTATGACATCTTTGATTTGAACTGCTCATCTGTTTTGAACATATTTGCAGATATTGCCTCACTCGAGGATTTTACTTCCGTAGACATCGATAGAGTGGAATTCCTAGATGACTCGAAGCTTACTTGTGCAAGGTTGTGGAATAAATCAGGGGACATCTTAAACTTGATCTGGCAAGCAAGACAGGACATTTTTGAGTTGGGATTTACAATTTCGCATGAAACCATTCAGAAACAACTGGCAAATCAGAAAACGCAACTTCACCCGTATCAAAGAAACCTAAAACGTTCAGGTTCTGATCCATTGACTTCCAGAATCCCAGGTAACGAGTCATGATCATGATCTCTACATGCTGACATGATACCCCAATTAACACTACTCAGCTGGAATTCACGAGGTCACGCTGCCCTTTTAAATAATGAGCAATCCAGTTTGCATATCTATGACATTATTGCTATACAAGAAAAATGGTTGACAACATCCCCACTTCGGACAATTTTGAACTTGTAACCTTGAGAGCAATAAAACAAGTTAAGGGCAGACCTAAGGCAGGGTTGCTCACGGCAGTAAGGAAGTCGGCAGGCTTTGCAATTACTGAATGGGCCACTCCTAATGACTATGTGCATTTAGTGAAAATACATACCAACTCATATAATATTGCACTTATAAATGTATATTGGAATTGGGTGGCATTGCCGATTGCTGACATCCTTGCTGACATTGAGCTCCTCCTTAATTTAATTGCTTTAGACAATACAATCTCCACGACCTTTGTAGTGGGCGATTTAAACTTTCATCATTTTCAAGAAAACTCTCAACAAGAAACGCATATCATTCAGAGGTGGGCAGCCATCATGGCCAATAACGATTTACTTATGGCAAATGGCTCTAGAGAAGGTGACATTCCGCATCGACCGACAAAATCAAAAATCCACTATAGATTACATATATGTTGATTCCATGACATTTTTGCTAGCGAAAAAGTTTGAAGTACAAGTCCAAACTTTAAGTGATCATGATGAACTGATTTTTACATGGTCCTATGACATCACTACTACGCAATCGGAACACTTAAAAATGTCATATGTGATAAATAATGGACGGAACAGGCTATGTCTGAAAGAAGACTCTTTACATAGTCTTTACGACTGCTTAAAATTTAAAGTTGTCCAACCTTGTCCTACAATGATGATTGAGGGGTCATATGTTCATGCCCTCCAACTATTTTCAGAAACTGACAATGGTAAACAAAAGTATCTTTTATACACAAACATGTTTTCGACCCTGAATTGAAGTTCCCAAAGTCTATCTTGCAGAAGGAAATAAGAAATCAGCAAAAGTTTAAACCATCTGGATACCAGACTAGGATCAGACATTTAAAAACAACTTATAGAAATTGGATAACCGCAAGGAAATCTCTCTTATTCCAAAACAATCGCAAAGACATGCTGAGAGCACTCTCCGCCAAAGATTTGCGAGGAATATGGCTGTTACTAAACAAACCCACTCATGCTCTGCAGCTCGCCTTACAAGCTAATCCTGTAAGCGAGCAGAAATGGACAACTCATTTTTTAAAATGATATTCACTTCCGAATACAACTTTACTATCAATAAAGGAGAGGTGGAATCCTGCCCCCAGCTTAAACTTAAAGTTTGACAGTGAAGACATAGAATTCTATATCTCCAAGCTTAAAACATCAAGGGCCCCGGGCCCAGATGGCCTGTCAAATGTAGTAATTAAATCAAATCCTAAGGTGTGGGCACTGATCTTGAATATTATTTTTACTGATGTCCTTAATACCGGAAAAATTCCACCCTCATGGCAAAAATCTGTGATAGTCCCCATTTTTAAGAAAGGGGACTGACAACAGCCACAGAGTTACCGTCCAATTACTTTGTTGGACGTGCCTCGAAAGATATTCTCTAGACTTATCTTATGTGATTTCACCCAGTGGACAGCCCAAAACGAACTAAAAGATCCACACCAAACAAGGTTTATTCCTGGCTTTGGGACTGCAATAAACTTGACAACAATAACTGCGATACAACAGAAGGGCCGGTCATCGAGACATAGTATGTACCTTGCCTTTGTGGTCTTTAGGTCCGTGTTTGACTCAGTTAGTCGCGAACTCCTGCTAGACAAGTTAATAGCTGCACGATGCCCCGTGACCCTCGTGGACTTGATTACTCAACTCCATTCTGACACGTCAATCTGTGTAAGATTAAATATGCAAGGACTCTTGTCCGCTCCAATTTGGATGCACTGCGGTCTAAATCATGGCTGCGTACTTGCAACAATTTTATTTAACTTCTTTATTCATGAATTATGAAGCAACTTCCTACATTTAACATCTGATCCTCTGCGTTTAGGTACTGAGGAAGTTTCCTGGCTCCTTTATGCGAACGACCTCGTCTTGTTATCTAAGACACCTGTTGGACTTCAAAAACTATTGTCCGCATTAGAGCAATATGCCCAGACAAATGGCCTGGAAATAAACACAACTAAAACTAAGTTCTTACGCTTGCTAAATAAAAAACCATCTAGATCTTCTTCTTATAAATGGCACCTAGATAGCAACACACTTGACATTGTTAATGAGTATAGATATCTAGGTGTCAGTATTAACAACGACTTGAATGATGATCCATATGTTAATGAGCTAAAGAGAAGAACATCCTCTTGTGCTTCGCAAGCGATTCGTATACAAGGGAAATATGGGAAGTTTTTCTTTCAACCGGCTATCACTTTTTACATGCAGAAGGTGTCTGAGATAATCTTGTACAGAAGTGAAACCAAACCAATAAGGAACCTGCTTTTCTGGACAAAACTTGAAGGAATTTACTGGAAGAAAGTCCTAAATTTGCCCAAGAGTCTACCTATGTGTCTTCTAAGACACAAATTAGGTCTTCCGTCATTAAACGTCATGGCAAATTGGAAACTACTTGCGTTATATCGAAAGTTTATTCTCATACCTGACTTTAATTCTGATTCATTAATATCAAAACTTGCGAAGTACATGTTGGAATCTTCTCATGCGTACCCTCGATCATGGCGCAATTTTTTTAAGCTAATTGATGGTCACAGCAAGCATCTCAGAAATTCTCTTGAAACAAAATCCCACCCGAGCAAAATTAAAGCTATGGTGGTCTGATTGGATTACCACCATGGCTTGTTGTAAAACATATAAAACATTTCGGGAAAATCCTTTTGAAGGAAAGAAATACATTTAAAATGACTGAAATGTATCTACTAAAATTTCCACAGCAAAAGTTAAGAAATACATTTCTACGGTTTCTTCTAAATCTATGTCTAACTAGAGATGTACGTGCCTCTAGAAAGCAGTTAGATAGACAAGAGAATTTCTGTAGATTCTGTGCTAATCAATTGATTCAGGAAACCCTACAACATGTTATGAGTGAGTGCCCCGCTTTGTTAAATCAACAAATTCTCTTATTTCAACCACATTTTCAAGATCAAGATTCTTACTTCTGAGGAACTTTGGAAGACACTTTTTTACGCAAAATCTGTTCGCCTGCAAATTGCAATTGTGAAATATATACTCTTACTTGATTTACATCTATAAATAGCTTAACAAAAATCAAGGCAGGCTTAACCCCGTATAGCTCGTTTGCCAAGATTTGAGTGATTAAGCACTAGTTTAATCGATAGAGGCTGCTATAATCTTAAGTATGGTACAATGTTTGATTGTAATATTGTAACATTTGCTTGTTTTAAAACTGATCTTCACACTCATGAAACAGTTTGTGATTTGAGCTTTTGAATTGATGTATTCTCTGAATGGATTTACTTTTTTTCTTTTTTTTAAAAACTTTTTTCAAGTTTATGAAACAAATGACATACCTTGTAGTATTTCTATATTTCAGATTTTAAGAATTCAAATTTCTTAATGATTTAAATTCTGTACTACGATATGTTTAAATAATAACTCTATTGAAAAGTTGTATAACCACTATATCAATAAAAATAACAAAACAAGCTGAAATACTCAGCTACTAAAATTAGCAACAGCAGAAGACATTGGGCACCATTCCAAGTAATGAGACCCAGTAAAAAAGTGGTAGTAACAGAATTACTGCCGCTTTTACCACACTGCAATATTACGCGATTGGAGGGAAAGTGGAGGAAATGTCGCCAGCACTTGGCAAGAGGTATTTCCTCTGCTGTGCTTCCAAAAATGGAGGAATTACCACGAGTGGGTTTTCCAGTGGCGTTAATGCCTCTGAAATCCCCATGGAATTGTATGGGACTCCATTAATCAGGGCTAACACTATGTTACCACCACTGGTCATTTGGTGAATTTCCACTCAATACCAGTTACGGTAACTGTAGAGGGTGGAACTTCCACTGGTATTTCCACCATACTTGTGATTAAGCCTAAAGTTATATTTCCATGATCTTTGGTCAGGCAGGTAAAAGCAGTCTTGCAAACAAGTCCACATGGGCCGGAAGGCGCATCGGCGCGGTGGAGATGCCCCAATAGCACTCATGCTATCTAGGGTTGAGCCCAGTAAGAGGAAGTCTTCCGTTCTCCCTGGCTGGCAACTCCACCCTTTCTCTGGGCAGGGAGGATAGCTCAGGGGCAACGCTTTTGTCTTGGGAGCAAGAAAGCACAAAGTGTCACGGATTTGAGGCTGGCCTCAGCATTAAGCATAATATAAAAACAAGCATTGGCAATGCCTATAGTTTTCGCATTTACTGATGTTCTTTGCATCTTGCATTTACACGTACCAGAGTGCAAGGGAGAGGGTGCAGAGTCTTAAATGAGAATGCCTTAAGGGGCGGGGGTGTGCAAGAGAATGAGCAGCAATGAGAATAGAGCAATAGCCCAATATGAAATAAATGTAGCTGGGAAATGGAAAGCCAGGCGCCTGACTTGCTTCTTACAAAGCTACTGATTGGAGCAAATATTGTTAGGGAACTTATCAAGTGCTGTACATAGCACATATTCACCTACAATTATTATCCCAACTGTAAAATTGAAAGGCTCAGTTGTATTTGCCAGGATCTGCACCTAAGACCTGCCGTTTCCGCATACATCGCTGCAGCAAGCGCTCAACCGAGTGAGGTATCTCAGCTCACTAAACAATAAAGTTAACATGTCCATAATGTACATAAGCCATTAAAAAGTCCTCTCACATATCCTATCACAACGCACTATTAGTGAGCTGTCGTTGCATCCTTTGCATCATTTAAACAAGCCTTGCGTTAGTGCACTTTAATATTATTCCCCTGGTATATTACCACATGCACTCAGCAATGATCGTTATGCTGAGCCTGACCTAGCTCACTTAACATAAAGGTCCCCCACTAACGTCATTCGTACAGAGCATAATTTCCAAACTGGCTCACCATTCCCTGATGTTCGTTGCTCTTTACATACTCTGGTAACAAATATGCAGGCACTGTCACTGTGCTGTTGTAGCTTCATGATCAGAGCACACACCACGTTGGCTGGTGTTCCCCATTTGGATGTATGTATGCTAGCTCTGCTCACACTACGCGTGGAGAGAGGTAGCCCTACCTCATACAAATAGCCGAAGCCCTATGTTCTCTTGTACTATTCCAAGGCCCGTTGCATGACCAACTCCCGGTGATCAATGTGCCCACCATTCACACATGGATACCTCACTATGGACATTATGACCATCATTTTAAACTCTCCATGTCCACTTTCCACGTTAGGGTGCCTAATCTGACCTGAATATAATAATAAGTCAAACAATGGCCCTCATTACAACACCGGCGCTAAACCATGGCGCTATTAGCACCATGGTTGGTGCCGGTGTTCTAACGGGTCCGCCATGGTTCAATGGGAAATTACCACCCCGTTCCAAGGTTGGCGGGGCGGTAATTCCTCATTGAACCATGGCCCTTCCCCATTCCCATTTCCGCCCCATAGGGCTCTATGGGAATGGGGAAGGCGCTAAGTAGAACCGCAAATTGCGGTACCGTACTTAGCACCAAGGTCCCTTTGCGGGTCCCTACTTTACCGGCTGGTGTAGACCAGCCGTTAAGGTCGGGTCCCGCAAAGGGACCCCGTAGTAAGGCGCTAAGTGTTTAACGGCGCCGCAGCCTTTTACGGCGCTGTTAAACACTTAGCGCCAGGGTCCTAATGAGGCCCAATATGTCCAATATTCCTTCCGTATATCTTAACTGGTGACCGCTCTACGACGCCTTTGACAACCAAATGCAGCGGAGACCTATGACAAATTCTGTCATGGCGACCTCACCCCTTACACATACAATCATCGCCCTCACCTTTCTCCTAGACTAATTATCATCCAAGTGGGTGAAACACCTCTGCTAGCACACCAAACCCCTCCATTCCTCCCTACACTTGCTGTAAGGCTTGGACACCGCAATTGTCCCCCTTTTCTGGTGAAAGTCCTATTTAGAATAAAATGAGCCCAAGGGCCTTGGGCTGCTCAGGGGAGAACATGTCCGTGGGCTTCTTTCAGAGGTATGCTAAATTCGTAAAAGCCTGTTAAATGAGGTTAAAGGCATGCTGTATTCCTGTGGACCTAAATATCTTGAAAAAATATCAGGGACGGGTTGATGAGAGTCCTAGCAGGGATTGACCCCTCACTTGGTTGTGAGAAATATTTTGTGCTTGGTGTAGACATTATGGAGAACATCTGCTCTGCAGTTGCTCCGTTGAAACCAAAGAAATTAAAACAAAATCTCAAAAGAATATAAGAATATAGAGAATTTGAACAGAAATGGAGAAAATGTAGGACACCTGAGTGGACTGCTGGGGTAAAACAAGCACTAAGAAAATATTAAGAGGCTATTTTTAACGCAAAAAGGAACTACTTATCTAACAAGATTGAGGTGGCAAATAAATCATGCTAGAGAGCTATTCTCGGTAATCCCCAACTTTGTTCGCCCAAAATCAACATCATGGATTAGGAACTCTTCATTTAGCCACGCTAACTCTTTCAACTTATTTTTCTGTGATACAATTAAAAGTATTCAAGCAAAAATAGCTTTAAATAGACATCTGAAGCCTGCGCAATATTAAATACAGGAGGTTCAAAGTGGTGGCTGGGTGGAAACCCCCTCCCACAGTAGCGTAGCCTTCATTTTTAAACCGGTGTTAGAAGAAAAGGTCCTTAAACTTGTTAAAGAACTCAAACCTATCCAGAAGTCCTTTATTATTTGCTGCATTGAGTGCATCTAGCCTTGCAGCAGATATTACTCCTTTTGTAACCTGTTTTATTAAGAAATCATTGGAACAGGTATTTGCTCCCGTCGATTTATAGAAATCAGTAATTTCCCTGTTTTTGAAAAAAGCATATTTGGATGTGTAGAATTTACAGATTAGCCGTCCAGTGGCAGGCTTACGATGGCCGGCAAAACGTTTGGAGAAGATTGTCACTACCCAATTGCAGGGGCTTGTGGACAAGGAGTCTCTGTTAGGCAATGTTTGTATGCAGTACCCTCTGGGAACACTACACACAACTATGACTACAGGTGTAAGCAAACCAACCTTTGGTATAAGTCTGTACTACACAGTTTTGGTAGCGTGTTGAGCAGCCAGGCTTATCTCAAGAGGGGAATGTGAGTAGTAATGATGTTACTCAGAGGTTTATAATCACAGGTGTTCACATAAACTCTTTCAATCAAGGTTTTTTGGATAAATACTTATTAATGTATTTATCAGTCAGTTATAAAACATTAATTAGAAGGAGGCAATCATATAATAACACACAAATATACTGCAATGCTTTTCAGAGGAGTACAAGACAAAGGTTATCAGAACATAAAAGACTGCAATTATCCTTAGACAGTGCAAATACTTTGAGTTCACCAGAAGAGTCAATTCAATTGTATATGCTAGGCCAAATTCAATGGGCTAAAGTCTTGGATAGGATAAAGCGGTTCTGGTAAGTAAATGGAAAAGTCTTGACACAAGTTGTTAGGAGTAGTTTGTAAAAAGAAGAATCATATGTTGGGTCACAAGTTGATCAGGCCTGCGAGTTGCGAAAGTTTCAAACACTTTCACTGTGAGAGGTAAGTTCTCTCAGTCTTAATATACAGTACCTTACAATGAAGAAAAAGATGCCGCTGATGACTTCTGTTCCTGGAAGTTCCTGCAGATCTCGCTGTTCCTGGGCATCAGTCGTGGGGACAAATGCGAGGACGTCGGGGGACATCTGCACTGCACTGGGAAAGTCAAAAGCTTGCAACTGGTAAACTTCAATTTCAATGGCTGTTTCGCGTTTCAGCTACCGCACTGGTAACAACACTGGTCCTGGTTGTCAGGGTGGATTGTCCTTGCTTCAGAGGTCCTGCACTCAGCTGAGGGGGGCAGGGTCAGTCGGTCTGACGTCGTGGGAGTCCAGAGGAGCTTCCAAACGCTTTTGGCAAGCTTACAAGTAATGCACACAATCTGGTGTCCTTCTCCCAGGCTCTACGGTTTGCTGCAGCACTCTGAGGAAATGCAACCAGCTCCGAGATGGGTGTCCAGGTGGCTTACTTGGGAGTTGATTGGTCCTACCAACTCAAAGGGAGAAGTCGTCCTTTGCAGGGAAGTGGGGATGTTCTCGGCTAATTCCATCAGTTGGTTCATATAATTTCTGTCATAGTGATGCCAATGGGTAAGGTTGGGAGGTTTTCTGTCAGATTCCAAAAGACAAGAGTGTGGGGTCTGTCAATGATCCTCACTATTACCTCTGTTATTTAACACTATTACCTCTGTTATTTAACTTATATCTGAGGCCACATATGTACATATTGCATAAGCATGAGTTGGGGTTCCATATGCTGAGGATACACAGTTGTTTATAAGACTTGAGCATGTGGAGGAAGCCTTTGTATATAGCAGAATGAACTGGGTTGCGAAGGTCAAATCGGATAAAAAGTGCACACTATTTTCTACTCACTGCAACTACTTAGTCAAGCTTCCTATTGTTCCAGTGAGTGATCATGTGGTAGTGGTGGAAGATCTAAGAGGTATTTTGGTGGTATTTTTGGTTTGTGGTATTTTTAGTATTTTGTGGTATAGTGGTGAGCCTTATTTTAGAGTACCGCCTACAAAAGTGTTATTATACCGTGGTAACTAACGGTGAGCAAAGACTGAACTTAGTACACTCTAAATGATGATTTTATACCCTTGCAGTATTATATTTACAATCCCACGTATGCCCTTTTGGCTTGCAGCTCAGAATACATTTACCAAGTACATAAAATATTATAATTCACACAAAGCCCTAGAGAAAAAAGCCACTTCACTGTGACCAGTTAGTTTTTATATTTTGCAACATGTGATAAAATGAATTACTGCTTATGCAACATTCATTTACCATTTGTTCTTACCTCAGTCTGTTTACTACCACAAATAACCAGAACACAAAATAAACAGATCGAGGCTACTTACTCCTTTGCAAGCACTTTATAAGTAATTAAGATTCATGAATAAAATAAAAAAGCACATGTAATATACTAAAGAGATATGTGCCTTCGTTCACTTGCCTATGCTGACTTCACAATCTATTAAAATAATACAATACGTTTACAATTCCAGCAGCAATATTTAGCACACGTTTTGCTCTCTCTCACCCCCCAGGCGATGATCCCTCCAGAAGTTCAGAAGGGAGAAGTCGTCCTTTGCAGGGATTCTCTGTCGATGCAAACTTGATGATTCAGACCTGCAGCAGGGCTTCATCAGGCAAACCAACGGTCCAGGAGTTGCAGCAGCCGTCCTCTTCAAGCTCTTCTTTGAATTACTGTAGCCCTCTCTCCCACCTCTAACTTGGCAGAGAACTCTACGCAATGACCTTAAGACACTTAGCTCTGAGAGCAGTGACTTTTAGTCTTTGCAATTATAATTTATTGGCAACTAATTCTGCATTGGGAAATGCAGTTCACTTCAGTATAATGGGCAGCAAACAGACTTTGGGATGCCTGATCTGTAGAACCCATACAAAATCAATATCTACACTTTTGATTTTAAAGCTACATGCACCTCAATTTACCGGACACTCACCAATAATGAAGCTGAATTATGTGCACCCGTGGACTGCTCACTTTCAGCGTCTGTCAGGATAATGTCGGCATGGGAGGTTCCCTTCATCTGCCTCTCTTCTCCTCTGAGCTTGGAAGGAGACCACAAAGTATTTTCCTCAGCCTGTCTGTCAGCACTTGTCGCACGCCTCAGGTTCAGGCAGAGATTAAGAGTGCCTGAGACTGCCAGACTCTTAGGAGATGCCTGCACCAGCCCCAAGAGTGAGCCAGCCTCCTGCCAGCCCCTTTAAGCTCTCTCCATAAACCTGCCCATGTATATAAGTTGCACCTATATGAAATGTAAAAGCGCCAGCCTTTTTCTGTGATGTAACGTGTCAGTCCGAACCACCTCCCTTGAAACTCAGCCAACCCTCTCGAAAGTTCTGACTGTGTTCATCCTGACTGCTTAAAATAGCAGCAACGGATGCAATAGTTGCATTTCCTTGCCCTGTTCTTTCCTGTTTTGTGAATTGACTATGGAGCTAGTTTGCAGATCACCTCACATCAAAATCCTGTCACGTCGTCACTGCACAACCATGGTTCCATGTTTATTTGCTTGCAGTTTAAATTAACTTTGCACATCCCAAATGCCTGGACATTCAGTTTATCAATCTGCACCAAGTTTATAATAAAGTTATGAACTGACTTGCTCTGAATATTAGTAGGGGATATTAGTGGTTAGCGTATGTTAGTCTCATGTTTTTCAGTGCAATTCAGCCCACAACTGTGGAGTAGTGGTGCAAAATAATAACATCATGTTATGCAATGCCAAATTCAAAACCTGGCATGTGTTCTGTGCATTCACAAATCGGACAACGGCTAGATTCAGCATGAGTCTCACACGTTAGTCTCACACTCTTGCTCACTAATGGGACCAATTCTCATCCTTGTTGAAATGTGGAGCCCTAGCTAAAATTTGATTCATTGTTGAAATTCGGATTCACCTCTCCCTACAGCGCTATGGTAAACTCACAATTGGACTACTGTAACAGCCTTTTGGCTGGAGCGCCGGCAAAACAGGTTCAACGACTTCAAAAGGCACAAAATGCCAGAATTCAAATGGTGTTCAAAGGTAGTAAGTCCACACACCTCTCAGGGTTAGGGCGATCATTACATTGGTTAGCTGTGGAGGATAGGATCAGGTTTAAGATCATCTGCCTGATATATAAATATCTGAATAAGCTGACCCCAAGATATCTTATGGAAAAATGGAAGCTTTAGCTGCCAACACAGGCCCTCCGATCGCAGGACAAGTGTCTTTTGATGGTTCCCCGCATCATCCTGTGGGTTCAGAGGCGACCGGAGATTCTCAGTCTCTGGCCCCAAACAATGGATAGTCTTCCACTAGAGATCAGGAAGTTGGAGTCTTTTCCCGAGTTTTGCAAAGTGGTAAAAACATACTTGTTTAAATAAGTACTGAAGTTGCTAGTCACCTCATCCTTTACTTGCCTGTCCATCAGTGCATGACCATTTAACATTGTTATATTATATATCATAAGCACCTTGATTCGATTTGGTTCCTACAGAGCATGTTATAAATATCTCAATCAATCAATCAATCAATCAAATGGAGATAGGGCGAGCTGCACACTCCCAGGTGTGACCTTGCGAACACAGCTGGGTGGGTGCACTAGTAACCCTTGACCAAAAACAACTAAACCTCTCAACAACTCCGTGCTGTCACTTTAAAAGCAATTTTAAAAATGAAGCACTTTAATGCACGCCACTTGTCACTCAGTCATCATGTTTAAAACACCTCACAAAGCCCTGTTTTCCATTAGTTGCGACCTGGTACTAGACATACTGCTTTTTGACATTGTAAAGGCAATACTACATGTACCACAATGCAAGGTAGAACTACAGTGAATTTTATACCCATGTTGTGGTGTTTGCTGAAAACTTTAAACCCCAGTCAAGCACGAAACCGTACCACTCATTTCAATACTTTTGGTGTTATATTGTTAGAGATGATAAAACACCAGTCAGACACCGTGTTCCTCATCCCTTCTAACACAAAGCGGAGTCAAATTGAAATCTGGCACCTACATGTTTCCATCCATACTTAAAAACAACGCCTAGGGTCCTATTACCAGTTTGAGGATATTAGCACTGCTCATACTGCAAACCCGCATTGAAAGCCTGTACTCGACAATCCCAGGGGGCTAATAATAAACGCAGCAAAGCTAAGCATTTACCCCCGCACACACACTTTCACTGTTACACAAAAAGCACGTGAAAGCTGTCAAATCACACCAATTAATGAAACCATAAAGCACAACCCATGAGCAAAGTACATGTGTGAGTGAAAATGGCAGCGGTGCGTGGTATAAATCACAATAACATCCCATTAGTGCAATGTGTGAAACACTATCTTGATTATAAGTATTACTTTCGTTTGTAGCAGCTCTGTACAGCTGTGCTGTCTCCCTTAAAAGTACACCATGGTAAATGATGGCAAGGATATTAGATTTATTAAAATGTAAAGCAGATTGAGCATCCACCTTTGAGATATAAATGTTTATGTAACCTGCGGGACACAGGTTCCAGTCCTTCCTTACTAGGTTGGCTCACCCTCTCATGCCGTCGATGCCGACAATAAGAGCACACTTCATAACAATATAGCAACCAATTAGGTCTTCGAGATAAACGCTTGTACCGCCACCCTCCTGTGGGCGGGTGCAGGTTCTCACTCTAGCCCCCCAACGGGACCCATACCAAATGTACCTGCCCAGCAGTCCAGTGGGACGCTGTCTGCACACTCCTTGGCATTGCAACCGCTCAGGGTGCTATTGGCGGTATCTCTACATATTATCCCGACCAAAAATATTGCCGTACATATGGTCGTTTGTCTCGCCATAGGTGATATTTTTTGGGGGGATAATTTGTGGGAGCAGGGGTTGCGGGGGTGTCCCCCGCATATTTAAAAACAATGCAGGGGTGTCCCCCGCAGGGTCCATGGCTCAATATCATCGCAAAAATATGGAACACATGGAACCCTATTGGCTCTTCTTACTGTTAATCAAATGCAAGCTACACAGACAATTCTCTCGCTCAATGACCTGAGCACAAAGCAGGGCAAGGACATTTTGCCCCCAATTTGTTGTTCTATAAACTGCATCCCGTGACACTGTTAACTGCTGTATAACTTGTGGATACCAAGAGCAGTGTACACTCCCTTAAAAAACACATTTGCGGCACGTAGAATCAATATAGTACGAAATTGTCAATTTTGACACATCTTGCAAAATTTCTGCCCAATAACTATAAACTTTCCCCAGTGCAATGTTCCAGGTATTATACAATTATGATCTATAGTTGATAAATCATTTCATAATGTTATCCATATCTCCAAACCTAAGCACTCGGTACAGGTGTGTGGCAGCTCATGGATCCTTGCCCTGGCGTCGGCTGTCTCATCTCCCGTCAGCCTACTCCTCCACCGTGTGGTCATCAAAAGCGAAGTCTAAGCAAAGCAGACCAAACAGAGATCACTCTGTTGAGGACTTTAAACATAGTCCGACAGGCGTACATCTGACAACATGCATTGGTGCATACACATGAAAATCTAAAGGGCATCTAGTTAAGTGCAGTCATTTTGCTCCGACCTCTGTAGCATGCACAGCTCCCCGGCAACAGCTGCAGGCCAGCAGACATGAGCGAGAGAGGGTGAAGGCCCGGCTGGTGCTTCGGACATTTCACATCCAAGCATCTGCAAGTTGCCATGTCAACGCCATACACTTCTCCTGATCTCCCCCTTCTTTTTTTCACATTTACAGTACCAATGTTACAGCGATTAGGTGGCTTACACCACCAAAGCGCCAAACTAAAAAGACAACATGTGTCTCCATGGCTTAGGTAGTTTCACTTTGAGGATCAAAAGCAATCTTGTATGACTCACTGTGAATTATATTGGTTGAGGGAAAGCATGCATGTAACAGGAAATCCTGAACTGCCTTGCTTGAAAAGTGCTTGGTTAGAGTTGCGTGCTGCTCTTCAAGGGGCAACTGCCTGCCACTTGACCCCCTAAGCCTCTTCACAGCGTGTGTTTCCACAAAGCCCACAAATTATAATGCTGTAAGTCCCCGGTGAAGGATGCATTCCAATTATAGCAGGATGTTTCCTGATTAAGGATTAGCAAAGATGTAGCGAAGGAATACTGCATTCAGACCCTTCCTGAAACACCGCTGCTATCTGTAATGCTGACGAGAGAGGGTTTCACAGTTGTGCTCCCTGCACTGTCAATGCCCTACAACTCGAATGTGTGAAGCGCAGGGATCTGTGTTCCAAAGAGCTCGATGCCCCAGAGGGCCTTCTACTGTATATTACTCTTCACTGCAGGTAAGTAAAATGCACAAGAGCAGGCTTGATGTGGTGCCACGGTCTTGGTACCACAACCACTTAAACCACCTTGTGCTATATAACATGAGATGTCTGCAACAGCTTCTACAGATGTCTGTTTCACAAAATCTTGACAGAACAGCAGTGACATGATACAAAATGTGGGGGCGCCCCTCGGAGCCCTGCTGAGGGTTCCACCACAAAACTCTTTTGAAGTAGCACAAACAATGCACAGACTCGTGGTGCGGCACTGCCCACCCCGCATGCACAATGTGCACGATGATCATGTTTCTTTTTCCGCAGGGGCATGCTGAGCGCTGCACTAGGTGAAAGATATTATTGTTGTAATCACATTTTACATGTTTCACCAAACATAGAAAGAAGGGGGCAGCGCCTTGCACCCAAACTTACCAGCCGCAAATCTATGTTGCCAGTAACATCCTGCTGCTCATGCCACTGGTGCCAGGAGGGGAGGTTGCTCCTGAGAGGGAACTGACGTTAGAAACTATTCAAGGCTAGTGCTGGCATGTGAATATTTTTAGTGCAGCAGCATTAACATCTCACAGAAATTAGAACAAGCAACCAATCACATAGATGGAGCCCTGATAATGTTAAAGCGATGGGTGGGTTGTTCTCCTATGAAAATGTCTCAAATAATGTTTTCAGATGGCCCATTTCACAGAAAATTATTTTGTGAAAAATGGGGTAAAAAGACATACAATTCACAATTGGTGATTTTTAGGGCAACATGTAAAAGATCCAGTAGATGCCATTGTGTCAACAGTACATGGGAGAATGTTACAACAGCTCTATGGTGGCCCTGTCCCGCTCCCCGGTGAACATGTCCCGCTGTTTCTGTTCCTCTAGCGCTAGTCTCCTCTCCTCGAGCAGGAGCTTACTAGCCTCTACCTCGTTAACAGCTGGAACAATTTACGGCCTACTTAGAGACTGTGCTGAGGCCTGGGACCTGAGGGATGCCGCACTAGCCCCTGAACTCACTGACACTCTAGAGTGTTGAGAAACCATGCTTGCCCCCGGGCAGGAAAGTTGGCAAGGAAGACTGTTGACGCAGTCTTCCTCGTCACCTTCCACTCCCCCCTCCAGAAGGTCTTTTCTGTTTGAGTACATGGGGCTTAGCCTGTCCCCTGTGGTCTTCTAATCAAACGCCATCGCTTCTACCCACGCTTGGGGGCAGGTCAGCAGCTCAGGTTTATTAATCGTAGTGCTGTGGGGAGGTTCCCTCTCTTGATATAGGACGTGCAGGACATCCCTGGTCATGCCTTTTACAATCTCTATGTCAAGATCCATGATTATTACAAATACCTAGCAGTGTGACAAATCAACTTCCGGGCCACCAATGGTCTAGGGATGAATATCGGTTTCTAAACCATCAATCAGCCTCACACCCCTAGTACACCAGAAGGGATCCGAACAGATTGGAAACACAAGCAAATTATTAAACCTTTCCAATTTTGGTAACGTGGATGGAACGGCAGGCTTATCTCTGCAAGGTAGTGGATTGCCTTCCCTTACCTGCTTAAAGCTTGCTGTCCATGCACTGAGATGCAGCAATAATTCTTCATTCATGCAGAGGATGTGTGCCGTAAAGACACACGAGACGATGTAAGTATGGAACATCAAATTGATGACTTCTGCATGAAGCAGAACAGATACTCTGTATTAGACTCAGGTCCCTGACAGACATTTGCTCTTGTAGTGCATACTCTGAGGGACGCATGGTATCACAAGCAGACACTGACACAAGTGCGGCACATTTCAAAACCTTTGTTGATGGTTTAAAAGAGGTTGGAAAACTCCTATCTTACAATATAACTAAAATGGGAGTATTCTCAACCATCAAACAAAAAGAAAATACAGTCCTAGAGAGTCCTTAGTCAAAATAAAATAGCCTATTCTAATACACCTAATGCCTGCCCTCTTTCTAAAACAATAAAAGTGTAAAGGGAATGTGTAATGCTAAAAGAAAAATCAGTGTTCAAAAGACATGTCCGTATGGCTGAGTAAACTCCCTTCCCCATGTCTTGCAGCACAGGGTAAGGTGGCACAGTAGGACCTTGCGACACACTCTGGCTTCGGACACAAGGATGCAGTTTGTTTCGTGGACCAGGGCCCACTTGGCCTTCCACGAAAAGTCACTAGTTTATCCACTGGACCGCTGGACTTTCTCTCACTCCAGCCCAGGTCACCTTTTGGCTTGTAATACAGTTCAACAACAGTTTGTTTCCTTCTGGTTACCTCAATTCAGTACAGGTTTCCCTCCGCTGGGCTCAAACCTTTCAATCACAATTTGTTGGTTTTTCCTTCCCCAAGCTTCGATCACACCTTCATAGGCTTCACTCTGTTGGGCTTAAGCCTCCTTTCACTTTCCTTTAGCTGTAGAAGACTTTCGAAACTGCAAGGTTTTTGACCTTACCTAGGCAGGACTACTTCGACCTTCTTTCCTCAAACGTCACTTTTTCTCTCCTACACCAAGGCCTCTTCGTAAATGTAGTTTCGAGCGCAGTACTTATTTCAAAGTTCAAAGATATCTTTCACATCCAGGTTTCACTCTGCCAGGATCAAACCTAATAACAGTTCAAACCTTGCATCTCAGTTTCTTTGTCTTCCCGCCACTTCCATAGCATCAGACATTTCACAGAGACTTTTGATTGGGCAATCTTCTTTCGCCTGACCACTCTGTTACTTTGTATCTTTACAGTTCTTTACAATCCTTTGCTTTCTCTTGCGTCTTATCGGCACACGCGCAACCTTCAAGGCCTGTCAGAGGTAACAATCTCTCGCCGGGGTGTCCAAGGTTTCTCTGTACCTCAGTTCCATCCCTCGACCTGTCGATCTGCTCTGCCTGGTTTTCCGTTGCCCTGGAAGAATTGCTCCTTCTTGTGCATAGCCTTGCCTAGATTGCGTCTCAGTGTTCCACCTTTTAACCATGTGGGGAGAGCTAATAGGTACCAGGTGTATGTGACTAAGATCAAGTGCCTGACCCTGCCTGATCTTATCAGTGCGACATGTCCAATGTATTGCATGGGTGGTACTCCTTTTAGCCTCAGACCTCCTCTTCCTCGGCTCAGCATTTGTGTAGGAAAGGGGGGTAATCTGGGAAGTTGTAATACCCTGTAAAATAGGATGGGACAGGGGTATTTGGAAAGGGGGGATACCATGTCTCGCCATCAGGCATTCTTCCCGGACTCCCCGAGGACCCCTCACCCAGGTGATCCTCCCGCACTTGTCAACTCCCAGGGTCTGGATCCAAAGGAGGTGGCCGTGCTCTGGCCACCTGATTAAGTGATCCCGGGGTCTAGACAGTGAAATACCATCTGATTTTTCAGAATACTGACACACTGGAAAATACTACAGAGAGGGAGATCTGTTGGTACAATTGGAGAATTATTGCTGAATCTTAGTGTAAAGACAACAAGCTATAAGCAGGTAAGGGATGTCTTTTGGTACCTGCCCCATTTTTCCTTTAGCAAATACTGTGACTAGTTCCTTTTGGAAGGTTCACATATACAAGGGAATTTTTATACATGAAACAAAATGTTTATACTTTCCAATTAGATAATGCCAGATTTAAAGGAGCGCATTGCGGGAGAACATCGCTTACGTTTATTTCCTTGGAAACTACCAACATAACCAAGCTAGATTAGTACTGGCAATAGGTATGCGTGCACTTGCCTTAATTGGTTTATTAGAATGTTTTGTATAATGATGAATAATGACCGGATAACATTTGTAATGCACATTTTTTGAGAAAGCCTTTCTCTAGCATTTTTTCCATAAGTTAGAATTACTGACCAAAGGCTTAACGCTGCTTTTGGAACGTGATACTTAGAGGGAGGAGAACTCAGCCAGGCCCTTTCTTTGTATCAGGCAGCTCGTGCGGCTACCTAGCGTTAGTCAGCCTGTAGGGGGTGCCGTGCGGCAGTGCTCTGAGTCCTGAAAGCCAGGCCACACGCAGCAGCCAGGCCTATTCAGAATCATTTTTATTTCACTCACACATCAGACAACGATTACTGCTGCTTCAGGCTGCTTTTTCCCTCAGGCAGGGCAGGGCAGCAATTGACAAATAAATTAGCAACATTTGTTTGTTGCTAGTTGCTTTCACTTCCCCTGCCCCGGGCCCGGCCTGTGCCAGCCAGGCCCATGGGCGCACCGCACATGCGGCGTGCCCTCAGGCTATGTTCGCGCACGCACTGATAGATTGATGATTGGGGCTGGCTGGCGCCCCCGCCATTCGGAAAAGAGGAGTGAGTGGTGGATGCATCAGCAGCACATCAGGTAAATGTTTGGGCCGACTCGTATGTGTGTCCAGGTGTCCCACACTGCTCTAGTGCACTTTGACAGAGATTGGAGGCAAGCAATCTCTGTCAAAGTGCACTAGTAGCACACGTGTGTAATAACAGCGACGTCCATTATTAGAGCGCTTGGAATCCAGCTGCTGGACTATATTAGACTCAGAATTGAGAAGTCAAAGACTGATTTCTGTTTGTAACTTTGACAACACTGTATCAGTGGAGCTAAGGTGTGCATGGATCACTGCTAATCAGTTAGATTTTGTGAGATTAGGCCTTGGGCCTTTAGCAAGTTTCCATGCATGTACCCTTCTGAGTAGTTGAATATATTAATTAATGTGTGTTATCATCAAGAGAGTAATTAGGTAGCTAGGTCAACTAGATAGCAGCCCTCTCAAGACAGTACGATTATTGGATTTTTCTTTTTTATATAGCTGTAGACATAATCCATGCCGGTAATGGGGACGGACACACACACACACACACACTCTCTCTCTCTCTCTCTCTCTCTCTCCCTCCCTCTCTCTCTCTCTCTCTCTCTCTCTCACACACACATACACAAACCCGCACAAAAACATATACACAACATATACACACACATTTCAAATCAGTGAAAGTGATTTGCTCTGTTCCTCTGGAACTGGTAGGGCTGGCATGCTGGCAGGCTCGTGGTTGCCTACCAACCAGATACAGAGTATGTGAAAGTAATGTTGCTCTGTTCCTCTGGAACTGGTAGGGCTGGCATGCTGGCAGGCTCTTGGTTGCCCACCAAACAGATATAGAGCACCAATGATGTAGGGCCAGTGCAGAGCATGAACTCCCTTTTTTTAAGGCAGATAGTGTAGTGCCTGTACCATTTGTTTCTTAAAGGCAGAATTTAAAGGAGCAGACAGAGTGCTCAGGGCCTGCACCTGGATACAGGATGAACAGATTCACGCTCTACACCAGTGTGCAACATCACTAAGGAGTGCACCAGTGTACCTTTGTGTAAGAACTAGTGAAATGGAATTAAATGTTTTATCTGTTTTAGATGCAAACTATTTACTTATTTATTTGTACATTTATTAGGTGCACAAAAACCATTGGGCATCAAGGCGCTGTTACAGCCAATTGCGCACAGGTAAAGCCGTGCAAGGAGCAGAAATGTAGAAGAGTCAGGTAGTGGCTTAAGTGAACATCCACATTTTCAGTGCCCTTTGGAAGGACCAGTAGGATTGTTCAGATCTTAGGTGTGGTGGGAGAGAGTTCCATTGGTTTGGCTGCCACGGAGGGGAAGCTTGCACCCCCACTTGTCGCACGTTTGAACTTAAGCTGGACGAGCCAATGAGCATATGCCAGTCTTACTGGTCTGGATGACTGAGCATTCAAGAATCTTTGAGACGGGAATGTTGGAGCAGAGTTGGACAACTATCTGTGTGTGATGGATAGAGTTTTAAAGGTGATCCTTTCCATGACCGGCAGCCAGTGAGAGTTTCTCCTAGCCTCTGTGATGTGCTCCCTTTTGAGAATGTTAAGTGCTGCTCGTATGGCACTGTTCTGGATCACATGGAGCTTGCAGATGTTGTGAAGAGGTGCCGGCAAAGAGAGCGTTCCGATAATCTAACCTAGATCTGATCATTGCTCTGGTTATGTTAAGGCAGATGTTTGAGGAAAGGAAAGGTCTGGAGGCGTTAATCAATTTGGTTGTGTATGCAGCAGAAGATGCGATGGCATTAACCTGGCGTGTCAGGCAGAGAGTAACATCAAGATAGACACCCAGTGTCTTCACCGATGAGGAATCACGGATCTGAATGCCATCAATGTTGAAGTTGGATTATTGAGAGCTTAGATTCTTGATTATAGTTGGAGGCCCTACCATCAGGATCCCTGTCTTGTCATCGTTTAGACAGAGGCCGTTTGTTGCCATCTATGATTGGATGGTCAAGTAAATTGTGTTCATGGAGTGTGAGTCTTAAGAGTATTTTCCGGAGAGGGGTAGGAGAATTTGTGTCTCATAGGCATAGTTCATGTATGATATGTCGCTGGAGTCCAGAAGATCAAAGAGGGATTTAGTGAATATGTTGTATAGGGGTCGGTGAGACACAAGAGCCTTGGGCCACCCCACATGAGATATGAGCGGGCGGGGCACAGTCTGATTCAGAGAAGACTCTGAATGATCTGCCAGCCAGGAAGGATGCTACCCAAGACATTGCTTCTGGAGAGAAGTTTGCAGTGGAAGGCAGGTGGTGGCAAAGAATTTTGTTGTCAACCAAGTTGAAGGTGGCAGAGAGATCCAGGAGGAGGAGGTGGCAGGCTTCCCTTTGTCTCAGATTGTGTCAAGTTGGTTCTTAAGGTCCAACAAGGCAGATTCGGTTGCAGGGCATGGCCGGAAGCCCGCCTGGCATAATCCCAAGATCTGGTTGATTTAAAAATAGTGTTGGATTTGAATATAGGCCACCATGTCTAAGATTGTCAGCAGGAACAGGACAGTTGTGATGGGGTGGTAGTGCTGGGAACTGCTGGGTCCAGAGTGGTTTATTTGATCAGTGGAGAGAATCCAGGCTTCCTTCAGGCTAATGGGTACTAGGCCAGAGCAGAAGGAGGCCTTGATAAAGCTTTTGATGAAGGGGATTAAGGCTTCAGCGCAGTCCTTAATGATAAGGGCAGGACAAGTGTCACCTTTACACTTAGATGGTTTTAGGATTTTGAGTATGGTAGAAACTTCAGTTTGAGACATTGCGTAAGTTCAATTGAGCAGGTTCTTGATGGTTGGGCCGATGGGAGTGGATGGTGAGGAATTTATTAACAATGATTGTTTGGCCTGAATTTTCTTTTGTACGGAGTCGACTTTGTCAAGCAAGGCCTTCTGAATGTTAGCACACCAGGTTTCGTCTTTGGTGATACAGGGTGGTGGTGGTGCTGGTGTTTCCAATTCCCTTAGGATAAGGAATATCTCTTGACTATGGTGCTTGACTTGGCGTGGCAATTCTGTTTTTATAAGATGTAAATTTGGCTTGAGTGATAGCTTGTTTGTAAAGCCTTGAGATTGGTTTAAACAATGACTTGTTAGCATCTGTTGGGGATTTTGTCCAAGTCGATTCTGCCAGGTGTTTCTTTGCTCTAAGCTCTAGGAGGTAACTAGTGAACCAAGTATTGGAATTACCTACATGCTTAGACTTGTGAGGTGCTAATGGGGTGACTGTGTCTACAACAGAAATCAGAGTATTTTAATAAAGAGGTCTGCGAGATCATCAGGGTTTTTTGAGAGGTGGAAGAAGTGGTTGGGTTGGAGTCCTGTCAGCAGTGGGGGGGAATGTTGTCTTTTGTAATTCTGCGAGAACTGCCAGCCCAGGTGGGCGGCAGGGGGTTGGGGCAAGTGTGGTGGGTAGGAGAGGTGACATATAAAGTTGCGACATGGTGGTCAGACCAGGGGCATGGGTTGAAGGCATTGATAGTTACCTCACAGTTAAGGTCAGCTATCCAATCAAGGGTACGGCCTTTCAAATGGGTGGGTGCATTAATGCAGTGAACAAAGCCTAAGGCGCTGAGCGAGTTGGGCAAGCAGTTGGTGTTATGGTCAGTAGGGTCATTGAGGCCCAGGTTAAGGTTCCCTAGGAGTAGACCAACTTTCTAGTTGACTTACGTCTCAAAGAGCTACTTGCAGTCCATCACTAGCACAAATTGTTATGGTTTACTGGTATGTGTCAAATCCAACAATGAATCTATTCCTAATAACTTACACCTGTGTACATTAGTTCTGGCCAAGACATAATTCTAGCCAGAATAAGTGACATTTACCTTAGAATCCGGCCATGGAGCATGAGAGTGTTGAGTGTGGATTTTACCGCCAGTAATGGGATCCCCTAGCTTCAGACATCATGCCTAACTACCTAAAGGTCTATTAGATGTCCTCAGCCAATGCTCAACATTTCTGACTCCTCCGAACAGCATTATGTTTTATTAGTAAGCGTTTGCACTGCACCCATTACCACTGTTGAGTTCTTAATGTGTCACTGCTTGTCCAGATAGTGTTGCATTGTGGGCCAATCTGAAATAACAACACTATCGCCTGAGGTGGAAATGGAGAAAGTGCAAGAGGTGAGAAGATGGGTGCAGTAAGGGAATCGTGTAAAAGAGAAGAGACACAGTACTGGCAAGGCACGAGGGGACTGGGGACGAGTGTATATTATCATACTTTAACACAAAGTCATACAGGCATTATCACTTAACTGCAACCAAGACTATTATTTTTATCCAATCAGATTTCAGCATTTGCATTCTCTAAGCAGAACATGGAGCCCTGCTTGCAACTATCTGATTTGTATATTAAGGGCAAGACCTCCTATTTGCTTTTTTAAAAATCTCCTCAGACTCTTATGTGAATGACTCATGTTAGCAATTCTGAATGTGTGTCTCCATTAGTAAGAGAGAATGTTTTTCTCAGTTATTACACTATAAGTCAGTGCCCAAGGGCTCATTCATTGGTTAATTGCATCAGTGTTCTATCAGTAGTTTGATTGACGGCTGTATACGAATTGTTCGAGTCACAATTGCACAAATGACAATTGATCTTTTCACAATTGACTGAATTGTGAAGGTCAATTGTTACCCCCCGCAACCTCCTGCCCAACGCAAAACCCCCCACCAAAACCCCTTATATAAATATATATATATCATCAAACCGATATATATATATATATATTCGGTGAATTGTGAAAAGGTCAATTCGGACCCTTGAAATTAGTTCAATTGTTCATTCGAACAAATTTGATCGAACAATTTGAGTAATACCTGATTGACACAACTGAGCTGGACAACTGAAACACTGGATTACGTAATCATGTATTGGTCCTATAGTAAATTGCCAAAGAGGTACAAGTATGAGAATACAATGCCGAGTTTGTGACATATGTGTAGAGGCAGCATACGCACGTCCAGGTATACTTGGATGAGAAGACGCACACACACAAGCACACACACAAATCCGTCTGTTAAAAGTCCTAGAAAGACGGTGGCAGAGACGTTATCAAGTGGCACCCCGTTTGGAGGGTTTAAAGAACCTTTCTGCAGAGATCTCAAGGGGGCAGAGTACATTTTGAGCGACATAGAGTAATAAGTGAAGTGATGGATGGAATTCAAGTGCGCTATAATGACTGCAGAGAACTTCATCAACATCACGAGAGCGCTCAGGCTCAGCACATCGGCTTTCAAAGCCAAACATACAGAAACAACTTTCAGATAATTGGAGTTCAGGCGCCCTCATCATGGAGCACTTTGTAACCAGGCTCTTGAAAGGGTGCATTCCAGCTACATAAGATTTTTAAAGCGCGGGCTTGCATCTTCTGAATAGGAAGCTGATTCCTGGCAAACCAGCTGCAAAACATCTGCAGCAAAAACTGCTTATGGTCAACCCCTCTTGGCTGATGAAAATATGTTGGCAGTTGCAAAGAGTGTTGGTATAGCGTGAAAAGGAAATAGGATTTCAATTTCCCCTGATTGCATAGACGTTAGGAAGCCAGACATTAATATAAGACAGATGAGGGAAATTGAATACCAGGGGGAAATTGAATGCCAGGCAACGACCAACAACTTTCTCTTTCCTAGAAATAGGAATGGGAACTCTTGCTCACAATGGGTCCTGGCAGTATTGCCATTGATCTACAGAACTTGTCTATACTTTAATTGGGGACAATGCTATTTTTAAAGTAGCCGACCACCTATAGGTGCCTGCTCATATCTTTTTTGCACTTGTTTGCAAAAGGCCTCCTTCTCTGATTGACCAACCATATGATTATCAGGATGTCCATTATGCAGCAATACGCTGCAATATGAATTGGGTGAGAAGATATCCTGGTACTGGGTGTGGGCAAACCTGTGTAATCAGAGTGGGTACAAGACTGAAAGTCACTTGTTGGTCTGCTGCAGAAGTGGGATTCTCAGGGGAAACTTTTCACTCTCCCCTGAGAAAAAACTGGAAACATGGATATTGTATCCTCACTAATTGCACTAAACCCTGATTTTAGGATGTGATGCTGGTTTGATCAGTCAGCTATGTATTACAGATATGCTGAATCGGCAGGTTGGCAACCAATGTTCAGTATATCTGTAATACATAGCTGACTGATCAAACCAGCATCACATCCTAAAATCAGTTTTTTTTTATTTTATTTGTGTGTGTCCCAAAGGGACTTTACAAAACAAAAAGTTTATGTTTACGTTTCCAGTATCTTGGCAGGGCGGGACTCTGGTTAAATTAGCAAGTTCATTGTGTGCTCCAGGATTTTTACTGTTGCTAATAACCATGTTGTCCGATCTCCTCCATTTAGTCTGGACCACCATTTTTCTTCGTGCCACCCATGTTCCTCCGCTAGTAGGTGTTTTAGGTACTTGTATCTAAATTGATGATTTTCAGATCCATCAAGGCGGCCTTCACTGGATCGGATCAATCTTTGTCCTTAGTCCGATTACTACGCGGGCATACTAATGGCATGGAATCCTTAGATCTAGTGACTCTTCCCGAGTTCTGGATAGAGAGGGTCATAGTATTCTGTACTGGGTCATAGTACTGGGTCATAGTACTGGGTCATAGTATTCATTTAAAATGTTATTCTGTCTTGTTAGCCAATGTAGCTCTTTCCTATATCCTGAGATATGATCACACCTTGGAACGTTATTTATGATTCTGATGGCATCGTTTTGCAATGGCTGAAGTTTCTTAATGCAAGCTCTACTTGCGCCACCCAACAGAGCATTGCAATAGTCCAGTCTTGGCATAATAAGAGCTCTGACTAATGGGATGCTGTTTGTGTTAGAAAGAAAAGGCTTCACTAAATGCAAGAGCCTCAGGTAAGTATTGAGTGTTTCTGCCAATACTTGCCACTTGGGCGTCTGCATTGAGTGACGCCTCAAGAGTGACATTTGATATCGTTTTTATATGGTGTTGGTCTATGCAAAAACATACATAGTCAGTCCCTAGTTTTTCTCGCGCTTGTGCAGACCAAACACCTTCAGTTCAGTCTTATCACTTTTTAAACATAATCTACTTTCGGTCATGCAGGTTTGTACTGCATCATACTTAGAAAAAACACGACCAGCGTCCTTTTCCTGATCTCCACTCAGCTCAGAAAGTAGCTGAGGGTCATCTGCATAGTTCGTAAAATACAACTCCAGAGAATCCAGAAGATTACACAATGGATGGCAAAAGATGTTCTGTTGAAAAGGCTGGGGGCCAGACATGCCTCCATATGTCATTACTTCCAGTACTGAGGAGACATTTCCCATGACAATTTTTGCCATTCTATTATTAAGAAAGGCCTTAAGCCACTCGATGTATTGGGGGTGCATAAACCGACTCCCCCTATCCGTTGTACTAGTTTCAAAATGATTGACAAGGTCGAAGGCCGCTGACAGATCTAAAAGCATCAGCAGCCCCGCCTTGCTTTCATCCATGATGTTCAGCATTTCTGTCTGCAGATCGAGCAAAGCACTCTCTGTACAAAACAACAAATGCGAAATGATCCCTTTCATCTTTTATCTTACCAACTCCTCCTCGTGAAGGAACCGCTGCAGAGTTTCTGCATTATTCGGAAGCTGAAGTTATAGTGCTACCTCAACGGTTCTATGTCTTTTTTCCGCTTTCCGAAGGTCCCATACAAAAAAGATAGATTTATTTTAGTTGATTTTGTGCGGCCCTCAGAAAGCAGAAAACGGAAATGACCGAGTATTTTTTAGTATTTTTTATTTAATTCTGGGGGATTTACCCCACAATCCCCTTGCCACCCTACGCCCCTACCCCACCGCATAAACACACAAACACACATACATGTTTATTTCCCGTTTGCTTACACGCACACAACACACACACTACACGCACACACACTCACCCGACAATCCCACAGTTCTTGCTCTCTGTCTCGCTGTGCCTGTCAGCCCCTGTGCACACTCGTGTGCCTCGCAAGGGCTGACAGTTCGATTTAGAAAGACTGGTCTTTCTAAATCGATCTTTTTTTTTTACAAAAGATCTTTATAAAAACATCTTTTGACTTAGTACCACCTCAACACCAGGTCCAGGGCGTGTGCAGGGATTCATGTTTTGGCTGCGGAGGCCATGCACATGGCAGTGGTGAATGGTATAAATCCCAATAAAATGACAGAGCATAAAATATATGCTAGACCTAATAAAAACGTTAGACTTGCCTTTATCAAGCACATTATAAAAACCTAGAACAACCAGATACATTATTTTTCTGATAAATGTTTGCCATTCCAAGATGGAAGTTGTATTCTACCCTTTTGAAATACCCCTATGAGGAAGGGGGAGGAGGTGGCAAATAGTTCAAATAAGGCAGTTCCTTGCTGCTTTACATGAAATAAAAGAGTACTTTGGGAGTCAGATCTTTAATTTTGGCAAGTATGTCTTTAATAAAAGGATTCAATGCTTGAATCACTAAGTATATAATACATGCTGTGCTTGGTGCTCATGTCCCTTTTCACAACATTCAATATTCAAACAGGAGTCGTGTCAGCGGAATACAACAATACTTAATCACCAGGACATAACTGACAGAAAATGAAAAAGAGAGGAACCCCAGATCCCCACCACAGATCAACCCTAAACAAGACCAAAATTCATTGTAAAAAACTATATTTATTTAATTTGTTATCAATATTAAAATACATATTAAATCATAATGAGCTCATATTTAATATAAACCTGATATGTCAAAGATAAAGTGCATCCTAATAAAGTGCTTATTTAAAAAGAGCACGAAAAAGGAGCCGTCTAATTGGTCCATACCGCTAGTTCACAGGTGCAAAACCAGGGGCTCCGAGTGAGTGAAGGAGATCACTCAAAGGGAGAACCGGCAGTCACCTGTGAAATGAGGTGAAAAGTCAAAATTGTACAATCTCACAATAATCAGAAACACACAAAAGCTAACTATGGGGTGCCGTGTGTCAACTACTAAGGTGTTAAGGCAATAAAATACATGCAATAGGCCTAGCACTGGTTGTGAATAGTAGTTTCGGTGGTAAGGCGCATCTAATTTTGGTGCAGTAGATGCTCATCTTCTTCAGGACGAAGCACTCCCTTAAGGATCATGGTCCCTTGATGTTTCATCTGTGCCTTTGTTGCAAAGATACTAAAACTAACAATAACGTCTTGCACATTACAGGCAATAATCGCGCCTAAAACAAGTACAACAAAGAAAAAAAGAAACACAAAAGCAATCAATAACAAGTAAAAAATGGCGATCTGTGAGTGTAAAACAGGGGAACTTCTATCATTATCTAAGTTCAGGTAAGTCTAGAGACATAAGGAGGGAGAAATGGTAATTACCGTTATCTCAACCCGGAAGGCTGGTCCCAGTGTCCTGTGAATAAATCCAGGAATATATATATGGGCCGTGCCAAAGATAGATAAACAGTGAATTAGCTCTGGAAAAAGCAAGGACAAACACATTGATTGTGTGGCCATGGACAACATGGTCATGAATCTCTAAACTGTGAAGCAGGAGAAACCAAGAGGCTGCCAACCCCAAAGATCCAGTTAGCATCAGAGCGTTATAACATTCAATATAGTACAGGCTGCCAAATGCTAAATTCACAAAATTCACATTAACATTCGGTGCTTAATATATGGGGGTGTTTGCTGGGGCTTAGCCCAGGCACTTATTTCTAACCCCTGGCACTTATTGTCTCAGACACAGTTTGATTATGACGTGGTGTTTTGTCAACTTCATTATTTTAACTGCCAGTCACATAATAAAAGCAGCTACAGAATCAGAACAAAATATAAATGATGATTAAAGACACACTTAAACATGGCTCAGGTCAAGACACGACGAGTATGTTATTTTATTGGCATTTTTAAATCAGACTTCTGCCATAGTGGGTACATCCGTCAATGACACTAAGCCGGTGAGAGTTGCAGCTTTAATCACATGTATTTTGACAGCATGTGGAGCAGCCGTGGGTCATGGCAACAGTGGTGGTTTGGGGGGAGCAGCCCATCCTGACGTGCCATCTGCATGTTAGAAAATATTTGAGCCCCAGCACTTATTGTTTTACAAATTAAGCACTCCTACCATTCAAGTCCTTGTAACCATGAACCATATAAACTCAATCACACACAGTCTCCGTATTGGTGTCTGAGCACTAGAAGCCTCCAGCCGCACATGCAAATGCTGGTCGCTAACCGAACTGCAAAATTATGTTTCCGGCCAATAATCCCTGAATCACTCACATACTACTAAATTACAAATGATAGCAGCTGTGTAAGAAATTGGGCTCCAATCCAAGGTGGACTTCCATCACTCAAACACTCCTAAAGTGCAGGTGGTAACAGCTAATAAATAGTATTCTAGGGTTCCAAGCCTGCAGGCCCGCGGCCATTCACATGCTCCGTTCAGCAAGTGGTTTTCTTATCTTCCAAGATAATGGGCTAAAAGCAGTGGTTGACCAATGAAGTAGTAAAAGTTCTCGCCCTCTCCGCACACTCCAGTTCTGTGGATTTCTTCTGTTTCCAAAGATCTCTGCATAGATGAATATCCTGTGTGGGTGGGATTCTACATAAGTAGTGTCACGGAGCCCCTTTACAAGAGGGATTGCATTTTTGGAGACCACGAGGGCACCATCTGCAACAGGCCCAAAAGTGACACGTGCATATCCCCATTACAAATTCGCACATGAGGATGCACCTCTGTGAGTTGTCAATTGGGTGAGTTATGCCAGAGGACCTCTGTTGGAGGACCGGAACATTGTTATCCATTGAAACTGCACCTGCCTAATTTACAGTGCCTAAAACGTGGCAACACAAGGGAGTTATGCTAAGTGTGACACTCTGGGCGGTATCAGGTAATAAAATCGCGGGAAAAAAATGTCGCTGGTAAAAAAAAAGCGCGGCGTGGTTTGACCCGGTAAAGGTGTACTCCATTATACCATTTAAGGGGAGCAAGGGTATGCGGGGGTGTCCCCCGCTCCCCTTAAATGGTATAATGGGTCCGGGGGTTGCAGGGGTGTCCCCCACATCCTTTATATGATTGTGGCACAAAAAACCACAGCATTTTTGCTGAGATATTTTGTATTCACAGCAATTTTTACCGCGATTTTAAGACATGGAACCCTCTGGGCACTACTTGACAAGTGTTCAATATTTTTATTATAAAGGCATGTCTGTCACCCTAATTAAGGACAGTGCAGGTTTCATCCCAGGTGCATTTATTTCCTTCCCATTCAGTTGGTCATCCTTGCCCCTTCTCTTCTCCCTTGAGGGCTGTTTCCTTCTTCTCTGTCTCCCTTCTCTTCTTAATAGGCTCATAAGAACACCTGCTCTACCTGTCTCCCTTCCTAGAGCTTCCTGGCCAACCTGGGGGCTAGCTCTGGTGTCTGCTTTTGAGTGCTGCTGCCCGGGCCCTGACTCTCGCGCTGTGTTGATACCTCCCCCTTTCTGATGTAAGGTGATGCAGGCTTTGTCTCTGTGATGCGGCAGCCTGCTTAGGTGAGCCCTAGCCCCTTCTGATGCACGGTAATGACGGCTGCCTTTGTGAGACGGTGGCCTGCTGGGGTGAGCCCTGGCCCCTTCTGATGTAACCAATGTGAAGTATCACCCCAAGAGAGAGTAGCATAGGGATTCCATAGCCCATTTGACCACTAAATATTCCTTTTCAATGGTAGCATACCAAGGGCCTCAGCAGTATCCTGGTGGTAACTGCGCCGGGATACTGCACAACACTATTAGCATTACCGCAACTCAGTCTGGTGCAATTTGCGCTGAATCCTGAGTCGCGACGGTACTGTTTAATCCCCATTTATTCCGGCTCCATAGGACTCTGAGGGCTTTTTGGCGCTATTCTGGTAATAGTCTGAAAAGGGGAGAATGGGGAGGTTTTTACCTCTAGCCAAAAGCTTCATGTAAACCTCCCACTTTTCTGCCAAACTCGGGTTTGGGTGGAGCAGTAATATGGCGGCCCAACCCCTGATGAGGCCCCAAGTCTTTTGACCAAGTAACCTTGGGTTGATGAACAACACCAGTCTTTGATTTTCCATTCTCTGGGAACTGCACAGCTCCATGTCCGGTTCCAGATGCATTCACATGTAGAAAGAACGGTTCCGGGACAATGGATGATGGCATGTGTAGAAAGCAAATAGTGCAATTTTTCCACGGCTTGTATGCAGTAAGATTTATGGCCGTTCCACTTGATTGGTTGGAGTGTGTATTGAGTGGTACGTTTCTGTTGTCCGGCTTCGCCGACCTGACATGCAGAATTCATATTCCTCTAGTAGGTGATCTAACTAGTCACATTGTTGGGTAGTCAAGCCCCTAGTTTTTCCATAGTTGTTCCCGACTTCTGGGTTCCAGTTCTGGGTGGCTTGTTGTTCAGGTACAATGGGGACACAGCTAAAGGGGGTTCTTCCTGCATCTTCAGCACAGCAAATTCATGTGGTAGGTTTGCATCTGGAGATGCCAGTCTTCATGTCAAACTTTCGAGGTTACTGGGTCCACGACCTGAACCACCCTGTAGGGTCCTTTCCCGAACACTAGGAGTTTGTGTTCTCGGTGGTGGGAAAGAGCACCAACACCTTGTTTCCTTGCTGGAAGATTCTCAGTCGGGTTCCTTTATTAAAATAATTTTCTTGTTGAAGGTTCTTATGTGCCACTTCCTGCAGGGCCTGCATCCGTTTTGAAGGATTGAGGGCACATTCCCTGATGAATCTGTCTTTGGTTGGTTTTTCTTCCTATTCTTCCAGCAGGATGTCCAGCAGGAACTTAACCCTTCTTCCAAACAGGAGCTTGAATGGGGCGAAAACTGCGAGGACTGTGGGGTGTTCCTTAAGGTCATTAGAAGCAAGGTTATCAGTCTATCCCAGTCACGGCTCCATGGGTCTAGGGTTTTGCAAAGCATCTGCTTGATTGTCTGGTTGTAGTGCTCCACCAAACTGTTGGTTTGAGGTGATATACTGTGGTCCTTAGATGGACAACATGCAGAGCTTGGCATACTTGTTGGATTAGCTTGGAGGTAAAGTTGGTGCCTTGGTCAGTAACTATTTCCTTTGGTATTCCAACTCGTGCCATGAACGGTATCAGCACATCACAAACCTGTGTAGCAGTTATACCTTTAGGGGGATGGCCTCTGGGTACCGGGTGGCTTAATCCACGATCACTAGGATATTTGTGACCTGAGCTGGATGGGTCTTTGGGCCCCACAAGGTCTATTCCTACGTGCTGGAATGGTTCGTCGATCACAGGCATTTGTTGAATAGGGGCCTTTGGTATGTTTGCTTGGTTCCTTAATTGGCAATATGGGCATTGCTACACAAATGGGCCATTTCCTCATACAGTCCAGGCCAGTCGAACCTTTGCAGAATCTTTTTGATGGTCTTGTCTGTTTCCTTATAGCCTTTCCCTATGTTATGGGCTACTTACTTCCATCACAGTTTGTCAGAATTTGGCTGGTACCAGAAGTTGTCTCAGGAGTTCTCGATCTTTTCTTACTACCACTCTACAGAGGAGCCCTTTGTTCTTCAAGTAATGGGTCCCGACAGTTTGCTCCAACTGGGAACTTGCAGGTTATCGCCCCTAATGGAGGGTAGGGTCTAGTTCTTGGGCCATTCTAAAGCTATCGCCCCACTTGTCTATCTTCCACTCAATGACCAGTGGGCACATTCTTTTTGCATTCCAGACATTTTTCTCTCTCCACCACCCCCTATCTCCTTAATGATCTCTTTGAATCCTGGGCATCAGATTCTAACACTATTGGTTTGAGGAGTGAAGGTAGGACAGTCGTTCGTGAGTGCATTTCCCTTCCCTTTATTGTTAACTGGATTACTTTCAGGGGATAGGGTTTTATGTCACTGTGTGTCCACCTTATACCTACCCCTGGTGCATCGTGGTCAGTAGGTCTGGCAAGGTTGCTCCACGCTGCAGTCTGTAGGATACCCAAGTCTACCAAGGCCCATATGGGGTGTCCCTCCACTTCAGCATCAAAAACATATGGGTATTTACTCCCCCCTCTGTACTGCTTGGCCATTATTCCATTGTACCCTCCGATATCCATTGGTTCTGCCTTCCTCCTTTTTACACATTTCTGGTCTATATGGCCCTATTCCCTACACTTGTAACACTGTGGAGCCCTTGGTGTAGGTCCAGCAGTGAGTCTTGAGGCCGGTGTGGGGGCTTCTAAGTTCTTCTACTTCCCCCCTTGTTTTCCGATCTCCGGTTGGGGTTCAGGGTGCTTTGGCCCATCCAGTGTTTCAGTGAGTTTGACAGGGCTGGGCTGTTGGACCACCCCATTGTTACGGTCATAAAGTGGCCCATCCTGGCTCTCTGGTATGCGGAGGCCATGTTGATCGTCTCCACTAGGTTTGGTCGATGATGCTGTTTCACCTGGTGTTGTATGGGTGGGGTGAGAGCCACTATGATGATTCGGTTGGTCATCTCAGCTGCGGTGGTGGCAGCTGTTGGTAGCCACTCATCTGCTAGGTACGAAAGAAAATGTATCGGCGATCCTCCCTGTTCTTTTGTCTCGTCTCTCGGAACTTGATCCGGTCTGTCTCTTCGTCGTGACCCATGCATTCTAGGACATATTTCTTTATTTCGAGGAAAGGGGTATCCCCTGAAGGGTAGGCGGCCTGTTAGGCACTTTGCATCCCCCAGGCATGAGAGGGTGATGGGGATATTGTCCCTATCTTTCCTGTGGCTAGTCAGTTTTGAAGGAAATGTACAAAGAAATGTGCAGGGTATTCTCCTGGGGTGTATTCCTGTAGGACAGATATGGGAAACTGAGGAGTTTGCCATAGGGTTGACATGTCCACCATCTGTGCTTGTTGTATTTGCAAGGTTTGCTGGAAGGCTTGGTGGCTTGCTTGAGCCTGCTGGCCTTGTAGTTATAGAGCCTGTTGGAGATGTTGCTGACCCTCGGTTAGTGCCTTCAGAAGGTTTATCATGGCATTCGTCGAGGACATGCCACCGCTGCCACCAGTTGTGACACTCCGGGCACAATCAGCACAGGCTTCTTCATAAGTGTCCAAAAACCTTTTATGATCGAGGCATCTCTGTCGCCCTAATTAGGGACAGTGCAAGTTTCCTCCCTGGGCATTTCTGTTGTTCTCATTCCGTTGGTCCTCACTGCCCCTTCTCTTCTCCCTTGAGGCCTGTTTCAATCTCCTGCCTTCCTTCTCTTCTTAATAGGCCTGGACGAACTCCTGCTCTTCCAATACGCCTTCTCCCATGGCTGGCTGAGGGGACATAGAACACAGGCTTTGATGTCTCCATCTGTGGACCCCTTTATCTTCTCCCTGAGTGGTTTTGCTTGTTTGTGGCTATTAGCGCCCCAGCCCCTTCTGAGCACGGAACAGGTGACGCTGGGTCTATCTTTGTCTGTTCTCAGAGCTACCTGGCTGAGGCCCGAAGGTCCTCTCTCTAAGCCCTGCAGGGCGACTGGCTAACCCAGTGGCTAGGTGCTCTGGCCGTCTGCTCTTGAGTGCTGCTGCACAGACTCTGACTCTCGCACTGGGGTTGTGTTGTGGTGATGCCTCCTCCTTTCTGATGTAAGGTGATGACGACCGTGTCACTTTGTGAGGCGACGGCCTGCTGATGTGAGCCCTGGCCCCCTCTGATATAAGGTGATGATGGCTTCTTTTGTGAGGCAGCCGCTTGCTGAGGTGATCCCTAGCCCCTTCTGATGCAAGGTGATGACAGCTGCCTTTGTGAGGCTGCGGCCTGCTGAGGTGAGCCCTATCCCCTTCTGATATAAGGTGAAGGTGGCTGACTTTGTGAGGCGGCGGCCTACTGTGCAGAGCCCTAGCCCCTTCTGATGCAAGGTGATGACAGCTGCCTTTGTGAGGCAGCGGCCTGCTGAGGTGAGCCCTATTCCCTTCTGATATAATGTGATGATTGCTGCCTTTGTGAGGTGGCGCTTGCTGAGGTGAGCCCTAGCCCCTTCGGATATAAGGTGATGACAGCTGCCTTTGTGAGGCAGCAGCCTGCTGAGGTGAGCCATAGCCCCTTCTGATTCATGGTGATGATGGCTGCCTTTGTGAGGCAATGGCCTGCTGAGGTGAGCCCTAGCCCCTTTGGATATAAGGTGATGACGGCTGCCTTTGTGAGGCGGCAGCTTGCTTCTGAGATCCCTAGCCCCTTTGGATATAAGGTGATGACAGCTTCCTTTGTGAGGCGGCGTCCTGCTGAGGTGAGCCCTGGCCCCTTCTGATATAAGGTGGTGACAGCTTCCTTTGTGAGGCGGCGTCCAGCTGAGGTGAGCCCTGGCCCCTTTTGATATAAGGTGATGAAGGCTGTCTTTGTGAGGCGGTGGCCTGCTGAGGTGAGCCCTGGCCCAATCTGAGGTAAAGTAATGACGGCTGCCTTTGTGAGGCGGCAGCCTGCTGAGATGAGCCTTGCCCCGTTTGATGCAAGGTGATGACAGCTGCCTTCGTTAGACGGTGACCTGCTGAGGTGAGCCCTGGCCTCTTCTGATGTAAGGTGATGACGGCTGCCTTTGTGAGGCGGCGGCCTGTTGAGGTGAGCCCTAGCCCCATCTGATATAAGGTGATGACAGCTGCCTTTGGGAGGCGGCGGCCTGCTGAGGTGAGCCGTGACCCTTTCTGTGGTAAAGTAATGACGGCTGCCTTTGTGAGGCGGCGGTGTTAGGGTTGGCTCTTACACTTGCATGTGTGCTGAGCCAGGATTGATGTCACCATAAGAATGTAGGCTGTGAGTGTGGAGTGTGAGATTAGAATGTTGAGAGTTGAATGGGTTCCAATCCAGGCAGTTAGATTATGTGAGCCTGGGTGGTGGGTGCCAGTGGGCTCCTGCTCCTGTTCCTTTCCTCTTTATCTCCTAATAACTATGATGACATCTGATCCTTGTAACAGAAGAACCCTAATAAAGTAACCACTATGCATACCTGGCCTGTGTATCCTGAGTGTCCCTTGGAGTGAACCCTATGACCAAGAGCCGGTCATAACAATTGGCGACGAGGATGGTCCAAGGTATGGTGAAGGAGGACCTTGTTGTGGACAGCAAGTGAAGCAAAAGGAAGCAGGTACCTGTCTGATGTCATGTGAGAGGGGAGGAAAGACTCTGCTGTGGGGGGTGCAGGCAAGGGGATAAAAAGTGACTGTTGGAAGTGAGGGAGAGCCCACTGCCCCCCATGGACTGGTCAGTGCCCACCACCCAGGGCTGGAAGGGACAGCCTGTCAGAGGAGACCTCTGGGAAGAAGGGAGAGTGCCCTGTTTGAGGCCAGGCGTCATTATAGGCTGTCCAAGAGTCTGGAGAAATGGAAAGCACCCAGGGTTGAAAGGGACATCCTGTCAGAGGAGACCCCTGGGAAGAAGGGAGAGTGCCCTGTTTGACGCCAGGAGTCACTAGAGGCTGTCCAAGAGTCTGGAGAAATGGAAAGCACCCAGGGCTGTTTGAGTCAGCCACCCAGTACTGCTTTAGTCAGCCCCCAGGGCTGTTGGAGGCGCCCACCCAGGGGTGTCAGAAGCATCCTGCCCCATGGACCCTGGGGCAAGGATGGCCTGTCGGAGTCTGCCAGGAGCAGGCCCCCTGGTACATGAGGAGACATTGGCAGGGTTGCATGAGGCTGCCCAAGTGTGCCACCATTTCCTGAGTGACTATGCCAGCATTATTTAAAAAGGGGAAGTGTAATTTCCATGCCAGGTAAGCATAATTGTGCCTTTTTATGCACCTGGAAGGCTAAAGGTTTAAATGAGTATAGACGCTATGCTGATTTGGTTTGAAGTGGGGACCACGCAATGAGAAAACGGTTACTGTTTGGGTTTGAGTATGATAGTAGTTTTTGTGGATGATTAGTTTACACTTGCAGAAGAAATTTTGGAGTTTCATTTAAAAAGTAAAATGTCATAATGGATTGAGCAACAATGTGACAAGTTGTGACTGAAGAGTGCTGTTGTGCATTAGTAATGAATTAACATGAGAAGTATTGGTGAGAATGATGTTGCATTGAGAATAGGAGATGCATTTTATTTTAGATGTAACCATTTTGAGGCATTGCAGGTTGGTTTTAGAGTTGGCCCCAGTTGGCAACATGTGAGGTTGATTGAGGCGGACAATCAAAGGGTGTTGATCCTATTATGCTTAGTATAACGTTTTGAGGCATTTTAGCATATTAGGTTGCCTTTTTAATGGCGACATGGACTTTTAGAAAATGTGACTTGGATGTACTATGTTTCAATGTACTGATCATCCTAACACTATGTTTTGCTCTTAAAGCACAATAAGAGTGATGTTGTTCATTAATGGTTACCACAATCTTTGAGGCATTTTAGCATTAGAGTTGCCCATGCTTTGGCAACATGGACTTTTAGGAAATGAGATCTGCAATTTATAATGCGATTATTGATATGTCATTGCAATGCTTACTATAACCATTTTTGAGGCATTGTAGGCGTGATGTTTTGTTTGTGCGTGTATGATGTGCAACCCATGATGACTGCTTTGAGTCCGCTCTTGATTAATTTCAGAAGCTTGGCAACGTTTCATCTGCAGCTGTGTTCATTTTGGGGCTGTGATTGGTTTGAGGGCTCATTTGTCTGGCCAACATTTGTAGCGTTATGCTGGTGGTGGTTGTTTAGTGACGGCTGGTTGCCTTCCCTTTATTGGTGTGATGAGTTGAGTGATTGGTGTTTTGGAGTGTCTGTGTTGCTTGAATTTCAGATTGGATTTGACAGCGGTATGAGTTGTGACTGGTTTCTTGGTGACCCGGGTAGATTGTTGGGTTGTTAGTGAATATCTCGCCTTGTTATGACAGTACCTGGTTTTTCCAGGTTTTGGGAGTTAGTGCTCGGAATTGGCAGTTCGAGGTTCCTTTGTGGCAGAGAGGAACGGAAGGAGCTTTGTGTTTGGTTGGTCTTGTTAGTGTTTTGGTTTGTTCGCCGAGGTGGGCGGTTAGTGCTCGAAAGTGGCCGTTCGAGGTTCCTTTGTGGCAGGAGGGAACGGAAGATGATTTGTGATGTTTTGATTGGTTAGGACTGTTAGTTGTGGCGGCTGGGACTGTTGTAGGATGTCAGTTACGCCTGTTTGTTCAATCTCTGGGGTTAGCGGAACTCTGCTGAGAGTGAGGTGTGTTTTGTTGTTTTGAAAGAGTGTGTTGTTCTTTATGCAAGAGGAGGAGGTGTTAGGGTTGCTTCCTCCATGTGTTTGAGGTGTGTTTGTTTGTTGTAGGATTGGCTCTTACTCTTGCATGTGTGCTGAGCCAGGATTGATGTCACCATCAGAATGTAGGCTGTGAGTGTGGAGTGTGAGATTAGAATGTTTAGAGTTGAATGGGTTCCAATCCAGGCAGTTAGATTATGTGAGCCTGGGTGGTGGGTGCCAGTGGGCTCCTGCTCCTGTCCCTTTCCTCTTTATCTCCTAATAATTATGATGACATCTGATCCTTGTAACAGAAGAACCCTAATAAAGTAACCACTATGCGTACCTGGCCTGTGTATCCTGAGTGTCCCTTGGAGTGAACCCTATGACCAAGAGCCGGTCATAACAGGCGGCCTGCTAAGATGAGCCCTAGCCCCTTTTGATGCACGGTGATGACAGCTGCCTTTGTGAGACGGCGGCCTGCAGATGTGAGCCCTGGCCCCTTCTGATGTAAGGTGATGACGGCTGCCTTTGTGAGGCGGAGGCCTGCTGAGGTGAGTCCTAGCCCCTTCTGATATATGGTGATGACAGCTGCCTTTGGGAGGAGGCGGCCTGCTGAGGTGAGCCCTGACCCTTTCTGAGGCAAAGTAATGACGGCTGCCTTTGTGAGGTGACAGCCTGTTTAGATGAGCCCTAGCCCCTTTTGATGCAAGGTGATGACATCTGCCTTTGTGAGACGGCGGCCTGCTGATATGAGCCTTGGCCCTTCTGATGTAAGTTGATGACGGCTGCCTTTGTGAGGTGGCGGCCTGCTGAGGTGAGCCCTAGTCCCTTCTGATATAAGGTGATGATGGCTGCCTTTGTGAGGCGACGGCCTGCTGAGGTGAGCCCTAGCCCCTTCGGATATAAGGTGATGATGGCTGCTGAAATGATGTGGCACCGTACACCAACACACCTGAGCCAGTAGGTAAGTTATATGGGTTTATTAGTAAGATAGTTCATAGGAAACATTGGCACTTCCCTGTAGCCTAGCAAGCACTTTCCAACTGTCCCACTTGGAACACTGGTTCAGATAACAACAAGGACACTGACCCCAGTGACCTCACAGCACACGAGCACTCCATACCGACATCACCACATTCAGAGAGCCAGTGATGTCACCCCCAAGCCAAGCTTATATTAAAACAGCTGCCTTTGTGAGGCGGCGGCTTGCTGAGGTGAGCCCTAGCCCCTTCAGATATAAGGTGATGACATCTGCCTTTATGAGGCAGCAGCTTGCTGAGGTGAGCCCTGGCCCCTTCTGATGTAAGGTGATGATTGCTGCCTTTGTGAGGCGGCAGCTTGCTGAGGTGAACCCTGGCCCCTTCTGATATAAGGTGATGACGGCTGCCTTTGTGAGGCTGCTCTTGAGTGCTGCTGCACAGGCTCTGACTCTCGCACTGGGGTTGTGCTGTGGTGATGCCTCCTCCTTTCTGATGTAAGGTGATGACGACCGTGTCACTTTGTGAGGCGACGGCCTGCTGAGGTGAGCCCTGGCCCCTTCTGATATAAGGTGATGACGGCGCCTTTGTGAGGCGCCGGCCTGCTGAGGTGAGCCCTAGCCCCTTCTGATATAAGGTGATGATGGCTGCCTTTGTGAGGCGGCGGCCTGCTGAGGTGAGCCCTGGACCCTTTTGATGACAGGTGATGAGAGCTGTCTTTGTGAGGCGGCGGTGGCCTCCTAAGGTGAGCCCTGGCCCCTTCTGATGTAAGGTGATGACAGCTGCCTTTGTGAGGCTGGTGGCCCGCCACACTAAGATGTTGTTTAAGTGATGTCGAGTGGATTGGGCTGCTCTTGTATCGGGATATGCAATCTCTGGTGAGTCTAATATCACAAGAAACAGATCAAGTCTGGCTGTCACAGATATCCTCTTCCGAGTCTCCTAACACAGTTAGGTCCCCCTCCTCCTCCTCACCTGAGACTTCTGTTGAGGATGGGAGCTTCTTATTCTTCTTTTGTTCATACAGCCTTCTTCTTTTGGAAGAGATACAGTCTTCCTCGGATGTAAGCCACTATGTCGCCATACAGAACACAGCAGACAAAGGGCCACCACCCGAGAACGCCAGGGAAAAAGAGGAAAAAGCCAAAGGCTAAAAAAAAACTCTTTTGAAATCGATCCTGCAGCGTGGTTAGTAGATGAGCAGTCTCGACCAGGAGTGGGAGAGAGCTCCTGTGGAACCAGTGGAACCCTGTATAGGCTAGCAAGCAGTCCAAGTGTCCACTTTGCCCTCCAAGCAGTAGGTAGTATAATGTGGCCAGCAACAGCAAGATCTGTGCTCGGAAGGACGAGCATTTTTGCGGCGTGAGCAGAGCTCCTCGGAACAAGAGAGGAAGGAAGAGAGGAGATCTGAAAGTAAGCAGAACGGAAAGATCAGAAGAGAAAAAGAGGCAGAGAGAACCCCCAAAGGAGTGTAGCGGGAAAGGGAAACCAACAGGACGAAATGGAGAGAGAAAGGTAACGAGGCAGAAATACTGTGCATGAAAACCGCAGCCAAGAATGAAGGCAACGCGAAGACCCAGTCTCGGTAAATGGAGCGAAAACCGCAGACATTGGAGGCAGGGAGGATAAAGGAAAAGCGCAGCTACTACGAACCAAGAGGGAAGGGAAAACAGGAAAGATTGGCAGCGGAAAGGCTGCAAGAGGAAACTAGCGTCCGACCCGAACGCAAAGGCACTGCTAGGGTTCAAACGCGAGGACGGCAAAGAAAGGCGGGGATAAAAGGGGAAGTGAAAGCCAAAAGCCCAAAGAATAGAATGCAACAGGAAGAAATGTGATGGGGCACTTTAATGGCGGCGATACTTCCAGGCATGCCACAATTGCCAAGAGGCTGACGCATGACTGTATGCCCCCTTCCTCGGGGCGGACAGCCAGGCTTGCCGGGGTGAGCCCGATGGTACAAACAAACCAGGCGAGGAGCATGCACATGCGAGGTGGGTTCCCAGGAATCCTCTGCATGTGTGTACCCTTTCCAGTGAACCAGATACTCCAACCGCCCTTTCTTGTACCTGGAGTCCATAAGATTAGCGACCTTATACTCCTCAGGGATGGTATTTATGGGAAACCGGGATAAAGGAATAGTTCTCTGATAGTGGTCCTCCTGATATTCTCTTAGCAAGGAAGAATGAAACACAGGGTGAATGCGTTTCATGCTTCTAGGTAATTGTAGGTGGCAAGCTGTTGGGTTGATCCTTTTGAGAACAGGAAACGGACCCAGGTAATGAGGTGACGGTTTAGAGGGACGCAAACAGCATGGTAGGTACTTGGTGGAAAGACAGACTCGGGTGCCCTGGGTCCAGGCAGGTGAACTCTGGCAATGAGGGTTGGCTTGGGAACAATAATGGGCCTGGCTGTCTTGAAGACCTTCATTGGCGACCTTGTGAGCTTCTGTGATGCGAGCAAGGACGTCGTCTACTGAGGACACAGAAGAAGCTTGCAAGTCCTAAGGAAGGATAGTCAGAGGATGGAAGCTGTAATTACAGTAAAAAGGGCTTAGGTTGGTGGTTGAGTGTTTGGTGTTGTTGTATGAAAATTCAGCAGTGGGTAGTAGGGACACCCAATTGTCCTGTTGGTAGTTGGTAAAACATCATAGGCCAAGGTGGAATTTAAATGTTCGGTCTGCCTGTTAGTTTGCGGGTGGAAACCCGAAGATAGATCCCTTTCAATACCCAGTTTTCCACACAAAGCCTTCCAGAAATGTGATGTGTATTGGCTACCCCGGTCAGTGGTGATCTTTTCGGGCAGACTGTGCAGCCTGAACACGTCTCTAGCAAAACGGCTGTCATGGTAGCTGCGGTGGGCAAACCGGGCAATGGAGAGAAATTAGCCATCCTGGAGAAGGTGTCAACAGTAACCATAATGCAGGTGCAATCTTCTGAGGGAGGGAGATCAACGATGAAGTCCGTTGTGAGGTTACTCCAAGGTCACGTAGGAGCCTGGTTTTGCTGAATTAAGCCGAGGGTTTTTTGGGTGCGATACTTGCCCCTGCAACACGTAGGGCAGGAGGTAACATACTTCTTGACCTCGGCAGCAAGGCCCGGCCACCAGAACTGTCGTCGAAGAAGATCCACCATGGATTAAGTGACTCTATGGCCAGCATGGGTACTGTTGTGGCACCATTCCAAAGCATACCGTCTGGACACCAGATCAGGGAGAAAAAGACAGTCATTGATAACTACAGTCCGTTGCGTTTGCGGACTACATCACGTGATGTGGTCTTGGCGACCCTGTGGGCATTAATGGTGTTTCTCTCACTTTCTGGAGGAATGAGGAAACTTGGCACATGATTCTGTTGCGAGGGAAAACATATTCCGGTCGGTGTGCCGTTGCGAACCCAGGAGTGGGAATCCTGGACAAAATCAGCTAGGACGTTCTTGCTGCCTAATAGATATGTAATGATAAAGTCATATTGAGTGAAGAAATGTGCCCATCTGGCCTGCCAAGAGTTGACCCATTCCATCTGTTGAATGACTTTGAGATTTTTGTGATCTGTTCTCAGTTGGAAGGGATGGACAGCCCCTTGTAACAGGTGACACCACTCCTCACAAGCAGTTTTCATGGCCAGCCGTTGCTTTTCTATAACGGAATAGTTGGTTTGACTTGGGTTGAGAGTCCTTGAGAGGGAAGCCAAGGGATGTTCCCCTCCGTTGTGTTCTTGTAGCAGAACGGCCCCCATGGCTGCTGGCGATGCGTCGGCCTCGACGATGAACGGGAGAGTATGATCGGGCTGGCGAAGAACCAGAGCCGAGCAGAATAACTTCTTCAGGAGTACAAAGGCATCTTCCGCCTTACCAGTCCAGGCAACCAGTGTAGTGGTCTTCTTTAGGAGAGCAGTGATAGGGAGGACTACCTCTGAGAACCAGGGTATGAACCTGCGGTAAAAGTTGGCTAGGCCCAAAAATCTTTGGATATCTTTGATGGAAGTAGGGGATGACCCATCCAGAATTGCTGCCACTTTCCTGGGATCCATTTGTACTCCGTGTTTGGATAAAATAAAACCCAGGTAGGGCACTGTAGAAGCCTCGAAAATGCACTTGTCAGGATTAACCAATAAGTAATGTTCCTGTAGACGATGGAGGACCTGCTGAAGATGTTCCCGATTGGTTTGCATGGACGAAGAATACACCAAGATGTCATCAACGTACACGATGGTATTGTGGAACAGTAGGTCTGAGAAGATATGGTCCATAAACCGCTGGAAGATGGCGGGCGCTTTCATCAAGCCGAATGTCATTACCCTGTACTCTTAGCGTTCGAACAGGGCGCGGAAGACGGTCTTCCATTCATCCCCCGCCCGGAAACGTAACAGGTGGTAGGCGCATCTCAAGTCCAGTTTAGAAAAGATCACTGATTGCTGAACCGCCTCCAGGATGTCTCTTATCAGCGGCATGGGATACCTATCCCTGATGGTTACCGGGTTAAGACCCCTATAGTTTATAGATTGCCTTAACTCATGGGTGTCCTTTTTGGGGAGGAAAAATAGTGATGCCCCAGAAGGCGAGTGGGACGGTTGTATCAACCATTGTGTAGGTTAGAGTCTAGGTACTTCCGGAGCACTTCCTTTTCCTTGAGGGAGAGGGAAAACATGCGCCCAAAGGGCACGAGAGCATCAGGCAGCAAGTCTATGGCGCAATTCTCTGGTCGGTGAGGTGGTAGTTCCTGGGGATCTTTCTCCAAAAACACCTCCCTGAAGTTGCACAAGTCTGTGAGTAATAGGTGAACACCGAGAGGCTTCAGAGAGGATGGTGATTCGTCAACGGCCATCACCGTTTCGTAGTTGTTACTGGGTGAACGGGACTTGCGGCAATAACCTGATTTGAAAGTGATTTGATTTTTAGACCAGTCAATCGCTGGGTTGTGTTTCCGTAACCAAGACACCCCAACAATCACCAGAAAATGTGCCACTATGATTAGGTCGAATTGGATCATTTCCGTGTGTTGTAGAACTGACATGCTCATCATGTCGGTGGCATGCGTAATCAATCCGGAGCTGAGGGGAGTGCCATCCACACCTTCAATCTTTTGGTCTTCTTCCTTCTCAACCCATTTGATTCCCATCTTGTTGGCCCATAGAATGTCCATAAAATTGCCAGCGGCACCACAATCTATTAGTGCCAGTGTCTCCACTGTTTTTTGTTTAACTAGCAACTGTATGGCCACCACCATCAGTCTGTTATCCTTGTGGAGGACACGGTATCTGAAACGTAGGGACTGGAATAACAACCTCAGAAACTCGTCCCTGTTAGTTCAGAGGACGTCCGTTTCCCGGGCTAGGAGGGGGCACCTCAGGGCACTCCCTAAGCAGGTGCTAGTCTGAACCACAGTACATGCAAAGGCTTTTCTCCTTACGCCTCTTTCGTTCCTCTGCAGTCAGCGGGGCTTTTGTGGCTCCTATCTGCATCGGTTCGTCCTTAGGAGAGCGAAGCGAGGAGGAGGGTGTAGCTGATGATTCTGTTAGGAACATGGGGAACTATCTTTTCTTCTTTCCGACCTCCACTCAGATAAGCGAAAGTCAATCTGTAGGGTAGTGGCTAACAACTCCAAAAAGGAAGCAGGTCTTTGGGACCAAGACAACTCGTCCTTGAGTTCTTCCCGAAGCCCTCGCCTGAAAATTGTATACTGAGCCGCGTCCGGCCACCCCACCTCGGCTGCCACTCTCTTGAACTGTGTAATGTATGTTAGTAGGTCAGACGGACCTTGCCGGATGTCGAGCAGTTCTTCACTTGCTACTTTGGAGGACTCCTGTCTCTCAAATGCCTGCTTGAACTGGGTCGTGAAAACCCCATAGTCCTGCAAGATAGGACTTGTGCTGGTAACAAGCGGAGTGGACCAGGCCAGCACATTGCCGGTTAGGTTAGAGAACAGGAAACCCTATCCGTGCTTGATCCGAAGCATAGGTGTGTGGACAAAAAGTGTAGTGAATTATACAGGCTTCCATAAACACCTTGAACCTTCGAGGATTACCATCGTACTTGCCAGAAGCCAATGGCATGGGCGGCAGCTCAACACGATGTTGAGCCAGAGCGGCTACCGTCTGTCGTAGAGTATCGTTCTCAGCCTTCAGATTCCGGACCTTTTGAGAAATGCCTTGTACAGCATTAACCAGTTCCTGGACTTGCTCTGCTGTAGCCATGTTGTTATTGCCTGGGCGTTGCAAACTGTGACAGATATCCTCTTCTGAGTCTCCATACACAGTTAAGTCCCCCTTCTCCTCCTCCGCTGAGACTTCTGTTGAGGATGGGTGCTTCTTATCCTTCTTTCTTCGTACAGCCTTCTTCTTTTGGAAAAGATACGGCCTTCCTCGGA